>NC_092745.1:97080602-97395522 GCF_047496795.1 Chiloscyllium punctatum | reverse complement strand
GGGTTCAGAAAAGATTTACAAGGATGTTGCCAGGGTTGGAGCTATAGGGAGAGGCTTAACAGGCTGGGGCTGTTTTCCCTGGAGTGTTGGAGGCTAAGGGGTGACCATTATAGAGGTTTATAAGATCATGAGGGGCATGGATAGGATAAATAGGCAAAGTCTTTTCCCTGGAGTTGGGGAGTCCAGAACTAGAGGACATAGGTTTTGAGTGAGAGGGGAAAGATATAAAAGAGACTTAAGGGGCACTTTTTCACTCAGAGGATGGTACATGTATGGAATGAACTGCAAGGGGAAGTGGTGGAGTGTGGTACGATTACAGCATTTAAAAGGCATCTGGATGGGTATATGAATAGGAAGGGTTTGGAGGTATATGGGCCGGGTACTGGCAGGTGGGACTAGATTGGGTTGGGCTATCTGGTCGGCATGGATGAGTTTCCATGCTGTACATCTCTGATTATAACTCCAGTTTTGGAGGAATGAAATGTCATTTTAAATTTGAATATTTCTTTACAAATTGTGAACCATGAAATTAAAGTGCATCCTCATTCATTCACCTTTTATATATAATGAATGCAGTTAGTATGGTATCATCTTGGTACTTGGATAAATCAAAGCAAAATTAAATTCTAGACATAGCATCAGCAATTACATTTTTACCCCGCAATGTGGATGAGCTTTAAGTGAGAGGCCTACATAAGAAAATTCATCAAATTGGTTTACTATTCTGGTTTTGAATTATTTCCACATAGAACAGGGATTATGATCAGTACATAGCAATATCTATGACCAGTATATTGCCAATATTTGTGATAGGACATACAATCAGCGCGTCCAAGACAAGCAATAGTCTCGGGGTTTCTTTACCCAGTGTAAATATCATTTATCCTTTTAGAGAAATTTCTCTGGCATTTTTAGATCTGACTGACCTATTTGTAACAGGACTGCACCTTCCTCAGGTCACTGGCATTACTTACTACCTTGGAGGACTTAGTGAAACCTTTGGGAATCAACACTAGTTTATTGATTAAAATTGCTTTCACTCTCTCAAAATGTGCCTGACAATGCTCTGACCACACTAGCTTGGCTTTCTTTAGTGACAAATATAGGAGTACAGTAATTGAAGTGATAAAGTTTCATATAAACTTGCAGTAGAAAGCACACAAAACCCCCAAAACATTAGGATTTCTCATTTGGTCTGAGAGTCTGGGGATTCCTGTAGTTTGGCTGTTCTTATCAGGATTTGTCCTTGCACTGTTTTATGCCCTGGATAGGTTACTCTCTCTACAAACTCATTTTTGGCAATGTTTATCAGCCAACTGTAATTTTCTAAATGGAGTTTTTAGGTGTTCCAAATGGTCCTCACATGTTACGATACATTAGCACATCATCAAAGTAACTAGGTAGTGAGTTTTGAGAAGATTTGTTGCTCAGGTTGAGGTTCTGGATGTAGGTTTGCACGCTGAGCTGGAAGGTTCATTTTCAGATGTTTCGTCACCATTCTAGGTAGCATCTTCAGTGAGCCTCCAGACGAAGCACTGCTGGTGATTCCTACTTTCTGTTTATGTTTGGGTTTCTTTGGGTTGGTAATGTCATTTCCTGTGGTGACATCATTTTCTGTTCTTTTTCTCAGGAGGTGGTAAATCAGGTCCAAGTCAGTGTGTTTGTTGATTAGAATTCTGGTTGGAATGCCATGATTCTCTGAATTCTCGTGCGTGTCTCTGTTTGGCTTGTCCTAGGATGGATGTGTTGTCCCAATCGAAGTGGTGTCCTTCCTAATCTGTATTGACAGTCATTTTAAATTAAAGAGACCACATTAAAAAAACAAATGCACTACTTGCAGATACCAACACTTACCAACAAGTGGCGATAGACCTGATCCCACAACTAGAGAACGGAAACACAGCCCTATTCAAAAATACTTCAGAAATGTGGAGAAATAAATGAGACCGACTTCTGAAAAATGAAACCAGATGGATGCAACACACCATGCTTCTATGGATTACACAAAATTCACAAACCAGGAGACCGCCTCCGACGTAGTCTTGCGACCTGGAACACCAACTTACAGATTGGCCAAGGAGCTCGACCAAAGACTAAAACACTTAGCAGAAGATTCATGCTACTCCATCCACTCCACCCAAGAATTCCTGAAGACCATCAAAGACACTAAGGTAGAAGAGGATGAAATAATGGTCTCCTTTGACGTAACAGCCCTGTTCACATCCATCAACATCAACCTGGACAAGGAAACACTGACTACACTGTTAGAAGACCCAAAGACACATACACCAAACACTACCAACTTCATCAGCAAGGACAGTATCGTCAAGCTAGTGGACCTATGCCTTACCACCCACTTCACCTTCAATAACAAAACCTACAGACAAACCAATGGGACACCCACGGGATCTCCGATATCAGGGTTCTTATTAGCAGAGGCACTAATGCAGAGACACTAACAAATAGCTCTGCCAAACATCTAACCCAAACTTTGGGTCTGTTACATGGATGACACCTTTATCATCACTAAACAAAACAAAATGCAGGAAACCTTCAAGACCATCAATAATACCCTTACTGGCATAAAGTTCACTAAAGAGGAGGAAAACAACAACAAACTGCCATTCCTAGATGTCACAGTAGAGTGAAGAGCCAATGGGGAACTTCAAACCAGCATCTACAGGAATTCAACACATATGGACCAAATATTGAACTACAGAGGCAAAACCTCTCCAAACGAAGCTGCATTAGAACATTATTCCAAAGAGCCACCACACACTGCAGCATGGAGAAGATCACAGAGCAGAGGAAGATCACCTATACAGTGTATTCAAAAAGAATGGGTATCCAATGAACACAGTCCGCAGATATCTCAGCATCAAACCCAAATAAGCAGACAAAACACGTTCAGAAACCCTAGTCACTCTCCCCTACATCAAAGACATCTCGGAAATGACTGCCAGACTACTCGGGCTCCTAAGCATCATGGTAGCCCACAAACCCACCAACACTAGTTTTGCTTGTTGTCTGTAAAGGGTCTTTCAAGTTCGTTAGTTGCTATTTTAATCTCATTGACAAAATACCGTGCAAGGACTGTAACAAACATTGGACAAACAGGCAGAAAACTAGCCACTCGGATATATGAATAAAAACTAGCTACAAAAAGACATGACCCCCTCTCACTAGTATCCCTACATACAGATGAGGAAGGACACCACTTCGACTGGGACAACACATCCTAGGACAAGCCGAACAGAGACACACAAAAGAATTCCTAGAAGCAAGGCATTTCAATCAGAACCCTATCAACAAACACATTGACTTGGACCCGATTTACCACCCCCTGAGAAAAAGAACAAGCAATGACCTTCCCATAGGAATGACATCACCACAGGCAATGACATTACCAACCCAAAGAAACCCAAACATATAAATGGAAAGCAGGAATCATCAGCAGTGCTTCGTCTGGAGGCTCACTGAAGATGTTACCTGGTATGGTGACGAATCGTCTGAAAATGAACCTTCCAGCTTAGCAAGCAAACCTACATCGAAAGTAACTAGATTCATAACAGTAAGGATATACTAGTGACCCTGTTTTGTTTAACATTGCCTAGGCCAGCATTTATTGCCCATCCATAATTGAGGGTAAACCACACTGCCTCTTATCGACAAGGATAAAATAATTGTGAGCCATGAGAGTGCCTGTCTGGCTGTTGAAACTAATAGAGAAAATTTAAATTCTGGATGTAGGTTTGCTTGCTGAGCTGAGCTACAAATCTTCTAAAAACTCGCTAGAATTTAAATTTTTCCAAGAGAATTATTTTATTGAGGGCTCTTTATGTAGTCTCAATCTTTAATATCTGCACCAGCAATCAAAGTTAATTTGCTTTATTCTGTCAAAGTCTATTCAGGTCTGCCCAGGTTGTTTCCATTGGTTTTGAATATCTGCCTGTAAGCCTCAGACTTGTAAGCCCAAAGAATTGCTTTTCTTTTGCCATCTTATGATATGCAGAAGCCTCTTCAGAAATTATGGCTTAAATTTTGTGACCTTTTTTCAATTAGTCTGCTTTATGTGAGCAATGCCTAGTTTTCTTTTTGTCTCCTCATCTGTTTGATATACCTTTTTTATGTCCTTTTCTGTCAAACATCAGGAAGGCTTCCACGGCTTGCAGAAACTTCTTTCTGGGTCCAGTGTAAGAATCAGACCTATATTCATACAAATTTTCATTGGAGTCAAGGGCACCCTTTCTAGTTCTAGCCTCTTCAGTCAATATTCCCTTTCTCTGTCTTGTCTCTCACTGTCATCTAATTGCAATGTTAGTACTCTTTTTCCCCTTTTCTCTCTTTTTGGAGTGCTTTTCCATCTCTGAAATGCACTGTCCTTTTATTCTCTTTCAGTTATTACCCGTTTCTAATTATGTTTCCAACTTTGGGTTGTCCTTGTCAAGCTTCCAATTATATGTTGTGAGGAGTGCACATTCTTTTTCTACAAGCCACAGCATACATTTAAATATATTACCAGTGTATTATTTATATTAGTTGCGGAATACGAGAAATATCTGACAACTAGATTTCTTTAATAAAGAATAAAATTGTTGATTGTTTATATAAAAAAAAACAAGACTTAACAAAGGTGTGAAGCTGACTAACATAGTTTGAAATGTATAAGCATAAATATTAACTCTGAAAATGTGTTGCTGGAAAAGCGCAGCAGGTCAGGCAGCATCCAAGGAACAGGAGAATCGACGTTTTCCTTGCTTGTGCCCGAAACGTCGATTCTCCTGTTCCTTGGATGCTGCCTGACCTGCTGCGCTTTTCCAGCAACACATTTTCAGCTCTGATCTCCAGCATCTGCAGTCCTCACCTTCTCCTTTTAAATATTAACACTCCCAAGTAAATAAACACAGTGAGTTTGAGCAAAATATACAGAAAGTTTACAGAGATTAACTTCTTTAAAAAGACAGTTTATTTGGCTAAATAATTACTCATTATTGAAGAACAAAGGATACTTGAAATCTTACAAATGGCTTTCAGCCTAGTATCATGATACACCTAGATAGATGTCACCAGACACATGTAGTTGTCACTGGGTTCTTTTCAGAAGTAGTCGTTCAGGCTCTGTCCAAATAGGTTTTCCAGAAGCCTTACAGGAGAATTGCTCCATCAGTCTTTTTATCTCTATTGCTAAACTCTCAATGTTTTCTCAAAGGTTGCAAAGAATGAATTGGTTAGCACAATCTTGACAACCCACATCTAACTGACCTTTTCAAACTCCACCCTCAAATGTTCTGACAGAATTAAATCCAGACATGTGACTCCTCAGTAACATATCCAAGCATCGTGTGTATGGCTCTGTTTACTTTTTAAAAAATTGACTCATTGGATGTGGGCATCGTCAGCTCGCCAGTGTTTATTGCCTGTCCCTAGCTGCCCTTGAGAAGGTGGTGATGAGCTGCCTTCTGGAACTGCTGCAGTATGTTGACCTACAATGCTCTCAGGGAGGGAATTCCAGGATTTTGACCCAGTGACAGTGAAGGAACTTCGTTTAGTTGATTCTTCCATTTGGGTTTTTAAGTGTCATTCGGACATCATCTATGAAAAGGACAAGGCCAGTCATCTTCCAATCTTCCAAATGAATCAATGTTCAGAATCTTCTGAGCACAAATCTTCAAAACATAACCACAATAGAAGCACCTATATAATAGTGCAAAAATAATTCATTACCATGACACCAGAAATGAGATGATCAATGTATCAGGAAAGGCTGATCAGGCTGGATTTTTTTTCCCTTTAGAAAAGATTAGCCTGAAGGAATGACCTAATAAAAGCCTTTCGTATCATGAAAGCATGTGACAGAGTGGATGGAGAGAAAATGTTTCCATTTGAAGATGAGTCCCCAAGCTAAAGCAACAAATGTAGGATAGTCACTAATGAATCAAAAGGAAATTCAGCAGAAATGTCTCTGCAAAGAATATGGTCAGAAGGTGAAATGCACGAGTAACCGCAGAAATAAGGACTAGATAGGGAAAATATTATAGATGAGGATATGAAGGAGAAAGGAATAAAAAATTATGCTGATTTGGATTAGGTGCAGATGGGTCGGAGGAGGCTTAAATGGAACATAAAAGTCTGCATTGACCCATTGAAACAAATTGCACGTTTCTTTGTTCTAAAACAATTAAAGCTAACAGACCCCAGAAATGTAACAATATCTAAATTATTAGCTGAAGTAGGCCATTTGGCCCTTTTGAGCTTGCTTCACCATGCCATAAGACCATGGCTAATCTGTTTATATTTTGAATTCTACATTTCCATCTACCCTAATAATCTTAGATTCCCTTGCCACAATGGTTATCTACTGTTTTAAAAATATTCAATGTCTGTTTCCATTGCCTCTGTGTTAGAGGTTTTGAGAGTCACAAAATCCAATGCAAGGGCTACTTTCTTTTGTCCTCTTGTTGAGTTCTTTTTCCTGAGGTCCTTACACACTTGATGCAACTGCAACACACCAACTTCTGTGAACAAGCAACCAAATTTTATGAAGCACAGTATGATACAAGCTTTGGAAAAACTCTGAACACTCCACCATGCTTGTGAGTCATGTCCAGGGGTCTCTCCCTGAACAAAGGAAACAGTCCTTCCTTTATACAAAATCTTTACGTCCACAGTTAGTAATGAACACAAAACAGGCCCCAGTCACTCCCTCACAGTCACATGCCACTCAAGATACAATTATTCCTGATGAAGGGCTTTTGCCCGAAACGTCGATTTCGAAGCTCCTTGGATGCTGCCTGAACTGCTGTGCTCTTCCAGCACCACTAATCCAGACTCAAGATACAATGCCTTAATGCCCAAATTATCCCTTAATGGCCAGATCTGGTATGAATTGTATTTTTTAGCTACAGGTAGTAGTCAGAATTCCAACTATAATGTTCTTAGTTTTTATCCCGATTCAGAAATCAATGTAAATCATCCCTGAATGGCAAGGGAATGGCCATGTAAATTTACTTACATTCTACCTATAAGACAAAAACACACCTGCTACCCCTGGGGCATTCAATTTCTTTCAGGTCAGTAGAGCAAATTAACTATTTAATACCATGCTCTAATTTTCCAACTGTGCACCCTAGACTTCTCCACAGGAAAACAACATCCTTTTAACAGCCACATTTCCGAGACCTTTCAGGACTTTATTTTCTTCAGTCTAGTTATCTTGAACTTTTCTTAATTGCAGTGTGAGATCAAACCCAGACTGTCAACCTTTCCTCGTAAGATAACTTGTGTATTCCAGGTATCAATCCAGCCTTCCTAAAACAAGACGACTAAAACTGCACACAGTGTTCACGATGTGGTCTCACCAATTCCTTGCATAATAAAAGATAGCACAATTAGGAAACCTCATTACTTACTCTGCATGGTTACATTACTTCTATAGTTACCTTCTGTGACACTTGTATTACAACATTTACATCCCTGTACACCTCAGAATCTGCAGTTGTTCTCCATTTAAATCATATGCAGGATTTTTTTATTCTTTCTGCCAAAGTGAACAGCTTCACACAAATCCACTCACACTTAACTATATCAACCTGCAACCTTGTTCTTACCTCTTCAAAACATACTTTCCTACTTATCTTTGTGATATCTGCAAATTTATCAAGCATGTTTTTGCTCCCCTCATCTCGGTCATTGGTATAAATTATAGAAAGTTGAGGCCTTGGCACAGAACCTTTGGGATTCACTTGTCACATCTGCCAATTGGAAAGAGATGCATTTGTGTAAACTCTTGTTTTCAGCCAGCCAGTCAATCTCCTAAAAATGCTACAATTTTGTCTGCTACATCTTGAGCTCCTATTTTATGCAATAACATTTATTGTGGAATCTTATCAAGTGCCTTTTGGATATCAAATTAAAACAGATCAGTGGGCTTTCCTTTATCCATGGAGCACATTACTCCTTCAAAAAGCTCCAATAAATTGAGTAAACATGGTATCCCTTTCACAAAACCATGCCTACTCTGTCTGATTAGTTTTGAGTTTTTCTAAGTGCAGAGCTATAATGTCAATGATCAATTTTAACACCTTCCTCACAATAGATCTGGAGCAAATTTCTCTATAATTTACGTTTTTTTTTCTGCCTCCCTCCCTACTTGAATAGAGTGATTATTTCCTATTTTCCAATCCTTTCCACACAATAGAGACTTTTGGAGAATTAACACATGATGTTTACTATGAGCCACATCCGTTCCCTTTTTGCTCATAGCTTCTTTTTACTATCCCCTCAACATATTCACTCAATAGCCCTTTTTATAATTGTGCCTCCCAACTCACTCAATTCTCCCTCTACCCAACCCCTACCATTATTCACTCCTTTGTAAGGCAGCTTCATTAGGTTGATCGCTCACTTGCATTGGCCAACTCTTCTCTTCCCACTGTCACATTGGTACCTGGGCACATGTGTTGTCACTATCTTTAATGCTGCTTGTTGCTTGTTATTGTTCTTTTCTGTACTTCTAATAGACACTGCTGCAACTCAGTTGTGCGCCTATTTGCAGCAAGCATGGGACAAGAACAACCCTTGATTGGAGAAAGTGAGTGGCCATGCATGAATCTGAGTACCAGAGACGCTTGTGTTGGGAATCCCAATAAACTTCTCTGAAAATTTGCCTTTATGTAATGAAAAGTAACCCCTAGACAGACATGTTATATACCCAGGGGTATGTTAACCTATTTTGGGAACCATTGCAGTGAGGATATAGAAATTTCCTCTAATTAAATATTAAGAACATGAATTTCATTGCTTTGTGGTGTTGTGATGAAAGGTGTATGGTTAATGGTTGTTGATATCATTCTTTTTTAGGGTTTGAGTGTTGATCTATTTTTGAGAAGGGTTTAATAAATAAAGAGGGTAGTCTTTCTGGAACCAAAATTTTAAACCAATATGTGCATCCTGGAGTGTTAATGGAAGTGTCCTTATATTGTAGGAACCTACAACAGGAGAGAGCAAACACTGACAGACATTACCTTCCTTTGGGTTTAAAATAATACAGAATTAACTTCACTTTTGGAAACCCAGAGATGCAAAAGATTTGGTCAGTTCAAAACGAATCTGACTGTTGCCTCTTGGTCCTTTTTAAATCTTTCCCTGCTCACTTGAATCCTAAGCACTCTAGATTTGGATTTGCCTACCTTGGAGAAAAGACCTTGACTATTCACCCTATCCATGACCCTTATGATTTATAAAGTTCTATAAAGGTCACCCCTCAGCTGCTGATGCTCCAGGGGAAAAAGCCCCAGCCTATTCAGCCTCTTCCTATACCTCAAACCCTCCAACCCTGGCAACATCTATTAGTGTTTCAAGAATAATTGGACACTACTGATAGACAAAGGAAATACACCATATTTTCCTATTCCCTCTTCCATTTCCTTTTGCTATTGTTCTTTAATATCTACATTATAGAATATAGAACAATACAGGACCGGAACATGCCCCTCATTCCAAGATGTTGTGCCGAACATGACACCAAATTAAACCAGTCCCTTCTCCCTGCGCTTGGCCCATATACCTCCATTCTTGTATATTCATGTGCTTACCTAAACATCCCTTGTTCTATGTAAATGCTCCTATCATATCTCCTTCCTCCACTACCCTGACCCCTGGCAGTGCGTTCCAGACTCCTACCCACTCTGTGTGGGGAAAGAAAACACTTGCCCCTTCCATCTCCTTTGAACTTTCCTTCTCTCGCCTTAAATGCACGCCCCATAATATTAGACATTTCAACTTTGAAAAAAAGATTCGGACTGTCAACCATATCTATGCATCTCATAATTTTATAGACTTCTATCAAGTCTCCCCTCAGCCTGTATCACTCCAGAAAAAACAATCTGAGTTTTTCTAACCTCCTCTCTTTATAGCTCATACCCTTTAATCTAAGGAGCATCCTGGTTAAACCTCTTTGGCACCCTGTCCAAAGTCTCCACATCCTTCCTATAATGTGATGAGAATTGACCTCATTATCTAAGTGTGGCCTAGCTAAAGTCTTATAAAGGTGCAACATGACATCCTGACTCTTGTACTCAGTTCTCAGACCAATAAAAACAAGCATGCCACATGCATTCTTTGCTATCTTATCTACTTGGAGAAAGTGAGGACTGCAGATGCTGGATTACCAGAGTTGAAAAATGTGGTACTGGAAAAACACAGGCCAGGCAGCATCCGAGGAGCAGGAGAATTGATGTTTCGGCATAAGCCCTTCAGGAATGAGGCTGGTGTGCCAAGCGGGCTGAGGTAAAAAGTAGGATGGAGGGAATTTGGGGGAGGGGTGCTGGGAATGCGATAGGTGAAAGGAGGTGAGGGTGAGGGTGATAGGCTGGAGAGGGGGTGGGGGCGGAGAGATCGGGAAGAAGATTGCAGGTCAAGGGAGTGGTGCTGACTCCGAGGGTTGGGACTGAGATAAGGTGGGGGGAGGGGAAATGAGGAAGCTGGAGAAATCTACATTCATCCCGTGTGGTTGGAAGGTACCTAGGCGGAAGATGAGGCGGTCTTCCTCCAGGTGTCGTGTGGCCAGGGTCTGGCGATAGAGGAGGGCAAGGATCTGCATGTCATTGGCGGAGTGGGAGGGGGAGTTAAAGTGTTCAGCCATGGGGCGGTTGGGTTGGTTGGTGCGGGTGTCCCAGAGGTGTTCCCTGAAACATTCCACAAGTAGGCGGCCTGTCTCCCCAATGTAGAGGAGATCACATCGGGTGCAGCGGATACAGTAAATGATGTGTGTGGAGGTACAGATGAATTTGCGACGGATATAGAAGGATCCACTGGGGCCTTGGAGGGAGGTGAGGGGGGTGGTGTGGGCGCAAGTTTTGCACTTCTTGTGGTTGCAGGGGAAGGTGCCGGGAATGGAGGTTGGGTTGGTCGGGGGGGTGTGGACCTGATGAGGGAGTGGTCACTCCTGAATGCTGATAGGGGTGGAGAGGGAAATATATCCCTGGTGGTGGGGTCTGTCGCTGATAGGGGTTTGTGTGTGTGTGTGTATATATAATATATATATATTACTACAAACCGACCGACTCCCACAGCTACCTAGATTACACCTCCTCCCACCCTGCCCCCCCCTGTAAAAACGCCATCCCATATTCCCAATGCCTCCGCTTCTGCCACATCTGCTCCCAGGAGGACCAGTTCCACTACCGAACAACTCAAATGGCCTCCTTCAAAGACCGCAATTTCCCCTACAACATGGTCGATGACGCTCTCCACCGCATCTCCTCCACTTCCCGCACCTCCGCCCTTGAACCCCGCCCCTCCAATCGCCACCAGGACAGAATCGACACCTTCCACCCCACCAACCTCCAGATACATCATATCATCATCCGTCATTTCTGCCACCTCCAGACAGACCCCACCACCAGGGATATATTTCCCTCTCCACCCCTATCAGCATTCAAGAGAGACCACTCCCTCCGTGACTCCCTCGTCAAGTCCACACCCCCCACCAACCCAACCTTCACTCCCGGCACCTTCCCCTGCAACCACAAGAAGTGCAAAACTTGCGCCCACACCTCCTCCCTCACCTCCCTTCAAGGCCCCAATGGATCCTTCTATGTCCATCGCAAATTCACCTGCACCTCCACACACATCATTTAATGCATCCGCTGCACCCGATGTGGCCTCCTCTATATTGGGGAGACAGGCCGCCTACTTGCGGAATGTTTCAGAGAATACCTCTGGGACACCCGCACCAACCAACCCAACCTCCCCCGTGGCTGAACACTTTAACTCCCCCTCCCACTCTGCCAATGACATTCAGGTCCTTGGCCTCCTCCATCACCAGACCCTGGCCACATGACGCCTGGAAAAAGAGAGCCTCATCTTCCGCCTAGGAACCCTCCAACCACATGGGATGTAGATTTCTCCAGCTTCCTCATTTCCCCTCCCCCCACCTTATCTCTGTCCCAACCCTCGGATTCAGCACCGCTCTCTTGACTTGCAATCTTCTTCCCGACCTCTCCGCTCCCACCCCCTCTCCGGCCTATCACCCTCACCTTCACCTCCTTCCACCTATCGTATTCCCAGCGCCCCTCCCCCAAATTCTCTCCATCCTACCTTTTGTCTCAGTCCACTTGGCACACCAGCCTCATTCCTGAAGAAGGGCTTATGCCCGAAATGTCGGATGCTGCCTGCTCCTCGGGGATGCTGCCTGGCCTACTGTGTTTTTCCAGCACCACGTTTTTCAACTATCCAATCTACTTGCATGGCCACTTTCAGAGAGCCATGGACTTGAACCCAAGCTTCCTCTGGCATTAACTGTATACGTTGCCTTAACCTTTGATCTCCCAAAGTGTAACATCTCACACTTACCTGGATTAAACTCCATCTGCCATTTTTCTGCCCGTATCCCTCTGTATCCTTTGACAACCTTCTACACTATCCACAACTCCGAGGGAGTCATGGAGGGAGTGGTCTCTCTTGAATGCTGATAGGGGTGGAGAGGGAAATATATCCCTGGTGGTGGGGTCTGTCTGGAGGTGGCAGAAATGACGGATGATGATATGATGTATCCGGAGGTTGGTGGGGTGGAAGGTGTCGATTCTGTCCTGGTGGCGATTGGAGGGGCGGGGTTCAAGGGTGGAGGTGCGGGAAGTGGAGGAGATGCGGTGGAGAGCGTCATCGACCATGTCGTAGGGGATCATCTGCAAGCTTACTAACCCACCCATCTACACTTTCATCCAAGTCATTTATAGATACCACAAATGGCAGAAGTCTCAGTATGGATTCCTGTGGAACACCACTAGTCATGCACCTCCAGCCAGAAAATCACCCACCGTTATCCTTTGCCTTCTATGGGCAAGCCAATTCTGAATTATGTTGACTCTTTGTGTCATTGAGATTTCCTTCTTGTATGAAACCTTAGATTTTATTCCTTTATGCAATATGTCACAGTTTCTCAATTGCGTTGTAAACTCATGGGTGACACAGACAACTTCTTATATTTCATCTTTAGCTGTTATTATCTATAACAATGTTTCTGAATGAAAAAAACAAGAATTCTTATGAAGTTTATGCTTGGATAAGAAACTTTGGCACTGAAGAATAATATTCATGGTGAACCTATTTTGTGTTGGAAACAATGGTTTTGCCAAGCAAAATTAATTTTTGTCAGCAAAACAATAAATAGTTTATTGCAGCACATTCACATCTATTTGATATTTTGTTTCAACAGATCAATAAATAATTTGTTTCTGCTATTTACATTAATCATTAAGATTAATCTTATGCAAGTCAACTTGTATGCAAGTTGGAACACAATGCAGGACATTATAAAGTGGCCATTCATAAGTACAGCAAATGTTATTTGACGGACCTTTAAATTACACCCCGGATGGGATTGCTTTCATCAATCAAATGGTCATAAGTTGGGGGCCCCCTATAGAATTAATTTTGAATTGACATTTATTTTTCTGTATCGTAAGACCAGAACACAAACATAAGAAATAAGTGGAGGAGTTGACCATTTGACCTCCTGAGTTTGCTCTACAATTCAGTAAGGGAATGGCTGATCTGATTGTGGCCTCAATGTCATTCTCCTGACTCTCCCTTGTTAATATATCTGGGCTGAACAGAAGAGAACTAACAACTATGTTAGTGTATTCTTCTTACTATATGCTTTTCAGAAGAGCAAGAAGCTCAGTCAAGGTGCAGAGGTAGCACTCCTAACCAAAGATGGCATTGGTGCAGTCATTAGAAATGACCTTGGTTCAGGCAATCAGGCTGAAGAATTGGGTTGGGTGGACATGATGAATAGTAAGGGAACGATGACACCAGCAGAAGTGGGCTATAGGCCTCTGAATAGTAACCACAACGTGGAAGGAATATACCGGTGAAATATTGTCTGTATACAATAAGGGAAGAATCGGAGTGATTTGAGTCTATAGATCAACTGGAAAAAGTAGAATTGACAATGATAGCCTGGATGAGGAATCCAAAAGCCTTTTGAAATAACTCCACAAAGGCAGGTGCCTGTCACCAAGTCACCCTTTATTCACTAGTGCACAGTACACTGGCCAGCTCCGAGTCAGCCTTCAGTTGAGAAGATTCTAGTCTCCTGCTTATATTGGTCAGACAAAGCTTTTCTAATTGGGGCTGTTAACCTGGGCCAACCAAGAACCTCAGTCAATGAGGTCCACCTGGTCCCAGTCACCACATTTCTCTACCCACTAAGTCAGGGATGTAGGCCTGGTCTCTTTCTTGAAGCTTCTCTTGCGATGTTTTTATTCCAAGTCCGGTTCCTCTGACTTGGAAACAAGCAGCTTGTTCTAGACAGTGGTCCGTCTCTAGTGTCTGGAATGTTTTGGAGAGTTTCCTCCTCTTCCAGAGACAATGATATTGAGGCTGCATCCAAGTTTCCTTGACACTCGGCTGAGGGGGAGCACTTGCGGTTTCTCCCAGGCCTACTGGATTTTCGGAGGGGACAGGTATGTTTTGTTCCTGCCCCATCTGTGAGGTAACAGCTTTCAGGTGATCCATGGTTTGTTCAGGACTGTATCGCCTACCTGAACCTTGTAAGTCACAGGACCTGACCTTGCGTCAACCTCATCTTATAGTCATACAGGGCAATTTCCAAGGTTCCCGTGCCAAACTTCATCCCTGAATTCAATTATCTTCCAGGTCTTGAATTATCAAGTTTTTAACCTGGTACAGAGTCTTCTCCCCATCGGCAGTTCTGCTGGAGCTACCCCTCCTGTTGCCCTATAATTTAGCAGGAACTGGGATAGTTTGGTATAAATTGATGTTGTAGGCTGTGTCTTTAAGCCTGCCTTCAATGTTTGGACTGCTCCTTCTCCTCGAAAGGACATACGTCGCACTTATGTGCCAAAAGCTTTTGGACCCAAGGGAATATTCAAATTCCCTGCTGATAAATGAGGTCCCATTGTCTGTGACCAATACTTCTGGGAGTCCGTATATCAGGAATGATCACAGTTTCTCAATCATCATCCCTGAGTTTGCTGAATGAATGTTATGCACATCCAACCACTTTGACCAGGAACATTGAGCTCATGGAAGGACCAGCCTAGTCGACATACAAATGAGTCCAGGGTTTATCTGGCCATTCCCATGAATGTGGGGCTGCTGCTTGTGGCAATTGTTCTTGTTGACACTCTGGGCACTGCCCCACCAACACAGCTATGTCAGTATCCAACATTGGCCACCAGACATAGATTCTTGCCAGCATCTTTATCTTGGAAACCCCAAATGGCCCTCATGGAGTTCGGCCATTATCTGATGGCGACTTATACTCTGGACAATCACACTTGCTCCCCATAGTAATATGCTGTCCTCTTTGGTGATCTCGTCTTGTCGAGTCTAAAAAAGGTTTCAATCCTGATTGTGATGTCCCTTTGGTTTCCTCCATTACCACCTGTTGTTTTAGCTTCACGAGGACAGGATCATTTTGTCCAAAAACAGACTGTTCCAGTGGAGGCAGCACCGGTGGAGTATCTACCAGTGGGAGGCAGCTGAAGGCATCCACGTTCGCTGCCTGGCTTCCCAGCATTGAATTCTACTAGAAGATGTGGGTGGCACTGCCTTGTCTTCCTCCTAGCAGGGGTTTGTGATCTGTTACTATGATAGATATCTACCAGTAAAGGTACTGGTAGAACTTCCTCACACCAAAGACAACCACTAACCTTTCCTCCTCTGTCTGGGCGTACTTGCATTCCGCATCAGCCAAAGTCCGAAAACATACACTATCAGACATTCCTCTCCGTTGGGCCACCAGTGAGCCAACACTACCCCAATACCGTACGGGGAAGCATTGCATGTGAGCACTACTTCTCACCTTGGATCATTGTGGGCTAACACCTTGGACAATATAGCTGCTTTTTTGGCTTTGTGACTAATTCCAAGGCTGACCCTTTTTCAATAGCAGGTGCAAGGCTGCCAAGATGGCAGCTAGGTGACGAACGAATTTTCCATAAATAATTCACTAACCTAAGGAAAGCTCTAAGCTCCTTTTGATGAGGTGGGGCTCCTTTGATCACCCAAACTTTCCGGTTTTGTCAACTTTGTAACCTAAATAGGTCACTTTGGGTGCCTAGAATTCACATTTTTCCCTAAGGCATACGCCTACCTGGAAGAAATATTTAAGTACTATGTCCAAGTTCTCCAAGTGCTCTTTATTGGTCTTCCCTATTATTAGTACATCATCTAGATAAATGGCATCCTGGGGTATCCCTTGTAAAATGTTCTCCAAATGGCATTCTTGTGTATTGATTATAGATCCTTATGAGTATTACTTGTAACATAGTTCTGGGACGCTTCATCCAGTCACAATTGTAGGTAGGCATGGTTTATGTCCAGCTTTGTAAAGGACAGCCTCCCCTGCCAATTTTGCCGATACATTCTCTGGTATTTATCCAGCTGTGAGAAACGCTTTACCGTTTGCTTAAAATTCCCACAAAGGCGAACTGAGCCATTAGACTTCACAATCAGTATGACCAGTGCAGCCCATTCTGCAAGCTGTATTGGTTTGATGATTCCTTCACATTCCAGTCTCCTGATTTCCACTCTACTTTTTCCCACAGGACAAATGGCACTTGGCAGGTCTTGCAAAATCTCAATTTCTCCTAGTCTACATGTAAAATGGCTTTAACCCATTTAATAGTCCCAAGCCCTTCCTGAAAATCTCCTTTCACTAAAGCTTCACTGAAGCAGCCATTTTCCAATCAAAAAATGTTGTGTCAATCTAAGTGATTTTTTTTTTCTCAACCAGTCTGTCCCAACAGTGGTAACTACACCAACTGCTTCTTGTCGGGAACTGGAACCAAAATCGTGCCCTTATTTTACAACGATTCCCCAGTGTCTGTTCTTAGTCTGGCCAAGTTCTTTCATAAGTTTAAAGATTGGTGTCCCGAGGGAATCTTGAGCAAGACAGATTCTGCATCCACAGATACAGCTGTGCTGGTATTAACTTCCATGGGAATTGGGTAACCATTTAACCAAACATTAATTTTAATTGGCTCCAATTTGGGTTTCACCAAGCAATTTAATTGTTCCAACCCATATGTAGGGTAACTTTCCAAGGTTACACTCTCTCTCTGGTACTGGTCTATAAGCTTTCTTACTCAAGTCGAGCCTTATAGGACTCCTTTGCTGTCTTTAGTCCGCATATTGGCAGTGGTACAACAATGGCTCATCAGCCCAGATCCTGAAGAACTGTTTAGCCACTTGGCTGAGGCTTGGCTTTGTTGTGGGGTTCTGCTGTGGGCTGGCCCTCTGCTCAGGACATGCCCTGTGTGAGGTCTGCGATTACCTATACTCAAGTGGTGTTCCCCAAGCTCAATCAGACAGGTGAGGGTGTCCACTTCCATTGGGATGCTTTGTAGCTCCCATGCTCCACTTGCCATATTTTCTAATGACAAAGCTAGCTGTAGTGCCTGTTTGAAGACCAGTTGGGCTTCAGCTCACTTCTGCATGATTACATCATTAATTCCACAAACCAAACAGTCTCCCAGGATCTCACTCAGGGTTAATCCTCTGCCAATCTTTGTCACCTCAGAAATCTTGTTATCGATTCCCCGAGCTCTCTAACAGCCAAATAAAACAAATAGCATCTCAGGATTAGAGGAGGTTTGGGGTCATAATGTTCCTTAACAAACTGTCAACTCTTGGAAGATTTTAGTGTTTGGTGCCTCTGGGACAGTTAAGCCCCTTATAACCGAAAATGCTGTGGGTCCACATGCAGTCAGAAGGATCTCTCGTTGTGCCAGTTTCATTTGGCCGGGAAAAAATATCGCATTCGTTCCATATGCCAGGTCTAGTCTTCGACAGCAGGTTCAAAAGCATCCAGCTTCCTAAATAGAGGTGTGATGACAGAAATACTTCAACTATAAGATGACAGTTGCAAGCAAACAAAATAAACAGCAACACAAAGCTTTTTGATCAACTACATAGGCAGTGATGTACAGTTCAAAATGAAAAATTCAGGAAATTCAAGTTGCAACATTGTGTTATACAAGTAATACATAATCCTTTTTGCATTACTTTCTAAACTGTCTTCAGTCCTTAGCAAGATTCTTTCTTATTTTTGTCTGTGCTATGCGGTCTTTTCTTTTAAAATTTGTTTACAGCATTAAGGCAATGCTGACGCCATCAGCATTTATTACCCATTCCTAAGACGTCTGGAGAAGGTGGAGGTGAGAAGCTGTCTTCTTGAACACTTGAATTCCTACGCTATGACCTGATCTTGCAACCATAGTATTCATGATTAAATATATCTCGCAGGATGTTGGTAGAGGGGGATTCAGTAATGATAATACCATTGATTTTCAAGCAGTGATAATAATGCCATTGATGATGATTGGTCATGGTCACTGACTGACACTTATGTGGTGCAAATATGACTTGCCATTTATCAGCCTAAACCTGGACATTGTCAGGACACAGTCTGCAACAGTAACTGAAGAGTTGTGAATTATCCTGAGCATTGCAACCCATCAGTGGACATCTCCAGTTCTGACCTTATTTTAGAGGGAAGGCCATTGACGCAGTTGAACATGGTTGGGTCTAGTACAAGGAATGAGGGTTTTTGTGGCAGCAATAAATATTCCAACCCCAAGGCCTGGCGGCCCAGTTTCAAGTCTCCCCTGCTGCAAAAGTGTGAAATAATATTTCTGAACTGGTTGATTAGGAAGTATTTGGAGGAACTCTTACAGTGATCATTTTGGACTGAAATGATTGAGCCCCAAGAATCAATACATCTTCGTTTGTGATAGGCGTGACTCCAACTAGCAGAGGGACTTCCTGAAATTCCCATTGACTCCAATTTTGCAAGGGCTCCTTGATGCCACACTTGCTCAAATGTTGCTTTGACATCACTTTCACCTCACGGGTGCAGTTCGACTCTTTCTTCCATGCTTCAGCCAAGGTTGCAATGAGGTCAGGTGTTGTGCGGTCTTAGCAGAACCTATACAAGGAATCAAAGAGTAATAGCACTACTGATGACACTTCTAAGCAATTATGATCAAGAATAAACTGATGAGCAATAATTGGCTGGTCAATTTGTCCTGTTTTTTGTGCACAGAATACATCTAGGTAGTTTTCATCATTGTTCGGTATATTGCCAGTGTTGTAGTTGTGCTGGATCAGTTCGGCTAAGAGCATGGCTAGTTCTGGAGCAACTGAGTGGCTTGCTAGGCAATTTCAGATGAGAGTCGATCACACTTCTGTGATTATTCAATGACCATTCTAGATCACATAAAGGGTAGCAAATTTTCTTCCATGAAGGATATTAGTGACGCAGATGGGGTTTTTCAACAATTGACAATATTATTTGGCCACCACTAAACAGGTTTTTTTTTAAGTTCCAGATTTATAATCCATGTCCCTAGAATAATAGCCTGGGACTCTGGATTACCAGATTTGTGATATTAAAACAAGCTGCAACCTCCACCTTTCCTGTTACACTCATGCTTAAAATTGCTTTATTTCTTGTGGATTCCTCCCCATTACTTCACCCCCACCTTCCTAATTTACATAATTCATATACTGTATTTTAAGTATGTAAATTCCACAGAAGAAAACAAAAAAGGAAGGCTAATTAAAGTATTTGTTTTCTGAATATCATCTCCCTTAATTTTAGTCAGTTGAAAGCTGACTGCCAAAAGTAATGGTGCCAGGAACAGCAAGGATTTTAAGTAAGAATTAGATAGTACAGTTCCAGGTACAGCTGTTATACAGTTCACAGATTTTTTTTAAATCACAGATTTCCTGCCGACAGGTGAGGGTTAATTTTGTGGAAACATGAGCTCAGATGCCTAGTGAACAGCTGTTAAAAGATCTTCTTTTGGTCAGATGTTTTTATTATGTTCTCTAGATTTGCCCCATATCCCTTAAGAGGCTTCTCTGCCTGGGATACTGGCACAGTATGGAAATGGAAATGTAACTGATGTACCACTGTAAAGGGCAAATCTAGATGCGGCAGAGGTTTTAAATTATTATAATGGGCTTGGGGTGATAGAGAGAAATCTATAAGAAATTAAACAAACATAAAAATTAACGAAAATGGAAGGTCCAACAATGGACAAACAAAAGTAGGGACAAAAGAGTTACAGAAAGGTGTTTAAAAAGAAAGTTTCAATGAACTATCACTAAAACGGAGTTGAACTGAACAGGTCATAACAAAGCAGCAAAAGTGGAAATAATAATAATGAGGAATTGAATATGGTGGAGATTAGTGAAACATAACTACAGAAAATCTATGACTGGAAAATGAACACTCAAGATCAAATAGGACTTAGAAAAACATTGAGGAGGAGAAAAATGGAGACGAAGCAACTACATTTAATAGAGATACATAATGGCAGCAGAAAAAGTGATGGAACCATCAGTAAGATTGGATGAAGATACAAAAATAAATTATTAAATCATACTTATTGATGTAGCCAACAGACCACCGAATAATAGGGAGGTGAAGAAAGATGTATGTAAAATATGCAAATTATGGAAGTAAAGCACAGTCATGGAGATTTTGACCATTCCAGAATTCACTAATCAGTTGATGTATGCAAACAGAATGAGCAAATAGTATTCATATCCTGTTATTCTTTAGTTGTTCATTAGATATGAATGCCCCTGGCATGACCATCATTTATTTCCCAACCCTAATTGCCTTTGAGCAGATAGTGGTGAGACAGTATACCATGTTAGGTGATTTCAGAGGGCAAATAAGAGTCAATCACATGGCTCTGTGGTCACATTTAGCTCTGACCAGAAAAGTAGTTCGTCCACTGAAGAACATTAACGCACTAGATGAGTCTTTTTTAATGATAATTGGTAGTTTAGTTTTTTAAAAAAATGTGTTAATGGATATAAGTCCCGTCGGTTGAGCTAATTTTTCATTAATTTGTGCAATGTGGGCATCGCTGGCTAGCCATCATTTATTGCCCGATCCTAGTTGCCCTTGAGCTGACTTCTTGAACCGTTGCTGCATTAGTGGTGCTGGAAGAGCACAGCAGTTCAGGCAGCATCCAAGTAGCTTCGAAATTGACGTTTCGGGCAAAAGCCCTTCATCAGGAATAAAGGCAGTGAGCCTGAAGCGTGGAGAGATAAGCTAGAGGAGGGTGGGGGTGGGGAGAAAGTAGCATAGAGTACAATGGGTGAGTGGGGGAGGGGATGAAGGTGATAGATCAGGGAGGAGAGGGTGGAGTGGATAGGTGGAAAAGAAGATAGGCAGGTAGGACAAGTCAAGGGGACAGTTCCTGAGCTGGAAGTTTAGAACTAGGGTGAGGTGGGGGAAGGGGAAATGAGGAAACTGTTGAAGTCCACATTGATGCCCTGGGGTTGAAGTGTTCCGAGGCAGAAGATGAGGCGTTCTTCCTCCAGGTGTCTGGTGGTGAGGGAGTGGCGGTGAAGGAGGCCCAGGACCTCCATGTCCTCGCTCATTTCCCCTTCCCCTACCTCACCCTAGTTCTAAACTTCCAGCTCAATAACTGTCCCTTTGACTTGTCCAGACTTGTCCTACCTGCCTATCTTCTTTTCCACCTATCCACTCCGCCCTCTCCTCCTTGACCTATCACCTTCATCCCCTCCCCCACTCACCCATTGTACTCTATGCTACTTTCTCCCCACCCCCACCCTCCTCTAGCTTATCTCTCCACGCTTCAGGCTCACTGCCTTTATTCCTGATGAAGGGCTTTTGCCCGAAACGTCGATTTCGAAGCTACTTGGATGTTGCCTGAACTGCTGTGCTCTTCCAGCACCACTAATCCAGAATCTGGTTTCCAGCATCTGCAGTCATTGTTTTTACCTTCTTGAACCATTGCAGTCCACCTGCTGTGGGTAGACCCATAAATGCCCTTAGGGAGGGAAATCCAGGATTATGATCTAGTAACAGTGAAGGAACGGTGACATATTTCCAAGTCAGAATACTGAGTGGCTTGGAGGGGAACTTGAAGGAGTTCCCATATATCTGCTGCACTTGTCCTTCCAGACAGAAATAGTCATGGGTTTGGAAGGTAGCGTCGGAGGCATTTTGGTGAATTTCTGCAGTGCATCTTGTAGATAATACATGCGTTGCTACTGAATGTTGGAGGTGGAAGGAATGAATGCTTGTGCCAATCAAGTGGGCTCGTTGTCCTGGACAATGTCAAGCTTCTTGACCGTTGTTATTGGAACTGCATTCATCCAGGCAAGTGGGGAGTATTCCATCACACTCCTGACTTGTGCCTTGTAGATGGTGGACAGGCTTTAGAGAGTCAGGTGGTGAGTTACTTACCGCAGTACTCCTATCCTCTAACTTGCTTTTGTAGCCACTGTGTGTTATATGTTGAGTTCAGTTGAGCTTCTGGTCAATGATAACTTCCAGGATGTTGATAAAGAGGGATTCCGTGATGATAACATGGGGTGGAGGTGAGATTGTCTCTTATTGGTGATGGTCATAGCCTGGCATTTGTGTGACACACATGTTACTTGCCACTTGTCAGCCCAAGCCTGGATCTTGTTGCATTTGATGGACTGCTTCGGTATCTGAGGAATCATGCATAGTGCTGAACATTGTGTAATCATAGGCAAACATCTCACTTCTGATTTTATGATGAAGGGGAGGTCATAGATGAAACAGCTGAAGATGGTTGGGCCTAGGACACGACCCTGAGGAACTCTTGTAGAGATGTCCTGGAGCGGAGATGACTGACCTCCAACAACCACAACCATCTTCCTGTGTGTCAGGTATAATTCCAACCATGGATAGTTTACCCCTGATATCCATTGATTCCAGTTTTGCTAGGGCTCCTTGATGCCACACTCTGTTGAATGCAGCCCTGATGTCAAGAGTTGTCACTCTCATCTCACCTCTGGGATTCAGCTCTTTTGTCCATGTTTGAACTAAGGCTGTAATGAGGTCAGGAGCTGAGTGCCTCTGGTGGAACCCAAACTGGGCGTCACTGAGCAGGTACTGCTGAGTAGGTGCTGTTTGATAGCACTGTTGATGACACCTTCCATCACTTTACTGATGATTGAGAGTAGACTGGAGCAATAATTGGCCAGGTTTGATTTGTTGTGCTTTTTATGTTGGATCAACCTGGTCAACTTTCCACATGGTCAGATAGATGCCAGTGTTGTAACTGTACTGGAACAGCTTGAAAAGGGGAGCGCAAATTCTGGAGCATTGGTCTTTAGGACTATTGCCAGAATGTTGTCAGGGCCCATAGCCTTTGCAGTATTTACTGTCTCCATAAGTTTATTGATATCATGTGGAGTGTTTGAAGACTGGTATCTGTAATGCTGGAGTTGTTTGGAGGCCGCCAAGATGGATCATCTACTCGGCACTTCTGACTGAAGATTGCTGCAGACCTCCAGCCTTATCTTGTGCACTATATACTGGGCTGTTCCATCATTGAGATTGGGAATATTTGTGGAACCTCCTCCCCTAGTGGATTATTTAATTGTCCACCACCATTTACACCTAGATGTGGCAGGACTGCTAGAGCTTAGATCTGATCAGTTGGTTGTGACCTGGCTTTGCTCTATCACTTGCTGCATATGCTGTTTAGAATGCAAGTAGTCCTGTTTGGTAGCTTCACCAGGTTGACACCTCATTTTTAGGTATGCCTGGTGCTACCCTGGCATGCCACCCTGCATTTGCCATTGACACAGAGTTGATCGCCTGGGTTGATGGTAATGGTTGAGCAGGGGATACGCCAGGTTGTAAGGTTATAGATTGTGTTGGAGTACAGTTCTGCTGTTGATGGTCCTCATGGATGTCTTGAGATCCTAGATCTGTTTGACATCTGTCCCATTTAGCACAGTGATAGTGCCACACAACATAATGGAGGTTATTCTCCATGTGAAGGTGGGACTTCGTCTCCACAAGGACTGCGCGTTGGTCGCTCTTACTGATACACTCATGGATGGATACATCTGCAGCTGACAGATTTGTAAGGATGTGGTCAAGTATGTTTTTCCCTCTTGTTGGTTCCCTCACCACTTGCCGCTGACCCAGTCTAGCAGCTATGTTCTTTTATGACCTGACCAGTTCGAACAGTAGTACTGCTGCTGAGCCACTCTTGGGACGGACATTGAAATCCCCACCCAGAGTACGTTTGTGCCCTTGCTTTCCTTAATGCTTCCTCCAAATGCAGTTCAACATGGGAGGTGTACGATTAGTTGACGGAGGACAGTACATGGTAATGAGCAGGAGGCTTCCTTGTCTACATGTAACCTGAAGCTACAAGACTGTACAGTCCCAACATGTTATATTTGAACTTCCAGAAGCTGCTCGACAGGATACCTCACAAAAGGCAAGGCAAAAAAGACCACAACGTTGGAGGTAGTATAGTGGCCTGAATCGAGAATTGGCTCATGGGTTGGTAGGGATTCTTTTCAGGTTGGCAACTTATGGCCAGTGGAGTTCTACAGGAATAAGAGCTGGGACAGCAGTTCACAACATATATTGATGACTTATCATCACAGAATCCCTACAGTGTGGAAACAAGCCACGCACTCCATCGAGTTGACACTGACCCTCCAAAATGCATCCCATCAGGACCCAAACCGCCATCACCTCCATCACTGGAATTCTGCACCTCCCACGGCTGATTTGCCATGCCTGCACACTCCTAGACACTATGGGTAAATTTAGCATGGCTAATCCACTTAACCTGCATATCTTTGGACTGTGGGAGGAAACCAGAGCACCTCGAGGAAGCCCATGCAGACACAGGGAGAATTGCAAACTCCACACAGACAATTGCCGAAGAGTGGAAATGAACCCACGTCCCTGGCACTGCGAGCCAGCAGTGCTAATCACTGAGCCACAGTGCTGACCCATGATGATTGGCAAAAGCAAGGAAGTCAGGATAGCATTGTATGGAACTTTGGTCAGACCACTTCGAGAGTACTATGTGCAGTTCTGTTGCCACATTACACAAAAGATGTGATTGTACTGGAGAGGGTGCAGAGGAGATGCACCAGGAAGCTGCCTGTGATGGAAAATTTAAGTTTGAGGAAAGGGTTGGATAGGCTGGATGTTTGCATTGGAGCAGAGAAGACTAAGAGGTTATGAGAGACATGGTCAGGAGCAACTGTTCCCTTGGTTGAAAGTTCAGTCATGTGGGGAGACGGGTTCAAGCTAAGGGCAGGAAGTTCAGCGGGAAATGTGAGGAAAAGCTTTTTTACCCAGAGGGTGGTGATATTCCGAAAATGCGCTGCCAGGCAGATGATAGAAGCAAATTGCCTCACATTCTTTAAAAAGTACCTTAATGAGAACATGGTATGTTATAATACTCAAGGCTATGGAGGAAATGCTGGTAAATGGGATTAAGTTGAAGATGAGGTCTTTCTCAGATATTGGTGCAGATTCAATGAGTCTCTTCTGTACTTTATGATTCTATATTTCCATCCTGGGAAAAAGATTCCAACTATCCACCCTATCAATATCTCATATAAGTTTAGATACTTCTATCAAGTTGCCCGTCAGCCTCCAACACTAGTTAAAAAAAATTTGTCCAACTTTCCCTCATCGCTAATATAGGCAACATCCCGGTAATATTTTGCATCTGCTCCAAAGCTTCCACATTCTTCCTATAGTGTGACAAGTAGAATTGCATGCAATTCTCCCAATGTGGCTTAACTAAAGTCTTATACAGCTGCAACACAACTTGCCCACATTTATATTCAATGCCACAAGTGCAAGCATGCCATATATCACCTTTACCAGTCACTTTGTTGCCACTTTCAGGGAGCTATGGATTTGGACCTCAAGATCCCTCTGTATATCAGTGCTCCTAAGGGTCCCACCATTTAGTATACGCTTGCTTTTGCATTTGATTTCTTAAAATGTATCCTGCCTGGATTAAACTCCATCTGCCATTTCTCCGCCCAACTTTCCAACTGATCACTATCCTGATGTATCCTTTGACAAACTTCTTCGTTATCCATAACTACACCAATTTTCATATCATGTGCAAACCTACTAAAATCAGACCATCTACATTTTCATTCATCTCATTTATACATGGTACAAACAAAAGACTTCCCAACACTGATCCTTGTGGTACACCATTGGTCATAGATCTTCAGTCAGAAAATCACCCCTCTGATTAGCACTGCTGCCTCACAGCACCAGAGACCTGGGTTCAATTCCTGCCTCAGGCGACTGACTGTGTGGAGTTTGCACATTCTCCCTGTGTCTGCGTGGGTTTCCTCCGGGTGCTCCGGTTTCCTCCCACAGTCCAAAGATATGCAGGTCAGGTGAATTGGCCATGCTAAATTGTCCGTAGTGTTAGGTAGGGGTATGAGTGGGTTGCGCTTCGGCGGGTGTGGACTTGTTGGGCCGAAGGGCCTGTTTCCACACTGTAAGTAATCTAATTTCTATAATCAAGCCACTTTGTATCTAACTTACAAGCTCACCATGGATCTCACGTGAAATAATCATCTAGATAAGCCTACCATGAGGAATATCTAGACAATAATGAGCATAAACCAAGTTTATTTATTTCACTTAGTCTTTAAAATAATAAGTGTGACAAATACCGGGGTAATAGATTGGAATAGATTCGCGAAACGACACGACCAGCTATCCTTAGTAACCACACACACACTTGAAAAGCAACATGAATTTGACTGGGACAACACTACTATTATAGGACAAGCCAAACAGAGAACAGCCAGGGAATTCCTAGAGGCATGGCACTCATCCACAGATTCAATCAATAAGCACATCGACCTGGACCGAATATACCGACTACTGCAGCGGACAGCTGGAACTGACAACCGGAAGCGACAGATACAAACCACTACAAATGCTGGAGGAAGCATCACAGAAGCGCTTCCCAGGAGGCTCCCAAGCACTGAGGATGTCACCTAGACGGGGGACGAAACGTCTGCAACACAAATTCTTAGCTCAGCGAACAGAACCACAACAACCTGCTCTGAATTATGTACTACATTTTTGATCCTTCCTTCACAAGGCTAAAATGGCACATAGCATTCAAAATGTAATTGCTCCTTCACCCTGTAGAACTGAAATAGAACATCAACTCCTCATTTAATAAAGGATAGCATCACTTTTGATTTCTTAATTACTTGCCATACCTGCAACTAACATTTTGTGACTCATGTATCATAACAATTCGATCTCTCTGCACCTCAGAATTCTGCAGTCGTTCTCCCTTTAAGTAACACTTTTTTTTTAAAACACCTCATGACTAAGTAAATGATTTCAGATTTCCCCATGTTATAGTCCATTTGGCAGATTTTTGACAACTCATGTTTCCCATCTAGTTAGGTCTGCAACCTTGTTCTATCCTCTGCTCAAGTCTTTCCAATCGGTTTTGTGACATCTGTAAACTTAGCTACAATGCATTTGCTCCCCTCATCAAAGTCATTGATTTAAACAGTAAAATGTTGAGGCCCTGGAAGAGATTCCTATGGGATCCCACTTGTTACATCCTGTTAATCAGAAAAAGACCTATTTAAGTGTATTTTGCGTTTTCTGCCAGCCAGTCAATTTTCTGTTGATACTAGTTTGTTAATCTTTCCACGATGAGCTACTATTTTGATAATAACTTGTGATGTGGCATGCTGTCAAATGCCTTCTAGAAACTGAAGTGCAGTACATCAGTGGACCCTTCTTTATCCACACCTTCAAGGAACTCCAGTAAACTGGTTAATCGTGGTTAATCATGATTTCCTTTTAACAAAACCATGCTAAATCTTCACAAGTGACTTGGATGTTTCTAAATTTGCAGCTATAGGTTCCCTAATAATCTCCTGTGATAAATATTAGGCTAATTGTTCTATAGCTTTGATTTTCTGCCTTCCCACTATTCCTGGAATCGTCCAATAATCGAACAAATTCTGAAAATTTAATTCTAATACATCTACAAACTTGCTAGCCGCTTTAAGACCTGAAGATTTATCGTTTCACAGCTCCAGTATCACTTCCCTAGTAATAGCAATTTCACCAAATTCCTCTCTTCCTCCACCTTCTGTTGTACAGTTCCTTGCTTCATTTTTAAACACATGTAGAAATGTTTGCTATCCATTTTCACATTTATAGCTAGCTTTCTCTCACACTAGTTTCTTTTTCTTGCTTAATCTTGTAGTCCTCCTCTGCCATTCTTTATATTCTGACCAATTATCTATCCTGCCACTCACTGTTACACAGTTACTTGTTTTTTTTAGAAACTTAAGTTTGATGTTTTCCCCAATTTCCTTTGTTAACCACAATAGTGGGTCCTCCCTTTACCTTTTTTCTTCATCGTAGGAATATACTTATGCTGAAATATATGTTAACATTTGCCTCTGCTTATCGATTGATCTATCTGCTCGTCATTAGCCCAATTCATTTCAGTCATCTCAGCTTTCATGTTTGTACAAGACCGTAATGGGATTACATTTGGGGTACTGTGTGGAATTTCAGTCGCTGCATCTGAGGAAGGATGTTCCAGCTATGGAGGAAGTGCAACAAAGATTGATTGCTGGGATAGTATGGAGAGAGACTAGATTGATTAGGACTTTATTCACGAGAGTTTAGAAGAATAAGGGGTTATCTCAGAGAAACCTACAAAGGTTCTAACACAACTAAACAGAGTAAATGCAGGAAGTGCAGAACCAGAGACCTCATTCGAAGGATATGAGGTATTTTATGTGGGATTGAGAAAAGGGAAAATTTCTACATCCAGTGAGTGGAGACTGTGGAATTCTCTGCCACAAAGCGGTCAAGGCCAAGACATTGAATGGCTTCAAGAAGACATTAGACATAATCCTTAGGGTCAAAGGGATCAAAAGGAATGGGAAGAAAGTGGAAATAGGCTACTGAGTTAGATGATAAGCAATAGTTATACAGAATGGCAGTGCAGGCTCGAAGGCCTAATCCTACTTCTACTTTCTACATTCCAGTCTTTCAATGCTGTTGCCTGTCATTACCTAAGTATAAAATACTTGTGTCAAAAAGTGAGATTCTGGAAAGCGCAACAGGTCAGGCAGCATCCGAGAAGCAGGAAAGTCTATGTTTCAGGCATAATCTCTTCATCAGGAATGTGGGGAGGAGGGATGGTACTGAGAGATACATAGGAGGGTGAAGGTGAGTGTGCGGGGAAAGGTAGCTGGGAACGTGACAGGTGGATGCAGATAGGGGTGATTATAATAGATCGGTGGGGAGGAAGATGGACAGGTCGGACAAGTCAAGAGGGCAGTGCCGAGTTGGAGGATTGAATCTGGGATGAGGTATAGGAAGGGGAGATTTGGAAACTAGTGAAGTTGTTGTTGATGCCATGTGGTTGAAGGATCCCAAGATAGAAGATGAGGCGTTCTTTCTCCAGTCGTCGTGTGGCTTGGATTTGGCAGTAGAGTAGGCTCAGGACTTGCAAATCTTTGGTGGAGTGGGAGGGCGGACATGCAAGTCCTGAGCTTCCTCTACCACCAATCCAAGCCACCTGGAGGAAGAACATCTCATCTTACGCCTTGGGACCCTTCAACCACACAGCATCAACATCGATTTCACTAGTTGCCAAATTTCCCCTTTCCACACCTCATCCCAGATCCAAACCAGCACCATCCTCTTTACCTGTCCATCTTGACCTTCCCATCTACCCACTCCACTCTCCCCAACAATCTATTATGATCACCCACCTGCAACCATCTACTGCCTTCCCAGTTACCTGCTGTCCCATCTCCACCCCCTTCTCCTATTTATCTCTCAGCCTCCTTCCTCTTCCCCGATGAACGGCTTATGCCTTCGCCCCCCCCAATTAAATGATTTTTGTCCTCCTTGGATGCTGCCTGTACGCCACACCTTTCGACTGTGATCTCCAGCATCTACAGTCTTCACTTTCTCCTATAAAATACCAGTAAAATCCAAAAGAGCCATGGATGTTGTAAATCAGAAACAAAAACAGAAATTGCTGGAAAAACTCAGCAGGTCTGGCAGCACCTATGGAGAGAAATCAGAGTTAATTTTTCAGGTTGAGTGAGGAAGGGTCACTGGATCCAAAATATTAACTCTGATTCCTCTCCACAACGCTGCTGAGCTTTTCCAGCAAGTTCTGTTTTTGTTTATAAAATACCAGTATTAAACCCAATTTTATCTCTTCCAAATTTATTCATCTTGTGAACTCAGGTACCTAAACGAAAGTGCCTTTCCATTAAGATCATGAATTAACCCTGCTCTCTGGTTGATTCCAGAATGTGATGTGTTAAGAAACTATATGAAATATGTAATGATTGGGACCAGGTGGATCTCCTTGATTATGAAGTTCTTGATTTGCCCAGGTTAACAACCTCAATTAGGAAAGCCTTGGCTGACCAATTAGAATCTCTGCATTTCAGGACTGACTCTGAGCTGGCTGATGATAGCCAGTGTACTGTGCACTAGTAAATAAAGGGTGACTTAGTGACGGGACCCAGCCTCTGTGCAGTTATTTCAGTGGTGACAGGAGATAACAGGACATGCCTGAAGATGCTGTTCAGCAAAGCTGGAGACATGGTGCAGAGTGGGACTGTTTGTCGGACTGGGGTCCGGCTCGGGCGACCAGTGGCTTGCTCAGCCGGTCAGACCACCTTTGGAAGCCCCTGCTCTGATCTACTGCAATGTAATGCTTATCTGTAATCTGTTTCTTTTGACTGCGATGTTTACCCTTCAACTTCATATTTCTAACTTCATACTATGAATCACTGTAAAGTGATGCAATTTATTTTCTTCTTTGTTCCTCTTTTGTACTTAAGATTTGTTCCTAGGTACTTTGTTTTTAAGATGGCGCCATGACAGGTGACATTGTAAACTTTTCACTCTATTCCTGTAAATCTATACTTGAGTACACATGACAATAAAACTTAATTCTAATCCTACCAGTTTAGTAATATTTCCTGAACTTTTTAACTTCACTTTTGTGTGGGTCGCAAATCCAGGAGGAATATTTGTCAAGGATCCCAAATAGGTATCTTTGTTAATCTTCTAGCTTGGAGTAAGAAAGGAAGAATGGAATACGTTCCCTGAGAAAAAAAATTGTTATCCAAATGTTCATACAAATTTTGTGATGTAATCTAGCACATAATCAATAAGTTTTCTAAAGGTCCAGAACAGTTGTCAATTGAATATATAACTTTTTCTTTTGAATGTTTGGAGTAGTTTAACATGTTGCCTTCACACTGTTATACAAATCTTCAAGCTACTTAATGGTATCCTAATGTTCTGGTTTTTTTGTATTAATTTATTGCAGAAACCCAATGCTCCAGTTTATCCCTTGGATTAGACGTGCCAATCTTCTTCATATTTTGTACACAAGTTCTGGATTGGGACGGTCTTCAGTACTTCTGTCTTCTGAGAGAACAAGTGCAGAATTGGTTTCTAACAGCAAGTGGTACTCAAACATTCATTCACCTACTCTGTGTGTTGATAATAACATGGCTTCAGTACAGCGACAATCATTCCATCCACAAACTTACCATAATTTTTTGGTTTTGGACTTTGAAGCAACCTGTGATAAACAATTAATAAAGCCTCAGGTATTTTTTCTGGTCATACTTCTAGAAATTATTTTACTAATTCAAAAATATTTATATGGTGGGTATTTATAAGTGTCTGTATCAGCCAAATATTAACTTAATTGTCCCCATACATCATATTGATTCAGGATTATGAATACAAGAATAAAACAAAGGACTGCAGATGTTGGAAATCTGAAACAAAACACAGTGCTGGAGAAACTCAGCAGGACTGGCAGCAGCTGTAGAGAAAAAAACCGAGTTTACATTCGGAATTCAGTGACTCTTCGCCAGTTCTGAATATTTTTGCTGAGTTTCTCCAGCACTTTTTTTTAGTTTCTGAATCCAGAAAAGTTGGTTTAGATTTATATGCCCAATTTGCAGAAATGCAATGTTACAATCATGGAAGTCAAGTGAAGATGTAGTTGATGGAGCAATGATCTGCTTCTAAACGCCTTCTGTAAATATGATTTGGAGGTGCTGGTGTTGGACTGGGGTGGACAAATTAAAAATCACAACGCCAGATTATAGTCCAACAGATTTATTTGGAATCACTAGCTTTCGAAGTGCTGCTTCTTCAGAAGCAGCACTTCAAAAGCTGATGATTCCAAACAAACCTGTGTGACTTTTTTTAACTTAATTCTGTAAATATATCATTTTAATATTTAATTGCAATAGTGACATCTATTGGCCGTTGATCAAAACTGCACTTGCCTTTATATTGTATAGTTTTTCAAAATTAGATCAGTTTTGGTTTGCCTGATAAAATATTATCTGGCTACTGTGTACTTGAATTAAGTTAAGTCTAGCACTAGCAAAGGGTGTCTTGTGCGACCTGAACCATGACAAACCATAACATCAAACATAGCTGAGAGCTGCCATTAATCCATTTACTGCTTGAGATTGACCACTCCCTTGCTGAAATATTGTTTTCACAGAGAATTTTGAAAATATCCATTTTCCATTGTAGGCCATACTTGTTGGTTCTACCTTTCTGGACAAGATGAAACAACTTGTAGTCCATGTTATCTGGTCCATTTTCATATCTTCAAAAAGCAATCCTATCACCTTTTTATGTTTACAAGTGAAAACATAATCAATTCAATATTCCTAGTCCATACATGCCAAAGTTAATATTTGTACCCATACTACTGCTCGGTGATATTAGCTATCTCAGAACTGATTAACTAGTATTGCAGAACAGAAGGGCCTAGGGGTTCAGGTACATAATTCTTTGAAGTTGCATTACATATAGATTGGGTGGTTAAAAAAGATGCTTACCATGTTTGCCTTCATTGCTCAGTCCTTTGAGTATTGGAGATGAGAAGTCATGGTGAGGTTGAATGGGACATCGGTGAGGCCTCTTCTGCAATACTGTGTCCAGTTCTGGTACTCTGGTGTAGGAAAGATACTTCAAGCGAGAGAAGAGATTTCCCAGGATGATGCTGGTTCTGGAAGGTTTGAGTTATAACAAAAAGTTGGAACTTTTTTTATTGGTATCTAAGAGGTTGAGAGGTGGCCCTACAGAGGTTAATAAAATCATGAGAGATATAGATAAGGTTGAATGGTCGGTGTCTTTTCCCTAGGATGGGGGATTTCAAGACTAGGGGACATATTTTTAAGGTGAGAGGAGAGAGATTTTAAAAAAGACATGAGGGGCAGATATTTTTCACAAAGCATGATTTGTGTGTGGAATGAACTTCGTGAGAAAGTGGTGAATGTGGGCACAGTTTCAACATTTAAATACACTTGGATATTTATATGAAAAGGAAAGGTTTGGAAGGATATAGGCCAGGAGCAGGCAGGTGGGACTACTTTAATTTGGAATTATGTTTAGCATGAACTGGTTGGAATAAAGGCAAAAGTGAGGACTGCCGATGCTGGAGATTAGAGTCGAGAGTGTGCTGCTGGAAACGTACAGCAGGTCAGGCAGCATCCAAGGAGCAGGAAAATTGACATTTCAGGCAAACCCCCCCTCATCAGGAATGAGGTTGGGAGCCTCTGGGGTAGAGAAATAAATGGGAGGGGTGGAGTGTGTGGGACTGGGAGGAAGGTAGCCAAGAGTGCAACAGGAGGATGGAGGTGGGGGTAATGGTGATAGCTTGGACCGGAGGGTAGAATGGATAGATGCGAAGGAACATGGACAGGTCATGAGGGCGTTGCTTATCTGGAAGGTTGGAACTGGGATAAGGCGGGGAGAGGGGAAATGAGAAAACTGATAAAATCCGCATTGATGCCATGGGGTTGGAGAGCCCTGAGGTGGAAGATGAGGCATTCTTCCTCCAGCTGTCAGGTGGTAAGGGAGTGGCAGTGGAGGAGGCTCAGGACCTGCATGTTCTAGGTGGAGTGGGAGGGGGAGTTAAAGTGTTCAGCCATGGTTTGGTTAATGCGGGTGTCCTGGAGGTGTTTTTTGAAGCGCTGTGCGAGTAGACGTCCTGTCTTCCCAATGTAGAGGACCAAAGGGTCTGCTTCTGTGATTGGGTATTGAAGTTGTTAAAGTTGAAATTGAAAAGAAGTATACCCAAGGGGAATCTAGAAATCTTAGTAAACTGGATTCATGAACATGGTTAATTAATCTGGCATGTATTTAGTTTACATTTGTTGCATTAAAAAAGTCTTTAAAAAGGCACATCATGTGTAGTTTGTGTTCCTATTCACATATCGCAAGTGACAATCAGCATGCCAGCCCCTTGTAGTTTACAACATTTACCATCAGCAAAGTTACATTTGCAAAGATCTGCCATTTTGCAAAGCTCTGCCATCTCTGAAAGGCCATTTTTGAGTCCAGTATCCCCAGAAAAGTTGATTTTAATGGTGCGTTCTACAGTCTATTAAGTATAACTTCAGCATTTCTTTTAAAACAGATGAATTCAAAGGGATTCAGGTATTTTGCTAAAGTTGCTGAAAGATAACTTGGTTAATCCGTTCCCTTTTGGTTTCTCAAGATTCTTCTGAATGGGAGAGTTAATGTTACATACCTCTGAATAGACCAGAATGAATTGTAAAGCCACAGCCACAAAGACAACTCTGGTTTTAATTTTTTCTTTTTTGGCGCAAGCAAGTACTTAGCCTCCAATTTGCATCTTCCCAAACATTGCTGCTAAAATGAGAACTTCATACAGTAAGGCGAGAGGGGAATGAAATTTATCTTCCAACACTTTGTAGCACCATGTGCTGGAGGTTGCAGCACGTCATGCCAACTCCCCATATGAGCCAATTTTGTCAGGTTTTAATGTACATGGAATGCGTAGATATAAATAAAATGTATTTAATTCTGATGCAGAATATTGATTTTGTCACCTCAAATGTGGAATGGAACAATGACCATACACAATTATGTGCCATCCTATTATAGAAAGGCTCGGACGTAAACATTTTATGTAAGAGAAAAGTTACTTAATGCCATTTCTAACTGTCAGTTTTAGCTTAAAAGTTGTTGACTGTAAAATCATTTTTTAATAAAACAAATTTTATTCATAATGTAATTAGTGTCAGCAGTCTGATGCTATGCAGATACAGTGTTTAGCAACCCAAAGTTTTGCTTATCGCTGGATGTTGTGAAATCCTCATTTGAATTTAATCTTGCATCTGTTATGTTATTGTAAGACAATTCATTCTTTACTGTACCCCTCTTAACTGAATTCTGAAGGAAAAGAATAAAGTATCACATCATTTCCAAGGTGAGCACTTCTCCTCTAATTGCCTTGAATCCCTTTAGACATCACAGACCTGGACATAAGGCATCAAGACTCATCTGTCAAAGTGTAAATCAGCAATTAAAACACAAACACCAAAATGTCAAAGATGACCTAAAGCACAACAGGGTTGACAAACAAGTCTGGACAAATCAGTGGATAATTTATAAGCATTGCACTAAAATCTAATTATTTGGCAATTCTTATTTGCAGTTAGCTTGAACTGTGCAATAAATTTATCATGCCATAAATTATTTAGAAATGGCTATTGTGTAAATCAAAACAGAAGTATATATTGAAAAACAAGTTCCTGTATGCCCATTTTACTTGTTTTGCAATTTGTTATCCAGATGGTGGTGAGAACTATATTGTATTGCTTCTTTAAAATGTATTTCCCTAAAAAGCTTATATGTTACTGCCATCAGATTCACAATGTCAGCCAGATCAACTGAGAGTATTTTTCAGGGCCCCTTTTCTCCCTTAATATTACTAATCAGACAATTGCAAGCAGTCTTTAATTGTTTTACGTGAGTTGTAAGGTATATTGTATCTGGCAGTGTGATTACTGAGAATGATGTATCTAGCCTAATCACAGTTGATACATGAAAGAAAGCCAAATTTTCATAAGATACTTAAATAATTGACAGATGAAAAGGTTGAAATTGCTATGTTCTGCACAGAACAATGCCTGCTGGTGTGTTTTTCAAAACAATGTAATTTAAGGGTTGAAACATTATTAATACGCTACTTCGATTTAATTGCAATGACTTAAAACATAATTCAACACTTCCATATATGCTGCGGCCTTGCCATCCCCTTCTTGTTTTATTGTGTATGAAGAAAAACTACTGGAAAGCTGGTAACTCGTATGTACTTTTTAAGAACCAGTGTAAATCTGTTAATTGCTTATAAATAAATTATTGTGTTATTACAATAACAATGGGAAAGAGATGATGATTTCATAACTCAAGTCAGAATTTGTATATACTTGGTTATATTCGCAATTCAAAATCAAGAATTCTAAACTTCCTATGTTGTATTTAAAATGAAGTGATTATGAGCTAGTTTTAATTAGATTTATGAATGTACAAAATTCATGGAACAGAAAGCCACTTCCTCACAGTGTGATAACTGGAGTGTTATGACTTGACACTTCTTTTTCCATGTCCCCCATATCTTGATGAGTGAAATTATCTTGGATCCTGGAGGAAATAACTTCAGTAAAACTGGTAGGCAGTTTCATAATCTGTTTTGCGAGTCATTTTAAATGGCAGATCGTAAATATTAAGATGTCATTACATGTGTTGTTGTGTTATCATTGACTCAACACTGTATGGTGGGTGTTGGGAGTGGGAGGTGTCCAATGTACGATCAGTTAAATAGCCACTAGTTATTCAAGCTAGATGAAAATGATTCAGAATCCAATATAAAAGGTTCCTGACCATTGATTTCATTCTCAGTATAATGGGTCATTAGATACAGACTGTAGCTCCACCTAACCTGTCTCAATAATGTGTCTTAACTCTAACCACAGAAGGTCACCCATACTATACCATTATGATGCTAGTGGGACTGTCAAGTTATTGGGGCTTTTATTATGAACATACCTCTTTTGGGTATTGCTCTTAAATTCATAACATATACTTGGCCTCATTAGTAAAACTTGAATTTGAACACTGTTCCAGAGCTGAAAGGACTGTTTGCATTTCCATTGCATCAAATGAACCTGAGCAGATACTATTCTGCAAACATTATTGAAGTAAATTGCAGTTATTTCTTGATAAATTTGAATTGGTGGAACCTCGATCAATAATCTTCCCGTATGTAGGAGAAGTATTATGTTAACATTGGTGCCAAACCAATCAAATTATAAACGTGATTTAAAAGGAAATTGAAATTTGCTTCATTTTAACTAATAATGGTTGTACCTTGGTGTTAACAATGGTTTTGTTATTTTTAAATCATTTTATAATCTCGTCTTTTTTCCCATCAATATCTGCATAGCTTCAGACTTCTGCTTTGAGGTAAAATATCTGTACCAAAACTCTGTTCTTGAGAAATTCCTCTAAGTACGAGAAGTAATGAGTTAGGAGGATGCAACTTTACTATGGTTTTCATTATTTTTAGAGATCAAAATAGCATTTTTGTGAATGATTTTTAAAATTCATTTTAGCAGTCTACCTCTCTTTTTAAAAAAAAATTCCTTTGTGTTGATCTCTATATGCAGTTGTTTCCAGATATTAATAAAGAACTGTATATTAAAGTTTTCATTTCAACTCACTATAAAATGATGTGGTGCAGTGGTAGTGTTCCTACCAATGAACTAGGAGACCTAAATTCGAATCCCACCTGTGCCAGCAGTGCATAATAACCTATTTGAACAGGTGGCTTTAAAAAGTATCTAATCTGACTAGTAAACATTTTTGTTTTTAGGATTTCTGTAGAATTAATTTTGTTGTTGATCACTGTCTAGAGGTCCAGTGCAATTAACAATGAATGTGTTCTCCTGTTTGCTCATTTGATTATGCCAGCAGCCACTACCTGAAGGCAATGTAGCAACCAGAAATTTGTCTGCAGCTTAATGGCATTATCTATATGAATCCTGAGCTCCAGGGTCTGTGTTCTCTAATGCAAGGATCACTTCATGCACACACTTTGCACTGGCCAGCCTATTTTCTGTCTTCTATTTCCTATGCAATGATCAATCCATGGTACACGATAACAATTTTTCATAATCTTTGTGTTGAATCTGATCAAAAGGTTTTTTATATCCTCAATATCCATGGATATTTTCCTGCCTATCATATTAGCAACTTCCTCAAAAATATTAGCTGATTTTTCAGATATCATATAACTTTAATTAATCCACATTGTTTCTCTGGATCAGCTGACACGTGTTCAAACATTCAGTCACTATCTCTGCTGATAGATTGTACACACCTGATATTTACCTGACCGGACTGTCATTTCTTGATTTTTAAATAAAAAATGACCGTTCCAGAATCTGGAAAGCTGAGGAAAATTATGACTCTTGTTCCTGTAGTTTCCTCACAATTTATCTGTGTGTGTGTGTGTGTGTGTGTATTTCTCCATGACTTTTTAAAAACATTGTGAATATAATGTGTTCTCATGTCAAGCATATTCATATTATTTTGAAATATCACACATGCAAAGTGCAAACACTCAATATATTTACTCACATTTCTCTCTCTAGAAATGCTGTCAGATAGAACATAGAACATAGAACAATACAGCCCTTCGGCCCACGATGTTGTGCCGAACTTCTATCCTAGATTAAGCACCCATCCATGTACCTATCCAAATGCCGCTTAAAGGTCGCCAATGAATCTGACTCTACCACTCCCACGGGCAGCGCATTCCATGCCCCCACCACTCTCTGGGTAAAGATCTGCAGAATGCTTCCAACATTTTGCTTTAGGTTTCTTTACATTGCTCATAACTTACCAACTCATCATTGCTTTCTCACAACATCTAGATTTGGGCATTAAATATAGTTTTGTCAGGATCTCCTACCTCCTGAGAATACATATTTTGAGAACAAGCAACTTGCATACATGACACAAAAATGTTCTGAGTCCATGTTTGACATAAAGTTTCTAATTGGTGGGCAGTCTTAAAAATGGGGAAAAAAAAGCTAAAGCTAACTCAGCAAAAACATTTTAGATGCAGGATTTCTTTCTTTTCAAAGGTTGTAATTATCAAAAATTTATCAGTGCAGGTAATATCTAGGAATATGAACTGAAAAGAAATTGTGACCTTAAGCATACGTGTGTAGGAGAAGAAATTAACTTTTTTTGTTTACTTTGTCATTTTTTCTATCCCTAATCCTAACCCTCCCCCAGGAAATAATAGAATTCCCAATCCTTAAACTACATGGAAGGACACTGGAAATTGAAGCTGTGTTTCATACGTATGTTCAACCAGTTGTACATTCAGAATTGACACCTTTTTGTACAGAGGTAAGGGTTTCACAAAATAATCAGGATCCATTTTTTGTTTTCACCTTGCACACAGTCTTTGGGTACAAAAATATCATCTGAAAATATGTTTTGTCAATTCTTTATATTTAATATATGACTTTATTTGTCAAACATTTCATATGTGACCCATTATTGAATACAATGTTTAATTTGAAGTGGAGGAGTTCAATATTTTGCACATTATTTTAAGTGAAATGTTCAAAGTGCAAGCTTGCTGCTGAGAAACTGCTTGAGTATACCATGTATCTTCGGGCTGTTTGCTGAGATAATCTAAACAATCTTAGATGTTGGTTTAGTGATCTTTGGTCATGATGTGTTAATTGCTGCAGTGTCCCTTGGTTTTGGAATAAAATAAGTTTAGTTCACCTTGCAGGCTTTTGCTTTAACTGTTTGAGCAGTTAATTTGTGTGAATCAATTGAACTTCTTCCCTCTGGAGGCTGTCATTTAGTTGATAAATAATTATGTAGGAGAATTGATACAGGGACCTCCAAAGAGGTTCACTAGAAATGCACAATCCTGCAATCTACAAGATTTATCACATTTTTTCATCCATCATCTATTTAAAAATATGAATGCAGACTGTTTCGCATTGAATACCGTGCACATATAGGTAGTTAGAAGTAAAAACAGAAGATACTGGAGAAACTCAGCAGGTCTAGCAGCATCTGCAGAGAGAGAAACAGAGTTAATATTTCAAGTCCAATATGATTTCTTCAGAAGCCTAAACTTAGTACATATTTTAGTAAAGCTAGTTACAAGGTTATATCTAAATTTTAAGGTAACGTTTCCTCCAATGGGTGCAATCTAGATGAGCAGTGTCTTCATTCTTGCTAATTAAATCTTGAAACAACATAAAACGTTGTGCATTTGTGACTTTGACTAATATTGTCCGATTTATTTACACTGGAACCTGTGCACAAAAACAGAAGCAAACCCAGAGAATACGGGAGAAACTCGGTCCTGGCAATATCTGTATGGAGAGAGAAACAGAGTTAACATTTCCAGTCTGATATGACTTCTTCTGAATGGAGTTCTGATTGAATTGTGTTCTGAGGGAAAGTCATACAATTCCATGTGATGAAACCTCCAGGAATAGATTTAATTGCAGGTGGCAACCGATGTGTTTGGAGTCAATAGTGCCCTACAGCGTGAAGGAGGCTGTTAGCAACACAAAGTCATGTGCATGTTCTCTCTTTTCTCCAGTCTGAGCCAACACGATGTATTCCCTCTCATTGCATAAATTGCATCAATCACTTCCCTTATCCAGCACTGGGGTGACAAACGTGGAGATGATAAAAATGTCACCTGCTCTAATCTGCATAAAGAAGTTCATAGCCACAAGTAGTGGCAGTGGCCCCCTTTCGCTCGCGCTGACACTGCAGGTCTGTCTGCAAGAGGTGACAAATTTCAAAGAGCACTGTCTTTATAAAATAGAGGCATATTGTACACTTTCTCTGGTCTCAAATTGATTTAGAGAAATTCAATGAGAAACCTCGTGGTATAAAGCCTGCCTTTTACAAAGTATATTGTATTGTGAATGGGAAAACTTGTTTCAATAGATTTTAAGGTGACTACTCCAAATTTATATTTAAGTTACAAAACTAAGATTGGTGCCTGGATAGTAGTGTTTTTTGATGAAGAAGCCACAATAAGTATCTCAACATGCGATACAGCAATCGATCCTGATCTTTAAAAGATCTTTTCTATGTAGTAATAATTGAGTGCTAAAACTACCATTGCAAATGTTTATTTGGAAATGAATTATATTTCCCAGGAAAGTAGATTTAATTGTATTCTTCAGCATTATAAATCCTGTTATTTTTCTCTCTAAAATGATTATCATACCTTCATGACATTCCTAATTGGCTTCAAAATGATGGATTTCAGCACTGTTCTTGAGGGAAAATTCTGGCAGAATTTAACTGCATTTACACTTCACATTGAGGAACCTCCACGCTTTGATAGAAGTCCACTTTACTGCCTGACTGACCTTCCACCCCATTCTGAAGAGCGTTCGCAACAGTGGATATATCTTCGCATCCATCAATCAAATTACAGTATCATTGTTAGGTTGAGACAAAGTAATCTCTGTGTCTCATTTTTCTAGTTATATTCTTTTCAATTATTCTCTCTTGCCTGATGATATTTTTAATGTCTACTGCCTCAAGTCTGTCTAAGCATAATTTTAAAAAAAGCTCCCTAAATATGGTCAAATTTACAATTTTGAATTACCCTGAAATGAAACATTTCTGTTCTTTTGTGATTCATAGAGCTGATTAATATTAAATGTTAAGAGAGAGAATGAATATTTTTCCTAAAACAAATGTTAATTTCTGATAAAATAAACTTGTTTATTTTTCTTGGCTAATTAAAATTATCCCAGAAATGTATGTTGTATTAACCATACTAGTATTTTTTTTTTGAGCAATTTTATTACGTGGCCCCATTGCAAAGAAAGAACTTGAATGCTGTCTTAACTGGTGTAACCATTCAGTGCATACTTCACAAATAGTATGTTATTTCACCTGTGTTGAGATGTCACAGTGCTGTTAACTATGTGAGCATACAGTGAAAACCACAGTCAGCTCCTGGCATGTCAGCACTCTGTAAAGCAATACATATTAACTTATCATTCATGAATTGGCTTAGGAGACTAAACTTGATCACAAGTGTCAAGTGAACTAAGATGATCAATTGGATACATGTAGATGAAGCTTCTATTTGTGCTATTTATTGTACCCTGGCATGAACTTTGTTGTTTTTGTGGTCATCAAGTTGCAATATTTATGCATATTGTGGGATTGTAAATTGTTTTTTCTCAGTTTTTGAAGTGCAATTATATCATCCAATTATATGAGGGCAAATATATCATCCAATTATATGAGGGCTTTTGTGTCAAGTGGTGGTGTGCCTATCTCTGAGCCAGAAGGAGTACCTCCTACTCCAGAGGTGTGTAATAACATCTCTGAAAAGTTTATTATAAATATTTATCATCTAATTATATACAGCAAGGTGGCACAAGCAAGAAGTATGATGATCTAAGTCACTTTTTTTTTGGTTTTTGGTTGTGTTAGTTAACCTTTTCCTTAAAATCCAAAACATTGCCGTCATGCTGAATTTCCATGTTGTAGCGTAGCCAGCTTCATGAGTACCTTGAGAAATATCCCAAATTAGTAATATTTTAGGACTGGTTTTCTGCTACAGGTCTATGCCCACCAAATATAAGGTTGATACTGCACCCACCAAGACGTATTTAAGATTGTAAACCAGGAGCAGAGAGAGGAAACTGGTATCCTTAACATTTGCCTGAACCTTAACTGTACACTTGCTTGTACAGTTGGAAGGATTGTATTCCAATCACCTCTCAATGTTTCTAAATTATTTTAATGAACCTTAAGGCAAAATAAAATGAATGTTGAAAACTAGACTGTAACTATTCTTGCAGCAGTGTAACAATATCAGTTAAGTTTGAAAACTAGTGCATAATGTTCCTACAGATCAGAATAGTGATCAGCAAACTCAAAATGTTTCTTGAAATGATATTTCTTGGTTAAGCGGTTATTACCTGTAGGCCAAGTGGATAATTGGATTAAATTGTCCTCTTGACCAGTTTACTGTCTGATTCAAGGAGATATATTGTTGACTTTTTTTGTTAACCAAAGAAGAGTGAATTGTTCACCTGGGATTTCTGCTTTATTTTGTTTTTTCTGTTTCAAAGTTTTTTCAAGTAACTAAAACTCTGCTAACAATAGCATGTTATAGCTTCTATCTAACTATGAAAGGCTAATGAAAATTTTTAAAACCTATATTCTTACTTTGCCTTCGTCCTCTCACTACAGGCCAGTTCCCTTGATGAGCTCACCCAGCTTCTGAGGATTTAGAGTTTTTCCGATTGTTGTTAATTTTGCAATTGAAAGACACATGAATTGATAAGAACAATTAAGATATAGATCTAATTGGTGTAATGGTTGAAAACTAGCTGGAAACATATGGTTAGACATTGCTATTATGTCATATTTTTGTGACAGGAATTGTTTTTCTCCTCACTGTTCAAATGGTATATTTTTGTGGTTATTTGGAAACTCCTGAATGTTGGGTCCAATGATGTGCTTCCTTAACTGATGCAATTGAAGGCTAGAGAATGGAACCAAGTAAAGGAAATGTGGTGATTCATGTCAAATTAGATACCAAAATAAAAATGATGACGGAGACAAAAAAAATTGAGTTAAGGAAGATAAAATTTACCTGCAGGACTGAGGGACTATAGTTCTTTTCCAGGCTTGCAGGATTGAGTAGAATGTCAGAATCTTAAATCGAGTTATCATTTGAATCCTTCCAATAAGAAATACCAGCTGAAATGAGACTCTTTCGCATTTAATTCACAACTTCAACAATTTCTTGACACTTGTTGGCAAGTTGATACACATTTTTGTTTTGTGATGTGATTGTTGAGCAGCGCAGTTGTTCAGAAATGTATGATAATTCACAACTAATGTGGTACCTCTTCCTTGCTACAAATTGCTTTTTTTAAAATGGTGGGCAATGAGAATGCGACATTATTGCCTCAACAATTTCTGAATGAATATTTCATACCTACCATTCTGTGAGCTCAGATCTTCGTTTGTTTCTTTTGACTTAATAAGATTAGCAATGGGTCTGCAAACTTACTTTAAGCTTGAATATTTTGGTTTTATAGACAAACCTTCTGGGTGATAATTGAAACAAGATAGAAAAAGTATTGTGTTTGAGAGGGTGAAGAAAGAAAAGAGCAAAGGGACTCCGTGTCAAATAGGTAAATCTGGGGGAAAAAAACCTAGCCTCGTGAAATATATTTGCTTTTGGAACAATGTGGTGTCATAAATTTTTCTTACCCTCTGTGGTCAATTGAATATCAAGTATTTATATTAAATTTGTCACTTTGTATGTTCACTTGCTATGTAACAGTTTAATGTTTCATATCTAGCTTTGCCTCACATATTTTCCATTCATACCTAGTAGATATGTGTAAGATTGAAAATTAATTTAGATCACAAAGGGTTCCCATTGTTGCAACCTAAAATTATGATACACAGAGGAACCTCAATGATCTGAACGAGATGGGTAGGCACTATTTCGTTCAAGTAATTGATTATTCAATTAACTGATTTCCCTCTGGGGTTCGGAGTTTTCTGTGAAGTATGCTGCCCGTTCAAGAGACTAGGCAGCAGCACATCATGCATGAGGCCACCACCCACTTCCATCTCTCCCCAACCCTATCTGCTCCCAGCACTGCACACGCTACCCCCCCCCCCCCCCCTCCCAACCCAACAGGGCAGTCAGGCTGGACATCAACAGTAAGACACACACGCACACAAATGCGCACTCACACAAACGCGCACACACACAACTGCAACGTTTTGACAGGTTCCATCTCTGCCCTGTACAGGACAATGTTGGAGAGATTATCTAGGGAAAGGGAGTTCAGGGTTCACCCCTATGTAGAACCCCCAGGGAAAGTGTGGGTCTGTGGGGAGAGAGAGACCGAACGAACGGAGCCGAGTACGTTTTTTAATCATTTTACCCAAAAATAAAAGACATAATCTGGGTCGAAATAGCTCTTTGACGTTATGTTTCAATCGGCGTCTTGAGATCCCCTTCGAATAGTCAGAGTTTCAGATAATTGATATTCGGATAATCCAGATTCCTCTGTATAAGTAGATTTAACAGCCTTATGCATATTCCTCGTTTATAAAGTGTTAAGATGACTTAGAGATGTGGAGATTAACTAAGACAAAACTCTTAACTTTTAAGTACAATTGGATATTCTGCTCTACATTTTCATATTCTTTATGATATATTATTTGTGACAGAAGTCACGTTTATAAAGTTTTTATATTTTCTTTTGTCAAATCTATGACTCTTTGAAATATTACTAATGCTTAGAGATCTCACAATCATCTAACATGTAATTTTGTCTTAACCTACTTGTAACTTGATTTCTTATTTAGCTCACAGGGATTGTTCAGTCAATGGTTGACGGAAAACCAACATTACAAGAAGCCCTTCAGGTAAATAAGATCTTATTGAGGCATTAGACTTGGATTTGAACTGTCTCTTTTGACCTCAATAATGTATCCATAATTACTGAGTGAGCGTTTTTTTAAAAAAAATTAATGTATGGGCACTGTATTGGACCAATTATATTTTCATGTGGCTTTGCTAATACTGCTCATTTTCACATAATTGCACATTGACTTGAAATGCTCAAAAAAGGGAAAATCTGGTGCTAATTATATTTGAGGTCGGTTAAAATGTCGAGACGAGTAGGTTTTGGTAAAACTGTAAGTCAAGTCAAATATTGATAGTTGCAAATTTTCAGTTTGTCCCTTGTTTCTTAAATCTTTTTTTTTAATGGAATTGATGATAAACTGTGTTGCTACAACATAAACCTGCTGACAACCAATAATTATCAAGCAGGTTATTTTTGACTGTTTCATAAGTTGTGCCTTAGTGGAAGTACTTGGAAACTGATTCCCAAATATCATGCTGGATTCCATATAAGAGGATCAATACCATGACAAATTTCTATTAATTTTACCCCCAACTCAATATTATGAGCCGTTCTCTGCCTCTTCAATGGGATAGATGAGGCCCATTCTACAGCATCTATCTTTGCCTCTGAACTGCAAAAGATACAGACTTGAGTGTATCTGGCACATAGCTAATTTAACAATGCATTGCCATACTTGGTTTGATCATATCAAACAGCAGTATGTTTGATCTCTTGTGAAACAAATGCACGCTGCTTCAACCTTGCAATGTAACAATAACTCTTTGCTTGTTTACCATTACCAACTGTCTACTGAAACATTTCTCCCTCCCCTTTTCTATCTATACTTGCAACAATATGTACAAGGAGTTTATGGACTTTATTATGAGTGAAATTGAAGTCATCAGTTAAGCTGCCTCCGTCGTACTTCCCTTTTGCCCTCCAAGCCAACACTCAGATCAAGGTTCCCCCAGGCCCCAGACTAGAACCTATCTTTTTCTTTGGTTTCTATCTGACTCCCCTTGTGTCCTCTCTGAATTGATATTATCCATCAGAGCCATTTTCAGTTCCCTTGATCACATTTTATGAAAATGCTGACATTCTAGTTAGTTGACTTTCAAAATGGTTCAATTTCCTCAATTACTCTACCACTTCTTTTCAAACTCATTATTGTCACCCTACCGATAAACATATTATTTATCCCTCTGTTTGTTGTGAACGACTGCCCCAACTCTAATATCATTTTCCTCTCTGAAGTTCTTGTCCAGCTTGTTGCCTCACAAATCTGTGCCTGACTTTTCTAGTTTGCAAATAGGTTTCCACCCTTCCCTCAACCCTAATCAAAATCATAAATCCTCTGACTGTGAACATTGTGATGTGTGCCCTCATTATCTTTCTCAGTCTCATAGTCTTCAGCAATCATGATCCTGCTAGCACCATTGTACCTTTTACAGAGAATGGTATGAATAGTAGAATTTATTGTGAAGTAAGCAAAAAGATAACATTGATTTTTTTTTAAGGAGAGGATGAATGTACATAATAGGGAGAATAAAAAGAAGCAAAACGTTTTGTGCTTTAGATTTTCTGGCTATGTTTAAGCTATTGATAGAAGCATAGATAACATTTTGGAACAGAATGCTGATAAAAGTTTAGTAACCACACTCTTATATTGGAATTAAGCGTACCTTAGTTTTATTTATTCATCAATCATATTTGCTTTTTGCAGATGGTTGATGACTGGATGAGAAAAGAAGGTTTGCTGGATCCTAAAGTCAACTCCATCTTTGTAACCTGTGGAGATTGGGATTTAAAAACAATGTAAGGAATTAGAATTTATAAAACTGGATTACGAAGTACATGCTGTGTTTATATTTCACATTGAAAATGACCAATGAATATTTTTGTTATCTGTAGCAAGTCATTCACACCTGCTGGTCCTACCGAAATTTACTCAACTAATCCAAGTATTTAGCATCTTGTTTCTGACAATAACCTGTATTTTTGTATTGCTTTCTGCAGATGATAAGAAAAAAAAACTCTAAGTGCTTTACATTTAGGAGGAATAGACCTAGATTTGGAATAGAAGGAAAATATTAAATCAGGCAGATAAAAGCATTATCAATGTGGCACTTTATCAAAGAAGTTTCTTAAAGAAATGGTAAGAGGTGGGAAGGTGACATCAACTAGACAATAGGGTGTAGAATGGGTTTAATGGGCTAGTACTGATGACAAACAGAAGTAAGGGACAAAGAGTAACCTGACTTTGAAGAGGTGAGAAGTTTTGAGCACAAGAAAAGGTTGCTGAGATAGAATGGGGTAATTTGAACCAAAAAATTTGAAATTTGTTCATGTTGTACACTGAGCATGCTGAGACTGATAATGGGATATCTTATTCCATGCAAATGTGAATACAAGCTTTGATATTTACTTCTTTTATAACATGAGGCTGGGAGTCCAATTAAAAGAGCCTTTGAAAATTTTAAAGTAGACAGGCAGGAGGCTGGAAGAACACAGCAACCCAGGCAGCATCAGGAGGTGGAGAAGTCGACACTTTGGGTGTAACCCTTCTTCAGGGCTGGGGTTGGGTGTAGGGGAGGCTGCAGATACAGGAGGTGGTGGGGGCAGGGTGGTGAAATGGGGATAGGTGAAGACAGGTAGAGAGTACGACTTGGTTGGTCAATGAGAGGAATGAATTCGGTAGGTGGCTGGGAGATGTGGAAAGGAGGGGGAGGAGCTAGGAAGGGAATCTGGAGTGGGAAGGGAAGTTATTTGAAATTGGAGAACTCAATATTGAGTCCTCTGGGCTCTTGGCTGCCCAGGCGGAAGATGAGGTATTGTTCCTCCAATTTGTGGTTTGGTTCATTGTGGCAATGGAGGAGGCCAAGGATGGTCATGTCGGAAAGGGAGTGGGAAGGGAAATTAAAATGGGTGGTGACTGGGAGGTCTGATCAGCCCCTGCGGGCCTGGCTGAGAAACTCTGCAAACTGTTCTCTAAGTTTACATTTGGTCTTCCTGATTTAAGTCTTGAAATGAAATATTTCTGAGTTAAGGCTTCAACTATGAAGAGGTAGGTAGAGTGTGAAAAGGAAGAAAGTAGTCTTGCTCGTCGGGGGTTTATGAGATTGAATTGATATTTTTCACATTTAGATTGAGTTTGAATTGTCAGATAGGAACAGAGCCAAAAGATGATTGTCTTTTAAAAAAAATATTGGATTACAGTCCAAGTGCAACAGAACTGTAATCTCTACTGCTTGGAAGAACAAGGACAGCAGTAAACAAGGATGCATGGGAACACCATTTGTAAATCTCTTGCAAGACTTACACTATCCTGTTTTGGATTTTATTTTGTTAATTTATTCATTGATTATAGGCACCATTTGTCACCTATCCTGAATTGCCCTTGAACTTAATAGCTTGCTAGGCAGTTTCAGAGAGCAGATTGGAGTCAACAACATTGTTGAGGATATTGAATTACATGTAGGCCAGATCAATTAAGGATAGTAGATTTACTTCCCTAAAGGACCTTCGTAGACCAGATTGTTTTTTACGACAGCAGTGAAAGTTGTCATGGTCAGTATTACTGAGACTTGCTTGATATTCCAGATTTTGTTAATTGCATTTAAATTCCACCAATTTGTACTCCATTCCCAATATCAGCCTGGCCATTGTGATTATTAATGTGGGAGGTGATGGATCTGGGTGTGATGCTGTTTGACAGGAGACTCAATAAGCCGAGTGGCCTCTATGTGCAGTGTAGGGATTCATGATTCTAATGTCCTTTTTTAATCCGCGCCAGATACATTTTGCTAGCATCAATGAGAAACATTAAGTTATGAAATGTACTTGCAGTTGTCATATTGTATTTGCTGCACATAAGCATTGAATTTATACATGTAAACATGCTGCATAATAAATCATGTGAATTCTGTGTCACAAATTACATGCATGCTTGCACAAGTGTGGAGAATCGGAGTTTCAGTGAATGTTGGCAGCCAGTGTATAACTTAATACATGTACTATATCCACCAGCTGATGTAGTGCCAGCTAGCCCCAAAAAAATCTAAAAATCGAAGGTTAGTTTTGACATCATGGTGCACATGTAAATCTAGGTTATGTGTCACATTCACCTGTTATACTGAAGCCTCCCTGCTCATTGGCTTAATACAATGAATATCAACAAATGCAGAGGATTATTAATGGGGGACATGATGAATCTAGAAATTAATACTCGGCAACATGCTGGGATTTTGTTGTTGAATTGGCAGTACTCTAGATATAGAGTTTAGTGTAATAGTCAAGGCATTATAGCGACTTTTGGGGCTTAATTTATTGGTTCAAATTAATATTAACGGCTGGTAACAATCTCATGGTTATTACTGTTAACATCCTAATAGCAGTATTGTTTCAGCAGCTGCAATCTTTTAAAGGGACTTTCCTGAGCCAGTAGGACACCTGCTTGTTTCAGGCAGGGCATCTTTTGATTATGGAAATCAATTTTTGTGACATTAGTAGGGCACTAATTACAATTTCCATGGATGAACCCCATTCATTTGGTTGGTTGGTTGGATGCTGCACAACGAACAGAAATATTTTTGAGGTTTTTTAAATGAAGTCAGTGTAGCTCCTGCTGACTTTCTAGAAATTCTGAAGGACAATGCTGATTTGAGATAATAGATTAATAGACATCTGCAGCATAGATAAAAGCCCTTTGGCCCATCGCATCTACGCCAATCAGAAACAATTGCCTAACTATTCAAATTTTATTCTTTGGCATCGCAAGTGTGAATCTAAATACTTCTTAAATGTTATGAGGGTTTCTGCCTCTACGGCCACATCACTTACATCACCTCATCTCCTCTATCACCAGGACCTGTGAAATGCTGTGCTGTCTGAGTTGCCTGATTAATGATGTGACCAAAAGCTGGCAAGTTGCAGTGGGATGCCCATATAGAAGCAGGCCATTTGGTCCATAGAGTCCAGACCAACCCTCTGAAGAACATTATACCCAGACACTGTTCCCCCGCACCCAATCTTATCCCTGTAACCCTGCATTTCCCATGGATAATCCACCTAGCCTGTCCATTCCTAGACACTATGGGGAAATTTAGCATGGTCAATCCACTTAACCTGCACATGTTTGGGCAGGTGTCATGGGTCCGACATCTTGGAGGTGATTCGGAAAAGAAATCTGATGTCCACTAACTGATTTCGGCCTCCCCCAGCAAAATGTTTAATGAGCTGCCTGTAAATTTAAAAACCTAATCTTAGTCTGAAGGCTCATTTCATGCACACAATGTCCTGTTATAAAAAGTAACTCGTTTTGTCTCTTAATTCATTCATACTTTTGCCTTTGGTTGGCATTTCTCTGTCAAAGTCATCAATTTTTTTCAGGATTTAAAATAATGAACGGGTCAGATAAAGTTGACATAGAGAAGATATTTTCACTGGTGACTGAGTTCAACATTTGTCTATAAACATTGAGGTTATTACTCTTGTAAATCCAACAAGAAATTCAGGAAAATTGTCTTTACTCAGAGTGGTGATGATGCAAAAATTGCTGCCATGTGAGGAAGTAAGAGAGCTGGTTCTCCTTTAAATGTATCTAAGTTCATGAGGGTGAAAGGTATAGAAGATAGAGCTGGTTGGTAGGATTAGATGATATTGCTTTGGAAGAGGCTTAATGTAGAACATAAGCACCGGTTGGGCTGAATGGCCTATTTCTGTACTGAACTTTCTCTGGAATAAATTTTTACCACAGCAACTTGCACCAAATTTGAACAGAAAAATATGCACAAGTTAAACTTTGGGTGGACTTTCACAGGGGTCTAAGTGACATGGGCTTGGAGAAGATCTGTGGCTGAATCGAATGCAAAGTTCAGTAAAGCCAATCTTGACACTAGGTACATCTCACCGCATCTTTTATGCGTTTGATGAGTGGCAAGGTGAGTTTCTCACGAGGCAACAGTGTGTAGCCAATTAAGGAGGATTATAGATTATTAAACACCTCATTAATGCTGCAATTGGCCTCATTAATATTCAGCTTTCTATATTATCAAATATGCCTGGACACACTATTCGTCAAGAACTCTTGACATGAAATTCAGAGTCATCATGAGGACTTCATCTCACCACAAGGAGTTTCCAGGCTGTCAAACAGCATCTCAAGGCATGATCCACAGGCACCAGACCCCCACACTATTCATTCACAGACATTGGCACCTGGCATTTGCAAACCCCCCAGGACCGCAATGGCACTTCTCGAATACATGTGCGGGATGCTCAAGAAGCACAGACCTGTGTTGCAAGTTGAACTGGCAACTAGGGTTGAAAGGCTGCTACGAGGATACTTTGTGCACAGAGACGGGTGCTGCATTGTGGGAAAGCAAATCTTAGCAGGACTTATACACTTAATGGTAAGGTCCGAGGGAGTTTTGCTGAACAAAGTGACCTTGGAGTGCAGGTTCATAGCTCTTGAAAGTGGAGTCGCAGGTAGATAGGATAGTGAAGAAGGCGTTTGGTATGCTTTCCTTTATTGGTCAGAGTATTGACTACAGGAGTTGGGAGGTCATGTTATGGCTGTACAGGACATTGGTGAAGCCACTATTGGAATATTGCATGCAATTCTGGTCTCTTTCCTATCAGAAGGATGTTGTTAAACATGAAAGGGTTCAGAAAAGATTTACAAGGATGTTGCTAGGGTTGGAGGATTTGAGCTATAGGGAGAGATTGAATAGGCGAAGGCTGTTTTCCCTGGAGTGTCGGAGACTGAGGGATGACTTTATAGAGGTTTATAAAATCATGAGGGGCATGGATAGGGTAAGTACACAAAGTCTTTTCCCTGGGGTGGTGGGGGAGTCCAGAACTAGAGGGCATAGGTTTAGGGTGAGAGTGGGAAGATATAAACGAGACCTAAGGGGCAACTTTTTCACGCAGAGGGTGGTACATATATGAAAGGAGCTGCCAGAGGAAGTGGTGGAGGCTAGGACGATTGCAACATTTAAAAGGAATCTGAATGGGTTTATGAATAGGAAGAGTTTGGAGGGTTATGGGCTAGGTGCTGGCAGATGGGACTAGATTGGGTAGGTTATCTGGTCGGCATGGATGAGTTGGACTGAAGGATCTGTCTCCGTGCTGCACATCTCTATGACTCTATGACAAGTCTCCGCTCAAGAATTGGATCAGGCTGCATCTTAGTTTCCTCTTTTGCTCCATTAGCACTTGCACTGAGTACCTACGTGCATGCTCGCAACATCCCTGCTTTGCCATTCCACGTCTGTTGATGTGTTGACACTTGAACCAGAAACAAAGGCTTTCAGTACTGCCGTATTGACATGCTATCTTGTGCAGGTTCACAGGCTGCTTGTCTTTCTTGTCATTTGAAATCTGTCCAAAAACCAGAGTCAAATCTCGATGTTCACCCTGATATGTCAATCTCATCCCAACTTATGCCGTCTGCCCCGTACAGCAAACACAAAATCAGGTGGCCATGTTGGAAGTTGGTGGGAGCTAGTCTCAATCCGGTCAAGGGGTAAAGCTGCTGTCTGTCAGTTTTTCTGTTACTGTCAGTAATGGGCGCAGTCTGAACACAGTGCAGAGGCTTAGCATGGTCCGTTGGCTGCATGGGACACTTGTAGTCAGGGGACTAGTAACTGACTGTTGTCCGAAGAGTGAGTGTGAGTGGATGGACAATCTTGTGTGACCAGCATAAGCAGTGAGAGGCAACTCATTGTTAGTCAGCAAGCTGCTGAGACAACAGTCAGGGATCTGGTCAGTTTTCTTGAGCCTACATGTTGACGTTGGTTAGAGCCCTGTGGCAAATACAGTCCTGGTGGTCTGTCTGTCGATTGTTCAGAAGGGTGTAAGGGATACCGTAGGACAAAAGGGCTGGAAGAGTTGTGTTTGGGGTGGGAAAGCAGATGAATTTGCAAAGATAAGGACATGGATGGTGAAGGAGAATCTCTGTGTACATGAAGGGCATGCAAGAAGGCATTGGTGGGCATGAAATCTTATTATGATTTGTGGTGGGTTTGGTGGTGGGGGTGGGGGGAGGGTGGCGGTGGTTGGAGGAGGGATGGTGGTGTGGTCATGACAGTGAGCATCACTGTAGTGTCCACAGGATTGGCGTCATTAAGGTTTAACGCTGGGCTTCAGGGGACAGGAAGAACAGTAAGTCATAGTTAAATATGGAGACTGTCACCATGGAAGGAATGTGTGGAAATGGGCTGTCAGAATAGTGTGACATTAAAGGAAACATGGAAGTCCTGGGAGGATACTTGGTCACCAAATGGAGAGCAGTGTTGATGATGTCCACTATGATGTTGTTCCCTGCTATCAATTGCCATTCTGTTGACACAAAGTGCTACCAGAAAATGGCTGGTTCAACATCCTTAGTGGCCAGAATCAATGTCAGTTTGATGTGTGAAAATGTGGAAGTCATGTTTGCTTGACTCTAGGATATCGAAAAACAAATATATTAAATAAACATTTGCAATCATTTCTTTGTCCATTTGCTCTGCATGCAGAGTGGAAATGTTTAGGGGTCAAAGGTAATTTGCGCAATTTGTGCTCGCAAATTGAACACTGTCATCTCAGTGATAAGAATTTAGGAGCAATGATGTACAAAAAGGCCAAAGATGAACCATTGTTCATCAGCTTTCCAAGGGTGGTGGCACTATTTCTCCTCCTTTTGGCAGTTAATGGTGATCTGCACTGATAAGAACTTAGAAACCGGAGTAGACCCCAAGCTTGTTCCACCATTTAATGAGATCCTGGCTGACCTGTGGCCTAACACTCTATACATGTAGCTTTGGCCCAATGGAAATAGTTTATCTTTATCTATCATGTCTTATTATGTCACCATCTTGCTGGAAAAGCACAGCCGGTCAAGCAGCATCTGAGGAGCAAGAGAGACAACGTTTCGAACATAAACTCTTCATCCCTTGGATGTTGCCTGACTGGCTTTTCCAGCATTACACTTTTTGACTTGGATTTCCAGCATGTGCAGTCCTCACTTTCTCCTCTGTTTAAAGACTGTGATCAGTTTCCCCTTAACCTTCTAAATTCAAAAGAAAATGGGTCTAATTTGTATAACCTCTCCTCATAACTAGGCCTCTGAAGTCCAAACATCCTTCTTGTAAACCTGCATTGTACTCCTTCCATGGCCAATGTATCCTTCGTCAGGTGTGACGCCAGATCCTGTCTCAGTACTCCTAATCGCAGTGAGACATTGAAATGGTGGTTGTGGCTCTGGGTTAGGAAGGGTTTTGTAGCGCAGCAGGTGCTCCTTATTTATGTAACTGCATTGTTCTTGTAGCTGGCGCAGTATTTTCACAAGTTACTGCACATGCACAGGCTGATGCTGAATCAATGTTGGAGATGTTGCTCTCATTGCCCTTGTGCTGCATGTTTCACTCTGGGGAGGTGGGGGGAGGGGAGGGGTGGTGGTGTGGTATGCTCAATGCTGATCTGCAGGGTATGCCATCAAGGACTGTTCTGACATCTAAGGACCTTTTTTTTTGCTCTTTGTTTTCCCAGTGTAGGTAATTTCCACAGAGTCCTGCTCCCTGCCATTGGTGGGAAGTTGGTTGCTGTAGCTGCCTTCTTAATAAAGCTAATGTACATGCAGGAAAACCAGAGCAAGCCCACATGCATCAGCAAGGCAGCACAGAGGGCAAGATGTGTCCAGCTTGGTGAGAAGCCACAATCGCAGTGCCCCTCAAGATTCATGAATCTGCAAGAGGTCCTGGGTTTTTCGCTGTTGATTCCATTTCCTGAGGATGAAAACCATGCAGTACCAAAATATAGGCCACTATGATGGGATTATGCTGGAATAGGGTTTGAGGGTTGCATGAGTTGGAGACCATTCACCCCCGGTGGCTGTGAAACTGACAGCCACTTTGAAATTCTATGGGACTGAATCTAGAGAGTGATGGGTGACCTGTGTGGGATCACTGTCATGCATCCATACATCTATCAGAAGAGTGATTGATGCCAACTGTGTAAGGCAGTCCGGGCACTGGGATCTGGAAACCAAGCTGGCACCCCATAGGTTCAGGGAGCCATCAACTGCATACACGTGGCACTGAGAAGACCGTATTTCAACTTTGCAGAATTCATCAATAGAAAAGGGTTCCATACAACTAATATTCACATGATCTGTGATCACCGTTAGTACATGCTAAAATTGTGTGGCCTCTACCCTGACAGTTGCCATGACTACTACATCCTGGAGCACTCCCTCAACACCTGGTGCATTTGACTGTCCAAATGCCTTATAAGTATGGTTCTGGAGGACGAGCTACCCAGTGTGACCATGGCTCACTGCACAACCCACTGACTGATGCAGACCTTAGACCAGAGCTCTGGTGCATCAGTTTCATTGCTTGGGCTGGTGGTGTACTATAATTCAAACAGAGTGTATCACATCATCCTGGTGTGCTTTCCTGTGTACAACAAGGCACAGAGGAACTGGGGAAATGGGAGCTTCTGATAGAAGGATGGGGACACTGGGGAGGGTGAAGCTGCATAATCCATGACAGAGCTCAGATCAGCGGCAGTATTGCAAGCCAGACTGACCTCATTGCTGCACCCAGCTCTCATCGCTTGGAAGTGGGTGTCAGTCTATCATGGACTGTAAAGTTGGCATTGGTGGTCATGCCAGAATTTGGTTTGTATGAAGTGTTGGTGAACTTAAGCTACTATCAATTTTGTGTTCCCTTTAGCTATCTGGATTTGTCTGATTTTAAAAAAAAATTTTTTTTCAAAATTTTTTTTGCATTCGTGTACTGGAAAATTACAAGTTGTGGGTCAACAATGAGCGCTGGTGACAGAGTAGCAGTAACCCAGAGGTTGTCCAGATGAGATATAGAGTAGAATGGAATAGTAATTTACTGTCCCTTTACATTTTTACAAAAAAAATGCAGTGAAGAGTGTTTAAGTCACCATACACTGGCACCTATATTAATAAGAGATCATATATTAAAAAATTAAAACAAAGTCTATCTTTGTTTAAAAAGCACATAGCTATAGGTAGTTAACATTTGTGACATGTTGATTGAACAGCAGCAAGGTTGAGAGAATGAGACTGTATGCAAAGGACTGTGAGCAACACTGGCTATGAGCTGTGGGCAGAGTGGTTTTGTGGCTGCTATGCCATTATGTTGCTGGTGTAGATAATGCCAGTTTGGCAATGCTACTCCAGATGCACAGTGGCTTTTCAAACTGGCGCATATGCAAAGAATGCTGGTCCTTTTGGTGGACATCTGCTGAATGTTTGTGTGTAACACAAGTGTTCAAATTTGTTCATTTTGTGCAGTATTTTTCTTTTTTATTCATGCCCTGGGAACTGGAAGGACACGGAAAGGTCTTAAAATATTCAGTATGGGCCGGGGGAGGGACAAACCAATGGAGGTAATGAAGGGATGCACATTGATTTGTATTCTTTGGAGCCTCTTGGGTCATTGGGGTGCCCTGCAGTATAATTGGGCAGCTAGTAGAACCAAGCTGCTCCAGGCACTACCGGATAACAAAAGTGATGCACTTCACTTAGATCACTTTAATTCGTAGCCACTTTACAATCACATACGATGTTTTGGTATAATTTTGTGCCGAACAGAAAAATCAATTGACAGCAGTCGCTCAGTGCATTTCAATGCAAAGTGGCTGCAACACAGATAAGAAAACTGAAATAGCAGCTGGTCTGTAAAAGAGAGCACATGTATCAGGAGTGATTTAGAAGTTAAGATGTAAGTAAATAAATTACCACAATAAAATATAAATAAATTTAAGAAGAAAAATTACCAAGAAGAAATAATTACAGAAATTCAAATGGGGAATTAACATAGGTTTGCTTTATTATAGAATATAGACTTATTAAATGCAATAGATGCTGTAAAGTTTTTCTGTTAGTGTTGTAATTAGTTTTCAATCCCCCTTCGGAAACAAAATGGGCATGTAATTAGCATAATAATTAGCTCTAATTGAGCTTCGGTAAATCTTCAGTACTGTTTTGAAACCTTTTATTTATTTTGGAATAAAATTAGCCATGCAGTTTTTTTTTGTATTCCTTTTAAAGCACGCAAAATGATTCTGTGTCCTCTTTTTTTTGTATCTACAATATCTATTAAATCTCTTGGTGAATATTTATATCAAAGCTGAAAATTGGACATTTCTGTTTCACAATTTGTGCTCCGCATCCGAATTGATTATTTACACCTTGGGTTAGAGGCAGATTAAATCTCTCTCTGTTGTGTAAAATTTGTCTTTGACAGGAGCAAAACAAGCAATAAGGAATCAACAACTGGTTTACCTAGCTGGTACTTGTTCACAATTGTGTTTAATTTTGGCAGCATTGCCACAACTGAGCAAAATTATGCAGTAGATTGATTTGTGATCAGAAAATTACTTCTAAGACTAAGCACTCTATATCAGAACTATATTCATTGGAGTTTAGAAGAATGAGGGGTCCAGTGACTTGGTAATGGGGATACCAGTCTTCGAGAGTTATTTCAGTGGCAATGAAAGAAAAATACACCCCTGAAGAGATTTGCTCACAACAGACGTGTATCAATTGAGATAAGCATTTTTGGCACTTTGCAGCTATTTGGGAGGATTGACTCATTTCACCCTGCCATCGAAGACTAGGCCCAGTATGTGGAAAGAATGCATTATTTTTTACAGACAAATTACATTGGAGTAGACGAAAATCAGCAAATAATTCTCCTGACGAAAACCTGCAGCTTTTCAGTTGTTCGGAGCCTAACTTTTCTGGAGGCACCAGATACTAAAACCTTGATAAGTTTAGCTAAGGAATAGAATGGTCCCAATCCTCCTCTACTTCTGAGACGCTATCGGTTTTACTTGACAGTTCAAGAGCCAGGGAATCCATGGTTCAGATGACTAACAGAAGATTATGATTTTAGTTTAACCCTAAATGAGATGCTGAGAGACCATTTGGTATGTGGGAAAAATGATGTGACCATGCAAAAGCACCTTCTAGGTGAAGCCCAACTAGACTTCAGTCAGACAACCCTGCATCTGACTTTGTTGTTAGAAAATGCGGCAGGCAAGTGGAGCGTATGAGTTACAGGACGTGCCAATGGAAGTGGACACCCTGGCCAGGCTGACTGAGTTTGGGGAACACCACTTGAGTGAAGGCAGTTGCATAGCTTCACTTGTGACATATCCTGAAAGGCACGACACTAGATCAGCCCACAGCAAAACCCAAAACAAAGCCAAACTTTTGCCAAACGGTTAAACTTTTCTTGCGAATCTAGGCTGGCAGGCCATTGTTTTTGCTGCCAGTATACAACAACAAAAGAGTCCCAGTAGGCCTGAATTGAGTAAGAGAACTCATATGTCAGTATCCAGGTGAGTGAACACCCTGAAAGTCCACCTACAGCTCGTTTGGAACAGTTGGATTGCGGAGCAACATCTAAACCAGAATCAATCAAAATAACTCTGGTTAAATGGTCACTCAGTTCTCATGGAGATTGGCACAGCTGTAGGGGTGATTGCAGAACTAGTCTTTAACAAAATTTGCTCTGGACTCCAACCTTTAAGTTTGCGTAAGACCTCAGCCAGGCTGAGAATCTCTACTGGGGATTTCCTACAGATTATGGGTACAACTTCGGTTCCAATTTTTATATGAAGCAGTTACCACTGATTGTAGTAAAAGGCTCAGGCACAAGCTTGATGGGGTGAAATTGGTTAAGAAGGACTCAGCTTGATTGGCTCAACATATTTTGATTATAAAATGGCTGCCTGAATGAAGTCCTAATTAAATATCCAGACCTTTTTCAGGAAGGTTTAGGGACTATCAAAGGAGCCACCTTAAATAGAGTCATAGAGATGTACAGCACGGAAACAGACCCTTCAGTCCGACCCTTCAGTCCAACCCATCCATGCCGACCAGATATCCCAACTTAATCTAGTCCCAGCTGCCAGCACCTGGCCCATATCCCTCCAAACCCTTCCTATTCATGTACCCATCCAAATGCCTCTTAAATGTTGTAATTGTACCAGCCTCCATCACTTCCTCTGGCAGCTCATTCCATACATGTACTACCCTCTGTGTGAAAAAGTTGAATGTTGACCAAGAAGCAATTCCACAGAACTGCAAGGCCCGCTCAGTGCCTTTTGCCTGAAATGCAAAAGTGGAGGCGGAAATTAGGAGGCTAGAAAGGAAAAAAGAAACATCAAACCAGTCCAGTTTACACAATGGGCAACACCAGCTGTACTGATTGTGAAACCCAACAGGTCAGTTTGCCTTTTGGGGATTTCAAACAAATGGTGAACCACTTTTTACTGCTGGATAAATAACCTGTCCCTCATATAGAGGATTTATATGCAAAACTGGTGGGAGGCTGTCCTTCATGATGCTTGACATGAGCCATGTGTACCTGCAATTGTGATTAGATGAGGATTCCCAGAAGTGTGCTACAGTTAATACACATAAAGGTTTGTGCCAGTGTACGAGACTGCCTTTTGGGCTACCATCAGACTGTGCCATTTTACAGCAGTCGATGGAGAACATTTTACAAGTCTACCCCAAGTTGCCACTTATCTGGATGACCTGCTGATAACCGGGGTGACCAATAAAGGGCATTTAGAGAAGTTGGATGGAGTGCTGAAAATGTTTCTCTTAGGGGGGCGTATGCCTTAGGAGGGAAAATTGTGTGTTCCAGACACCCAGTTGGCCTATAGTGTCAACAATACCAGGTTACAACCATTGGAAGGTAAAGTATGGGCAACTAAAGATGCCTGGCTCCCATGTCTGTACCAGAGCTTAGGTCTTTCCTTCGGATGGTGAATTATTACAGAACATTTTTACATAACCTGATCTCCATCCTGGCACCGTTACGTTTGCTACTGAAAAAGGGTCAATGTTGGAAATGGTCTTTAATGATTGTCCTGAGCAAAGGCCACCATCAGATACTGGCTGAACTTCACCAGGGTCATCCGGGGATTCCAAATTGAAGATGCTGGCAAGAAGATGTCTGGTAGCCAGGATTGGATGTCGACATAGCCAAATTGGTAGGGCAGTGCTCGGATTGCCAACAAGGACAAAACGTACTGCCAGCAGCTCACCTACATTCATGAGAGTGGCCAGGTAAACCCTGGACCCTGGACGCTTTGACTATGCAGGTCATTTTCATGCATACTCTATGTTTTTAGTCATTGTGGACACCCATACAGAGTGGCTGAACGTGCATCGAGTTCATTTGTCAAACATGACGACAACGATTGAAAGTTTGCAAGCATCTTTTGCAATACACTGACTCCTGGAGTTGTTGGTCACAGACTGCAGGCCATCATTTACTAGCAGGGAATTTGAGTATTTCCTAAAGCCGAATAGCATTCGCCATGTAAGGACAGTTCCATACCATCTGTCATTCAGTGGTTTGGTAGAAAGAGCAGTCCAAACTTTGAAGGCAGGCTTAAAGAAACAGCCTACAGCTTCACTTTATACCAAATTTGCCTGGTTCCTATTTGACCATAGGACTACCCCCTCCTGTAACTACCAGGATAGCTCCAGCAATGTTGCTAATGCAGAGAAGAGTGAAACATCATCAAGAACGCCAATGCCAGACACAAGACTCCTCTAAGTGAGACAGGCAGTTTACTTTGGGCGATAAAGTTTTTGGTGTTGAAACCATAAGAATGGCTCTGCATGGGTAAAAGGTATGGTTGATGCGAAGCCAGGTTCCGACGCTTCTACTTCCTTACTGCCTAAAGATGAGTTTTGGTCAAGATGCTCTGGGTGCAAGAGTCTGGATACAATCCAGCAGATGCTGCTAGAATCTGAGGCAGAGTCTGAGGAACTGGACCTGGTGTGAAAATGCCCCAGGAGAAGCTACAGGATAAAGAATGGGCCAACAACCAAAGACTTAGAGGGAGAAGGATGTACTGATTGGAACAATGTCAGCCAGGTGGATCTCAGAGTATGAATTCCCTGATTGAACCAGGTTAACAGCCCAATTAGGGAGTCACAGCTGACATATAAATAGGAGTAGTGGTGCTGGAAGAGCACAGCAGTTCAGGCAGCATCCAACGAGCAGCGAAATCTTTAAAAAAAAACGTTTCGGGCAAAAGCCCTTCATCAGGAATAAAGGCAGTGAGCCTGAAGCATGGAGAGATAAGCTAGAGGAGGGTGGGGGTGGGGAGAGAGTAGCATAGAGTACAATGGGTGAGTGGGGGAGGAGATGAAGGTGATAGGTCAAGGAGGAGAGGGTGGAGTGGATAGGTGGAAAAGAAGATAGGCAGGTCGGACAAGTAGCTTCAGAGCAGAGGAAATGACCTGGGAGTTGCAGTGGGAGAGGGACTCCCTGAGATTCTTGTAGAGAGAGGAGGAAAACTTCTTCAAGGCAGGCATCCTTGCAAGAGGATTCGCAGTAGGGTTAAAATCAACAAGGTAAAAACAATGACTGCAGATGCTGAAAACCAAATACTGGATTAGTGGTGCTGGAAGAAACTGCTGTGCTCTTCCAGCACCACTAATCCAGTATTTGGTTTTCAGCATCTGCAGTCATTGTTTTTACCATATAAATAGGAGTGTCAGGGGTTTTGCTCATGCCAGGAGATGGCTTTGAACTAGCTGGGTCATGTCACATACTGTACACATATAAATAAAAGGTGATTTGGTGACCCCGTACTTGCCTTCGTGGAGTTACTTCAAAAACATTGGTTTCAAGAAGAACTTAGATGTGGTGCCCCAGGCTAAAGGATTCAAAGTATATGGGGAGAAAGTGCAAACAGGGGACTGAGTTGGATGAGCACAGATGATCATGTTAAATGGCAGAGCAATCATTAAGGACTGAATGTCCTACTCTTGCTCCTATTGTCTCTGTTTCTCTCTGGGTGAAGAAATTTCTCCTCGTCTGTCTGAAATAGCCTAACAGATATCCTGTTGCTTCCATTTCTGGCTTCAGTTTGAATGTATTCTCTTCCGTAGGTGGCTACTCAGCTATCAAGTTCCGAAGCTCAGGAATTCTTTCCCTAAGTCTTTGCATCTCTTCCTGTCTTTCCTTTTTAAGATGCTTTTTAAAAACGTACTTATTTGACAAGCTTTTGATCGTCTGCCTTATTTGGATGTGTTGCAGTTTATTTGACAGTACAGCTAGGAAGGACATTGGGTTGTATTATCATAGGAAAGATCCACATAGGTGCAGGTTGTTGTTTTTCCGTTTGGAGTGATTGTGCTCCTGCAATAATGTTGGGGAAGAAATTTGACCTTTTACTGATGAAAGGACTGCAATGCCTGTCCAAACCAGGAGATTATGTGAATTGAAAGGGAACTCGAAGGTGCTGTAACTGCCCTGTCCTTTGTGGTGATCATGGTTACAAGGTTAGAAGATATTATTATTGTCACCTTAGTGATTTGCTGCAGTTCATTTTGTAGTAGAATATACAACACCAACAGTGCTTCAGGAAGGGTTGACTATGTAGTCCAGTCACCAGAAAGAAGCATCAAGTTGACTCTCCACAGAGCGCTCAGCATCTATCCTGCCTATAAAAACCACATCATGATATGCTAGTTCAGTTAAGCTTTTGATCAGTTGTGGTAGATGGAATTTAACTTGTAAATTTATTAAAAATAAATGCAAGTAAATTCATTGGTTTCCTTTTGTGATGATGGTTTTGAACCAGTATCCCAATAATTGAGATTTTATGTCCAACCATGACAGGTTTTGAACTTGAATTTAAAAAATATATTCATCTGACACGGCAAACTGAGATATGTATTGGAATTCATGAAATTGTATCTTGTTCATACGTACTGCATGTTACCTGATACCTGAGAAGTCCAAACTTTTAAGTTTGAGGAGAATGATTGAGGAAGCAGTTTTAGTATTGAGAGAAAACTGTGCATTGGGAGGAAAACAAAGTAATTTAATTCAGTACTTAATTGTGGCATAAAATGAATTGACACCAATTGTGTAGTGCAGTGGTATAGAAGAGAAATGATGATGGAGCATTTGTCTTCAGTCACAAGAAGACGAATAAACTGTCAGCATGTGACAATTTCAAACCAATAGGGAGCCAAAGCATGTGAGGATGAATATATGAGGACCAACGATTTTCTGTCATGAATTAGAGTTTAGCCAGAAGTAATAATTCACTTTCTTAGGTTACTTTTAAAAAAAACTTTAAATATCTTGCTACTGACAGTCACTTCCAGCTTAATATCCTCCCAATATTCCTCCAGGCTACCTGGGGTCTTCTGTTATAAGTTGATTGGGCTGTAACATTCTGCACTGAAAATGTAATTAGGTTTCTGTTTCACTCCCAGACACAGATGGAGTAAAGACTGTTGTTGGCAAGGGACCTTCCATGTGTTGTCTGATGTCAGCTATGTTCCATTTAGCATCAGTGCTTGTTTTCTTTCATCGCGATTCCTGTTCTGACCCACTATTATTGGTAATGGTACTTAATTTTGTCATGATTAAACATCCCTTACTTGAATTCTTATACATAACTGAATGAAAACAAAATTAGCACTTTTCTGTTTTGCTTACTTTTAACGATCTAATCCCCCAACTTGTACAATACCTACAAATAAATGTGAGCAGATTTCATTCTTTACATTTACGCACAAATAATTTCCTCCTTTTTATTTCTGTAAATAATAGTTATTGTATTTCTAACTGTGCCTCGGCCTCTGAGGTGACAGCAATGTTGACAGCCTCATACAATATTTATAGAGGCCTGGATGATGTTGGTGTGACCTTGGGGTCATTCAGTTAACTGTCGCACGCTTGGATTTTAATGGAATCAGTTGTCCACTACACTGGAGACTTCAACTTTGTCACTGCTGACAAAGTCCAACTAGGTTCCCCTTTAGTAACCAGTGTACCTTCCAGCTCATGTCTTTTAAAAAGACAGTAAAAACTCAAAACATTGTCTCCTTTCAAAATAAAGACCCTGATGCCAGATTTCATTAGTACATGTTGACAGCTGCCACGGAGTCAAATTTTCTATTTTCAGAGTCCTTAATGCCAAAATTCTATTTCATGGGCACTGACATTTAGCACTGATGTGCTGCTCACAGACTTGTTATGATGCAGAAGAAAATAGCAAAAAAAATGCTTCACTGGTTAGAAATATACAAGTGTTTCACAGCAAAACCTGTGCTCAGTCATCACCAGAGAATGACCTGAGGGAGCTCATCCATACAAAAATATTTCAAAATCCACCTCTTGGATGGAAGTGACAGATGAATTGGAAATGTTTGCAGTATGACAGAGTTTAGGAAATGGGTGGGGTTACATAATGTTTTTGGTGACTAATTCTAGCTATTTTTCTTAGTTTTAGCATTTTGGCACCATTCTTATAGGCAAACTTCCTAACTTCAACTAAACTGGAATACACTTTTCTCCTCCCTCCAAAAATCCTGATGCTGTGGAATCCTGATCCTACTCATTCAGCCTGCTTCTATTGTTCCAACTTTTTTAAAAAAAACAGCCTCAGAGGCTGTTATTTTAGTGGCTTGAAGCAGACCGCTTCTTCATCTGTCTCAACCTCTCCATTTAAAAAAAAGGACACATCTTCCTCGAGCCACGGTACTGTCACAAGCACTCATACAATGCGAATATTGATGTTGGCCACCACTTACAGACTGGAAACGATGAAGGGCCTATGCCTGAAATGTCAATTCTCCTCCTCAGGTGCTGCCTGACCTGCTGTGCTTTTCCAGCACCACATTCTCGACTTTTGATCTCGAGCATCTGCAGTCCTCACTTTCACCCTGGAAAAGATAAAACTCCAAACCCTACTCAAAGTATGTGCATGGTTAGTGTCAGTGAGCACAGTCTTTCCAGCAGACTGCCAGTATACTAAATATTGAGTCCATTACATCATTGTTCTTCTATATACTGATCAACTGAAATCTTCACCTGAATCCTTTGCAGCAGAGCTCATATGACTTTGCTCACTGGTGAATTGGAGCTTACTCTACCCTCTCCTTCTGCCCTGGATGCAGGCTAATCATGCTCAATGTCTCACTGCATGCAGATCTAATATCTACAGTACTTATTATCGTATGTACAGTGTCAGTATCTCGCCTGGTGGATACTGTTGGGAAAATCATCAGCTTATGATTCCTCTTCCACTTTTGTGTTCCATTGTCTGGTCAGGCTGCAGTTCTTGAGTACCTAAAAGGAGAAATAAATAACAGGTAGATTTGCACCAGCTATAACTTATAAACAACTTGTGAGATGATGCTGAAATGGCCTTTGAGAAGGACAATTTGGTATGTACATTCCATCATTTTCAATGCTGCTTTTGTCCACAGTCACCAATTTGCCACTCCAATTACGGTATGAATATCCTTTTATTGGACTAAGGGCATGCAACCATATATGTCCCTTCTGACTTAGGTTCTTAGCCAGTGGTTGTTGCAATATTTCAGAGAACATAGTTTGAGTGAGGTATGGTTGAGTGAATACCTGCAATGATTGAATAGGCTGTATGTAAAAGCTGTGAGATGTGAATTGGAGGCGTACAACAGTGAATACGTGTATTGAGAGTCAAGTATAAAACATAGAAACGTACAGCACAGAACAGGCCCTTTTGCCCACGATGTTGTGTCGAGGGTTAATCCTAATGTAAAATAAAATAACTTAAACTACGCACCTCTCAACTCACTGCTATCCATGTGCATGTCCAGCAGTCGCTTAAATGTCCCCAATTACTCTGCTTCCACCACCACCGCTAGCAACGCACTCCTTGAAATTCACAACTCTCTGCGTAAAGAACCTTCCTCTGACGTCCCCTCTATACCTTTCTCTTGATATCTTAAATCTATGACCCCTCACACCAGTCGATCCTGCCCTGGGGAAAAGTCTCTGGCTATTGACTCTATCCATTTCTCTCATTATCTTGTATTCCTCGATCAGGTCACCTCTCTTCCTCCTCCTTTCCAGAGAGAAAAGTCTGAGGTTAGTCAACCTCTCTTCATAAGACAAGCCCTCCAGTCCCGGCAGCATCCTCGTAAACCTTCTTTGCACCCTCTCCAAAGCCTCTGTATGTTTCGTATAGCGGGGCATCCAGAACTGGACACCATATTCCAAGTGTGATCACCAGGGACTTGTAGAGCTGCAGCAAAACCTCACGGCTGTTAAACTCAGTACCCCTGTTAATGAAAGCCAAAATACTATATGCTTTCTTAACAACCCTATCCACTTGGGTGGCAACTTTGAGGGATCTATGTACTTGCACACCAAGATCCATCTGTTCCTCCACACTGCCAAGAATCCTGTCTTTAATCCTATATTCAGCATTCGAGTTTGACCTTCCAAAATGCATCACTTCGCATTTATCAAGGTTGAACTCCATCTGCCATTTCTCAGCCCAGGTCTGCATCCTGCCTATGTCACATTGCAGCCTGTGATAGCCCTCGATACTATCGACGGCACCTCCAACCTTTGGGTCATCTGCAAATTTACCCCTCAACCTCTTCTTCCAAGTCATTTACAAAAACTACAAAGAGCAGAGGCCCAAGAACAGAGCCCTGCGGGACCCCACTCAACACTGTCTTCCAGGCAGAATGCTTTCCATCTACCACCACTTTCTGCCTTCTGTCAGCCAACCAATTCTGAATCCAGATAGCCAAATCTCCCTGTATCCCATACTTCCTGACTTTATGAATGAGCCTACAATGGGGAACCTTCTCAAATGCCTTGCTGAAATCCATATACACCACATCCACTGCTCAACCTTCATCTTGTCACCTCCTCAAAGAACTCAATAAGATTTGTGAGGCATGATCTGCCTCTCACAAAACCATGCTGACTGCCTTTAATCATGCTAAGCTTTGCCAAATAATCATAAATCCTATCTCTCAGAATTCTTTCCAAAACTTTGCTGACCACAGACGTAAAACTGACTGGTCTATAATTGCCAGGGGTTTCCCTATTACCCTTCTTGAAAAGAGGAGCAACATTCGCCTCCTTCCAATCCTCCGGTACGACTCCCGTGGAGCATGAGGCAAAGATCTTTGCCAGCGGCTTAGCAACCTCCTTTCTCGCTTCCCGGAGCAGCCTAGGATAAATCTGGTCTGGCCTTGGGGACTTATCAGTCTTAATGTTTTCCAAAACTTCTAGCACATCAACTTCTTCAATCTTGATCTGGTCAAGCCTGTATCCCAGCTCCTCAAAGTTCACATTTACATCAAGGTCCCGTTTCTTAGTGAAAACTGAGAAAAAAACTCAGGCTTCCCCTATCTGCTCAGACTCCACGCACAAGTTCCCTACGCTATTCCTGATTGGCCCTACCTTCTCCCTGATCATTGTCTTATTCCTTGCATATGAGTAAAATGCCTTTGGGTTCTCCCTAATCCTTCTTGTCCAGCCTTTTTCATGCCCCCTCCTGGCTCTACTCAGTCCATTCCGGAGGCCCTTTCTAGCAAACCTGTAATCCTCTAAAGCTGTGTTAGATCTTTGCTTCCTCCACCTTACATAAGATGCCGTCTTCCTTTTGATGAGAAGCTCTCTGTTCTCATTATCCAAGGCTCCTTAGTCTTACCCCTTCTTACCTGTCTCAGAGCAACAAATTTGTGCATCACTTGCAACAACTGCTCCTTAAATAGTCTCCACATGTCTGATGTGCCCTTTCTGTGGAATAATTGCTCCCAGTCTGTACTTCCCAACTCCTATCTGATAGCATCATAATTTCCTTTTCCCAAATTATATATCTTCCCTCAGTAACTGCTCCTTTCCCTCTCCAAGGCTATGGTAAATGTGAGGCAGTTGTGATCACTGTCACCAAAGTGTTCTCCCACTGCGAGATCTGACCCCAATCCCCTCATCGGTCTGTCTACATTTTGAGTAAGGAAACCCTCTTGAACACACCTGACAAAAATGATTCAATCCAAACCATCTGCACTAAGGAGGTTCCAGTCAATATTGGTAAAGTTGAAATCACCCATAACAACAACCTTGCTACATCTGCATCTATCCAGAATCTGTCCGCCTATGAGTTCTTCAAGCTCTCTACTGTCTGTAGAAAACCCCCAATGTGGTGGCTGTTGTCTTGCTGTTCCTAACTTCCTAACTTCCACCCATACTGACTCAGTAGACAAACCTTCCTCAACAACCTTCGTTTCTGTAGCTGTGATGCACTCTCTATGATTAGTAATGCTACACCCCCTCCTCTTTTTAAACATTCTAAACCCTGGAACATCAAGCAACCGTTCCTGCCCCTGTGAAACCCACGTCTCTGTTATGGCCACAACATCGTAGCCCCAAGTATTAATGCTCTAAGTTCGTCACTCTTATTTCTGACACTCCTTGCGTTAAAACAGGCACACTTTAACCGATTCCTTTGTTTCATCGCGTGAGAAACCTTCCCAATAGATTCACTACATCCTGTCACTGCCCCATCTGCAACTACCCCCCTCTCATACATGTGGGTCTGATTCCCACCCCCCTGCCAAACTAGTCTAAACTCTCCTGAACCACATGAGCAAATCTCCCACCCAGGACATTTGTGTCCCTCCAGTTCAGGTGCAACACATCCTTCATATACAGGTCCCACCTTCCCCAGAAGGTATCCCAATGGTCTAGGTATCTGAAGCCCTCCCTCCTGCATCAGTCTCGCAGCCACGTGTTAAGCTGCATTCGCTGACTGTTCCTCATATCACTATCTTGTGGCATTGGTGGCAAACCTGAGATCACTACTCTACTCGTCCTGCTCTTCAGCTTCCAACCTAACTCTCTGTAGTCACTTTTCAGATCCTCAATCCCTTTTCTGGTTATATCATCGGTGCCAATATGTACCACGTTTTCTGGCTGCTCGCCCTCCCCCTTCAGAATCCTGTAAACCCGATCAGCCAGATCCTGGTACTGGAGAGGCAACATACCTTCCGAGAGTCCCAATCCTGACCACAAAATCTCCCGTAAATCCATTGAACTATTGTATGAGGCATGGTTGACAGATATTGCTGGAAGGTGATGAGTTACACAATTTTTGAAGCTTGTAGTTTAATTTGAATGATTTGGCTTTAAAATGCATTTGGGGTGAATGAATTTCCAGTCAGGGCGAGCTACAATGTTGACATGGGCTATAATGACTATCTATTCCTACTGTGTCTGCAGGGTCTGCCTGATGGATCCTTGGCCCCCTGTGGATAGATGACCTTTTCACTCTTGTCAACTCCTAAACAAAAACCTTATGTCCTGCATTAGAGAACCTTAGAGTACATTTTCAACTTGTCTTGTGTTCCAGATCCAACTCGCACTTAGTATTACTTCAAGTATCTATAGTCAAAATGAACCTCTTTAATGGAGTGTATGCTGGTGTGTGCAGGCTGGCTGCTAATGATTATTTGCCCCTGTTCATTCACTCAATGGTGAGCTTGATGTTGGCTGCAAATGTATAAATTATCAAGCGGTACAAAGCTTGAACTTGTTTTTGGGGCTTATCCAATGTTACCCATATGTCTATATGTTGGGACAGTTGTGTATAGAGTAGAATACTAATTTATTGTCATTTGTATTTTTACAAAGCAATAAGTGAAAACTGTTTAAGTAACATACTCTGGTGCCATATGTCTAAGTCCATCTTAGCTCAGTTCATGACTCTAGGGCGCCTGAACTCGAGGAAACTCGACACCAAAGCCGCTGCAAGAAATCCCAGGCCAAGTCAGACCCACCAAGTCGCCGAAGGTGCTGCAGAAGCTGCCACAAAGCATCCCAGGCCATTGGAATCCTGGATCTGGACCTGCCTCTTTCGACACTGAAGGTCGCACCAGGATGTGGCCACAACAACCATGAGGAATGGCCAGATCCACACCTCACCCTCCGCTGCAGCAGTCTCTAGAAACCTTCTTCCTCCCCGCAAAGCCACCAAAATAAAGTACTTGAACTTTGATGTTAGATAATAATTAAAAGAAATGATGCACTAGGCCTGGTGATCAGAAGCAGATGGTGTGGGAGCTTGAATACTTCCTACTCTGCTGCCATCATATGTATTTATATATATCAAATAAATATGGAAAGACCATCTGTTTGGCCTTGTAACCTGATGGAAAGAGGAAAATGTATATGTCATAGGAGCAGAAATTTATCCTTGAGCCTATTTCACTATTCAATTAAATACAAATATGTCAGTGTTGTCATAGCTCATCCTAATTTTGATTGTATTATTTGTAATATTTTGGATCCCTAAGTTTCCATCTCCTTTGCCCAAGTCTAGTATACCAACCTCCGCTCACTGTATGTGTTACTTCAGTACAAGCTAAGTATCAAATCCTTTTGCTCCTGGCCAAGATTGCAAATGAAGAAAGCAGCATTCCAACAGCTGAAGGTTGACACCCAAATGATAACTCGAAGAAATGCTGTGTGGTTGGGGTAAGAGAAAACACGAGAGATCCAGCAATATACTGACCATAATGACACGCAAAGTTTGTTTCCAGGTGCCACAGCCATCTCCTAGGCCAAGATCAAACACAAAATCTGACTGGATGATGTTTCTCTTCAGGATATCAACACTGGAAAAATATTTTCAACAAAAACTAAACTGTGACTCCACAATGACAGCATAGCCTATGGTAGAATCCATGAATGAATCATCATCAATTGGAGAGTTGAAATAACTCAGTCCCTTACCAACTTCAACCATTGATTCTGGTGGGGCTACCAGTAATGGAGAGCTACGGACCTGCGATTGCCTGGCAACTCTGTGCGTCCATGTGGGAGTTTCACCCCAGGAGTCTTAAATCCAGAACAGCTTGACGCTGTTAAGATTAGATTCCCCACAGTGTGGAAACAGGCCCTTTGCCCCAACAAGTCCACACCGACCCTCTGAAGAGCAACCCACCCAGACCCATTTTCCTCTGACTAATGTACCTAACACTATGGACAATTTAGCATGGCCAATTCACCTGACCTGCACATCTTTGGACTGTGGGAGGAAACCAGAGCACTCTGAGGAAACCCATGCAGACATAGGGAGAACGTGTAAAGTCCACACAGACAGTTGCCCAAGGCAGGAATTGAACCCGGGTCTCGGCGCTGTGAGACAGCAGTGCTAACCACTGAGCCAAGATGTATGGCAGCTTCAAAAACCCATCAACTAATGAAAGCTAAACTAAAACTTTGGTTTTGTAACAGCCTGACTCCACCCTTTTGTGCTGCCTCCATTGTTCCAATTTCTAAAGAAAAACCCAAGGTGCCTCAAGCTGTTTACTTTATTATCTTGAAACAGACTGCTTCACACCTCTGTCTCAATCTCTCTTCACTTAAAAAATCACTAGGACAATATACACTTCTTAAAAACATAGTGTCATCACAGTGAATACTGATATGTTTAGAAAGCAGGTCAAGTGTCTTGTAAACAATTAAATGGACACAAGTAGGCCTTCAAATCCAAAACACTTTACTTGAAAATTTCTTTCACTTATGGGTTTGTTTACCTATTGCTGAATATAGCAGAAAAAAGTGATGCTTCTATTCTTGAATAGCTAATGGATACAATTCTAAGCATTTATATAACAGTGCCTTGTTCTCATTGTGATATACTCAAGAAGGTGTTGCAGCTAGATTACAAAGTACAAATAAAAGTGTGCATATTTTACTTTATTTTCCATTTTTTTACTCCAGTACAACTATCCTGTCAATGGAAGGCATGAATTTAAAGTTGAAGTTTCCTCAGACTATTCCAGGAAGTAATAGCACAAAACAAAAACAAAATATATTTTGCCTTGTCTAAGTCAGTTGCACATCAGCAAATACAAATTGAGGAAATCATTGCAGTAGCTGAAGTATAACATTTAAAATAAAATGAAGTTGACTTATAGAAGAAAGGCCACTGACAAATTTCTTGACCAAGGTTTAGTAATATTAAATCCTGCAGATAGAAAAAGGAGTATAACTTTCATTTCAAACCAAAGGGGCTATGAGGCATGTTAACTGTGATATAGTCTCAGACAGAGCCCTTCCTCTCGTATTGGCTTGAGAGCTGATGAAAATGTGTTTGGCAGCCTCCGTCCAGTTCCCGGGAGCAATGACTGAATAGCATAAAATCACTTCCATAATTGCCAATGGCTGACACTCAAAATGTCTCCAAAAATTATCAAAATTGCAATGCATGTATAACATTAAAATAAAAAGCTGCAGGGGTTGTATAGTGATGTGTTGTTTGGTAACTTAACATGCTAGCTGCAACATGGAAAGGCAGGATTTAGTTAAGCATAGTTTAGTTCTCAGTGATTCTATTATTGGTATTATATTTTTGTGTTTCTCTCTTTTCTTTCAATCTAGATACTTTTGGCTTCAGTGTTTCGGATAGTCATCTAAGTCAGCTCTTGCTCTTAGTGTTTTGGAAAAAATGTGTCTTTACTTGCTTTGATACTTTCAAGTAAACCCAGGAAGCAAATATTAGTGTTAGGGCATCTCAGCTACTAATTTTCTTACTTACCTGTTTCCTGTTCAGAAGTTGGAAAAATAAAGCTACACCAGCATTAATTTCAACTATAATTGAGATTTATTACAAACAGTACAAGAATATATAGTTAACATTTAATTTCAAAGTGGATATTAAGTTTGTTTCCCATTACTTCAAAAGCAAAATAATCTGCAGCTACTGCTTAATAAGTGGTTTTCTAACATTTTTACTTTATTGTCCTTCATCAAGATGGTCATGCATGGCACCAATCGATTTCATGGCATCCGTTTGCATTTCCACTGCAGCACTAACACATGGTTGGGTTTTAGCATTGCTGCTTTGGAACAGAGAAATCAGAGTCAGACTGTGCGTCATGCCTGTGCCCACAAATACTATCCCAAAATTGGACACCATTTCTAAGTTAGATTCGATGGGCCCTATGTTTATGTGTCTGAAGTTGTGTCTAATCAGAGTCTGACCCCATCCCATTCCTTGGGACATCCAGAATCTGGAGAGCTGCCAATGCATCAAACATTTTGGTGTGCATGTTCTTTATTGTACATTACCTCATTAGAGTCCATCTGAGTCTTGCAGCAGAACACATGGATAATCTGCCCATTGCCTTTGGCCTTTATGCAGCTCACTCATGCCCAGTGATTCATGTGTTGATCCTACCTCCAAGTTGCCATCTAAAGCTTGTACAGGATAACTGTTGTTACAAATAGTAGAATTTTATCACCAGTTGCATGCATTCCTTTTCACCCTTCATTGCCGGCCTGCTGGCTAGGCAGCAGCTCTTGGAGACCTGAAAGCATAACGGGAGGGTTGAAGAAAAGGGAGGGGATGTTAGGTGGCTTGTCCTTCAGGCTTAATTACGTGATGAAGATGGAGTGGGATTTAAAAGGTGTATAAGACTGAGTTGTACAGTCATCCTATATCCAAAGATTAGCCCTATAGGATGTTTAGGCCTCTGTCAGTTTATTTTTGTTAGTAATAATCACAATTGGCCACAGAATATAAATACAAACTGTGATCATAAGTTATTCTTTAGGATAGCCTATTTTCAAAGAATTGTATTTGTATAGCTGAGTATAAATATGGGCTATTTGAAGATTGTATGTATAAATTCTGATTAGAAATAAAATCATTACCATTAAAACCATGTAAATGCATCAGCTCCATCATTAATTTCTCTTCAGCCATTTTATGTACGACTATGGTCATTTTTAATTGTTGGACTAATTCTTTGGGTCCATGTGCACACCTCTGTAGGTGGAGAATCTGCAAAATTAACTTAAAGCTGAAGAAATGTTTATGGTCAAGGTAGTTCCCATATTCCCAATTTGGCTTTTGCAATGTTCAAAGTTGGCAAAACATCTGAAACTGGTTATGTACATAATTGTTCAATGTTGAATCTTGGTGTACTTGCTGTAAAAATAAAATTGATTCACATTAACCTTATGTAGTCTGCTCTATTTTTGTAGGGCACATTTATGTTGGCATGATTTGCCTAATATAAGATAGACAGGACCTAGCCATTCTCAAAAGTAAAGTTAAAAATCACACAACACAGGTTATAGTCCAACAGGTTTAACTGGAAGCACTAGCTTTCGGAGTGCTGCTTCAGGTTATAACCGAAACATCCACTTCTGTACCTCCTGATGCTGCCTGGCTTGCTGTGTTCTTCCAGCCTCCTGCGTGTCTACTTTGGATTCAAGCATCTGCAGTATTTTTGTCTCTAGCAGAGCAGATAGGAACAGACTACTGCAGTCATAGGGACTTAACTGTCAGAAATTTAGGACTGAAAGCAAGAGAAACTTTTTTAATCAGAGGGTTCATGAGGCTGTGAAATATATACTGGAGTTAGTTAATGAAGTTGAGATTGGCTAGACAAACGGTTTATGGAATAATAGGTGAAGAACTGTGCACATAAGTCAGATTCATTGGAATATGGCTACTTTTTACCAATCACAGCCTGCTTGAGCTCCACAAATGTGTTTGTGTCGTAATTTCCATGTAAGATACGCTTATCTATTATTGGTCTTGTTTTCAGTCTGCTGGACATATTTGAAGTTTCCATCTAGGAAAAGTAATAATACTACCATAATCTAGCCTTTTTAAAAAAAAATTATTTTAAGGCAATAAAGTATTTTTTTTAAAAAAAGTTTTGAACTGTTGTGATGGAGAAACCATCAGTCAGTAGGACAGCCAGTTTGTGCACAACAATCTCAGAATAATTACAGTGCAGAAGAATGCCATTCAGCCCATTATGTTTGCACTGAATGAGCATCATGACATACTGTCATTCTTTTTCTATTTAAGCAATCACCTAGAGCCCTCTTGAATGTCTGAACTGAACCTGCCTCCACCACACTTCCAGGCAGTGCATTCCAGACTCTAGCCACTTCATACTGATCCCTGGGGAACTTCACTACAAACCTTCTGCCAGCCTGAAGAATATGCATTAACCATTACACTATTTCCTAACACTCAATTTTCCATCCACATTGCTACTGTCTGTTTCATTCCATGAGCTATAACTTTTCTCTAAGTCTGTTGTGTGGTGCTATATCAAGCACCTTTTGGAAGTTAAAGTACGGAATAGCAACTGCATTACTCTTATTAGCCCTGTGTTAGTCTACAAAGAAATCAACAAGGTCCTGCTGATATCAGTGTGTGATAATAGCAAGATAATATTGTTTTACTGGTGGTGGCTGAGGAGTAAATATTGGCAGGAGACCATGGAGAATCCCTCTGCTCTTCGAGTCTTAGAGATCTACAGCACAGAAAAAGAGCCTTTGGCCCATCAAGTCGACTGATCTAAAGCAACTATCTAACTATTCTAATCTCATTTTCCAACCCTTGGTCCATAGCCTTGTGTACCTTGGCATCACAAGTGTACATCTAAATATTTCTTAAATGTTATGAGGGTTTCTGCCTCCACCACTCTTACAGGCAGAGTGTCCCATGTTGCCACCACTCTCTGGATGAAAAAGAAGTTTCCTCACAACCACTCTAAACCCTTCCTCTTACCTTAAATCTGTGCTCCTTTCAAAACAATGCTGTGGGATATTTTGAGTCCATTCGAGACAGTAGATAAAGCCTCAGTTTAACATATCATAATGGTGTAGTACTCCTGCAGTGCTGGACTTGAGTGTTAACCCACAGATAATGTGTTTAGGTCCCTGAGTGTTGTAGAATAGAAAGACCAAGGGCTTCAAGTACATAGTTAATTGGAAATTGACTTAGACCACTCTACACTCATGCACACACATATACACTCTCTCTCACGGACACTCACAACCCCCACCCCAGACCCACACTCACAGAGTTAAGACAAGCTACACCTACACTCTCTCTCATGCTCACAACCCCCAACCCAGACAGACGCATACAAAGACCCACATGCACACATATATTTTGTGGGGTGCATTTGTATTTGCAGATGTGCATTGTACTTTGCTCAAAAACTGCATGAATTCATGTAAAACTCTGATTCTAATCTAAAAAGTGAGATAACAATCTAAACATCATGGCATAGACAGAACACAGGGGGCTAACACCTTCAGCATATTGTCTAGCTAATACCTTCAGCATATTGTCTAGCTAACACCAATTGTTACAGCTAACCTGAGAATGCAATTTTTAAAAAAAAGTATTTTGTGATTTACACATGAAAGAAATGAAACTATCATGGTATTCAAACAGATGAAAGACTCAACAGACAATCAAGGTATTTTTCAATGTATAATTTCAGTTACATCACACTGTAAATTTTTGCTAAAAATTCTGCGCCTTACAGTTGATGAAGGAGCGGCGCTTCGAAAGCTAGTGTGCTTTCAATTAAACCTGTTGGACTATAACCTGGTGTTGTGTGATTTTTAACTTTGTACACCCCAGTCCAATACCAGCATATCCAAAGCATCACAGGTAGACAGAGTGGTAAAGAAGGCCTGTTTGCCTTCATTGCTCAGACCACTGAATATAGAAATTAGAATGTCATGCTACCAAAGTACAGGTTGTTGGTGAGGCCACTTTTGGAGTACGATGTACAGTTCTGTTTGCCCTGCTATAGGAAGGATATTATTAATCTGGAGAGGGTTCAGAAAAGATTTGCATGGGTGTTACCGGGACTGAGGGCCTGAGTTTTAAAGGAGAGGCTGAATAAGCTAGGACCTTTTTCACTGGAGCACAGGAGGTTAAGAGGTGACCTTCTAGAAGTTTATAAAATGTGAGGGGCACAGATAAGATAAATAGGAGAGGTCTTTTACATAGGGTTGGGGAGTTCAAAAGATTTAAAAGGGACCTGAGAGGCAACTTTTTCCACATGGTTTATATGTGGAATGAACTGCCAGAGGAAGAAGTATATACAGTTACAGTTAGATCATTTGAAAAACACTTTGACAGGTAAATGAATAGGTAAGTTTAAATGACGAGGGGCCAAATGCAGGCAAATGGACGAGTTTAGTTTGCCAAGCTTGGTTGGCATGGACGAATTGGATCGAAGGGTCTGTTTCCATGGTGTATGACTCTATAACTACCAACTCGAAGGCAAGCATGCAACTCACTAGGTTGCAGTGAACACAGTAATTTATAGTTTTCATGGTATTATTCAAAATCTCAGCAATGATGGATATAACTTATGTGATGTACCCTCTGAAAATTGGTGCTAATTTCAATGGATATAGAATATTTAAATCTTCTGTATAGTAGCAATAAGTCACATGAACAATTGATTTGCCAAAGTTGACTTTGATAATCAAAAGAGGGTTAGGGAGAAATCTCTATCATTATGTACAGTTTGCATATAGACCCCCTGATTTTCTAGTAGTCGCTTACTCTTGGTATTTTAGTGTTAATAAATTTTGAGACTGGAGGATTTTTTTTATTTGGGTTATGTGTGGCTACAGATCAGTGAAACTTATTGTGTTCTACATGATCTTAAATAGTTTTGATTAGCACAAGTAGGTAATGTAATTGCTCCTTCCTACAGCAAAATTCATAGTTGCATGCCAAGGGTTGCTAATCAGCCTGGGCAGCATTTATCCTGCCTACCCCTTATTATTCTGTCTTATGTGTCTTGGAAAAAGATTCTTAAATAAAAACGTTTGTTGAAAGAGAACCAGACTCAGCAGTCTGAGTTCTAACTGTCTGACTTCTTACAGTGAGGCTGACTGGCAGTTCGTTGGGAGAATGAGATGTGTGAGTAGCATGTTTGTCAGTGTTTTGTTTAAAGTCCTTGCTGATTTCCTGACTGACTAAAGTTTGTGGGAGTGACAGTGACTCATGTCAGTCCTGTTTTAGCACACCTTTACTTAAAGGCAACCTGCCAGTTTATCTGAACTCCAGTGAGTACAAGCCCGACCTGCTCAACCTTTCGTCATTAGAAAATCCTTTTATACCTTGGATCAATCTAGTGAACCTTCTCTGGAAGGCCTGTAGTGTCAGTACATCTTTCTTTTAGTTAAGGGGGCAAAGATAACGTCGTATCCTCTCAACTTGTTAGTCCTAATTCGTGTCTTTGATTAACCACAAGTCCTGTTAGTGTCTCTCAAGGTGTTGAATGGTGATGGCGAATCCTCAGAAAAAGACTTTCTCTGAAAATGCATGGTCAGAAGTCACATGACACCAAGTTATAGTCCAACAAGTTTATTTGAAATTACAAGTTTTTGGAGCACTGCTGCTTTGTCAGTCGGACTATAACCTGGTGTCTTATGACTTTTGACGTGTATCCCAGTCCAACACCAGCACTTCCACATCTGAAAATGACTTTTGCCCCCTCCACCAGGGGGTTAGACTAACACCTTAAGAGGTTTTCACGACAGGTTACTTGGAAAAGTAAACAGGAAATGTCAGCAGTGAAGATTCCTTGTCAGAGGAAAGCCTCCTGTTTGTCTCTGAAACTCAGCATGTGCAGTTAGTGAACAAAAGTGACCATTCTGGAACTACAGTGCAAAATGTGTGCAGTCTTGTCAGTCTGTCCAAAGGCACAGTGAGCAACTACTCTTCATCTGTTTCTCTTCTGTCTGATTCTTAGTAATCCTTTTGCCTTTTGCTCTGAGCATCTTTACCATCTGTTTCACTTGCTCTCCTTCTCCCCTTTTTCTACAGCATAAAACCTATTACTTTACCAGTCCTTTTCTTGTTCTGAAAAAGAGTCATGTTGGACTTGAAATGTTAACTTTCTTTCTTCACAGATGCTTTCAAACCTGCTAAGTTTCTCCAGCATTTTATTTTTTATTTCAGAATCCAACAATCACAGTATTTTGCTTTTATTTTGGGGATGTGAGCAGTCTGCTTTTAGTTAACCTAAAACCATTTAGTTGTTCTACTTAGGAAATGTAGAAAGAGGAGGAAAAATTTGTAGTTACATTTTGGTGTTTAACATGGTCATATTTCTGTTAATGTTATCATCCACAAACTTTAATTAAAAGTTGCATTGTCATCTGCTCCCCACTTTTGCCTGCTGTCTGTCAGTTGGCTTCCTGCTTCATAAAGAATGATATGACAATTCAAAGAATGGGAAATGGATGTCTATGAAAGGAATAGATTGTTGATTATGAGATTGTTTCATACTAGGACAGATGGAGCAAAACATTTCAGCCTGAGGATATGGAAAGCGAATGGCAGACCATACTGTTCAATGCAGCCATCAAGCCAAAATTACATTCTGCCCATCACACAAATTAATAATGTGATATCTAAAGTTCAGTGTGTTGTGGTGCCAGGTATGTGGGTGGTATGTTCCCCAAAACTTGCAGATCATATCAAACTGCACATCCCTTTGGCAGGTCACTATAAATAAAATACTCACTGTACCCAACGAGCATATATCTGAAAAACACACAGTACAAAGTTCAACATTAGATATGATTCTGTAATTGAACGACATTGTCTAGATAATCCTGAATGTATGAAGAATTATGTTGATGATCAATATAAGATTGTAAATTGGGCTCACAGTGTGGTACATTTGCATGTACTTAACACTATATATATTGATACGCAGATCTTTGCGACAGAAAGAACATGTACGCCCACTCTGCTTGTTTCAACTCAGGAACATGGATAACAGCCACTCACTGGTTCATTTCTTGCCTCAATCAAATGGTGTCAACCTTCCTGATTTAAAATGTTAATGAAGCCTAACAGTTAACTGTCAGTCATCATTAACTGATACATTTTTCTTCAAATGCCTCTACCAATTACTGTCCATTAAGGAATTATCTTCATGCAGTATAAATGTTGATTTTGTTTTCCCTTTAAGTTGGAATTCTTGTAAATTGCCCTGTTAAGGTGAAAAGTTTCAACAAGATATTTCTCTTTCAGCAACACTTGAGTTCTGTACGAGTAAACAAGTGAATATTCAAGAATTGAGCAATTTATGTTCAAACAGAAACAACACAATTTTGCTTGAGAATCAACACATTGAGAATAGTGCTGTTGAATCATACTCTGCAGCCAAAAGCTGTGCCATGCATTAGAAATATGTTTTCCAAGGTACAGCAGGCCACTAACCTTCAGGTCCTTGCTGGTGCATATTGAAGCCAAGTCCAGACTTTTCCAGGCAACTTAATCACATCTTCAGCTTTCAACTACAGCTCTTGCTCTCATGTAGCTTTGGGTGTATCTTACCTGGGCCTCAGTGATAGCACTCCAGCTGGGTATCATCAGCCATCACCTTAGAGGTCAGCCTTTGGCTCCAAGGAGCCATCATTTGACTTTGTTTAGAGATGTGAATATTAGTTGGAGATATGACTACGACATGTTGAAGGCATCGTAGCAGATTCCTAAGTATCTTGAATAGGCATGTATGATAATTTGGTGGTTACTTCATAGCTGAAATTGATTGAGTCGATTCCCTCTCAGTTAATGAATATTATTCCATGATCTGATGGCACTTAAATGATCACACTTGCAATCTCTAGACCTGTGGGAATCCAGCCAAAACCGCAAATCTGAGAGCCTTCTTATTCTGACTGGCCTCAACTATGGTGAAGTGCACCTGTTTGCCAGCAATGGCAAACATGATACCTGTCATCTGCAAGATAGGAGTTTGGATAACAGATTTTGAGATTTAACAAATCTCAAAACACCAGCTGATTCCTAGCGGGAGTTGTCAGCAAAGAAGTTAAGTCCTGTGTCACCCTTGACCACCGTGGGCAATATTTTCGCTTGTGGGAAGGTCGTCTTTCAGGAGTCATCAAATGTCAGAACCACCTAACTTGGAGGTCTGACCCTGTTGTTTTTGTTCCTCAACAGATATAGGAACAGAGGTGGAGCTGCATAAGCGGGTTTCTGTGTGAGAAGGCTGATAGATATGAAGTCTAGGTCAAACAGAAAACCTCCACCGTAGCTGAAATAATGGTCAAAGAAATCAGTAGTGAAAACACATTGTTAGAACAAATCCTGTGAGAAAACCTTTCACTTGGGCATGGAAGCAGTTGTGTCACATCTTATGTAAAATCTATCCAGGTGCTGTTATGGTGCAATGGTTGTGCCCCTACCTTTGAGCTAGAAGACCCAGGTTCAAAACTCACCTGCTTCAGAGGCATTTAATAGTGTCTCCGAATAGATTGATCAGAAAATGTCTCGGTCTATGGGAGCTCATATGGCACTGTTATAGTCTCCCTATCTCTGGGGGCCCAATGCATCCGAAGGCCTGGGTTAATGTCCCAATACTCATAATTATGTGTCATGGAAAGAGGGTGTTCAAGGCCAAAAATTATTGAACTCGATAATGAGTCCTGAAGGCTGCGGCCTGAGCACTGTCTTCCCTGTCCTTACCCCAACCCATACACACCAGACCTTGTCATCGCATGGGACTGCTACCAAAAATTATCTACTAATATTCCCCGTCCACAGCTATTGATTCCAGCAGGCTGACTATTACATTTTTCTGTCCAACTGCTGTTCTCTCTGTCTAGGGTCCATCTCCACGTATTGTTTACTCCTCCTCCTTCTCCCCACCCCATCTTCAGCGTATATACACAACTTTTCCTAGCTACAATCAGTTGTGAAAAAGGGTCACTGGATCCGAAACATTAACTCTGCTTTTTCTCCAGATGCTGCTGGACTTGCTGAGAATCTAGTATTTCCTACTTTTGTTTCTGGAATATCATAATTTCATTCAGTATTTGTTTCATTATTGTACACCAGAGCTAAAAGTACTTAGGACACAACTTTTTTTTTAACCACGTATAGAGGCAGGAAAAAGCTAGAAAAGGGAGGAACAAAAGGAAAAGTCTGTGATCGGGCATAAGGCAGGAGATTAAATGACAAAAGCAACAATATATTCAAGCCAAAAGTAGTTGGTTGGACAAGTCTTGAAAAAAATGATGACTTTGCAGGAAATGCAAATCGCAGCAAGAAAATAGTCAATCAGCAGCTAACATCCAGAAACAAAATGTGGATGGGGGCTGAATTGGAAATCTTTGAGGTCAAGATTTAAATCTGAGACTACAATATGTCTATTTTAAGATGCCTACTAAAATAAAAAAAACTTCAAGGTAACATGGAGATAATACATCAACTCAGTGTTTATGTGGAAAAATAATGATATGGTGGCTTTAAAAATGCACTCTTTAATTCCGATTTTCTTTTTGAGAATAAAATTTAGAAGGTTTGTTGCATTTTAAATATCCTTTGTTCGTAGTTGTGGGTATGTTCACTGAGTTGGGAAGTTGATTTGCAGACCCTGTGTAGGTGACATCTTCAATACTTTGGAGCCTGCTGTGAAGTGCTGTTGTACTGTGTCTTCTGGAATTTATTTGTTTCCATTCCTGCTGCTTCCTGTTGTCAGTTCTGGTTCATCGTAGTGGCTGGTATGTTGGGTCTACGTCTATGTGTTCATTGATAACCACAACTATGGCAACCAGAACCCGAGCTACAAATCTTTTCCCAAAGCTTGAATCTTTGTTATTTTGTGTTGGTCAGCTGTGGAATTTTCATGTGATAGACATTGCTCTTTTTTGCAAAATAAGTAAACAATGGTTTGTAGTCTTGCAAATAATCCTCAATAGATTTTTTTTAAAAAAGCAAATAAACTTGCTTGAATTTTACCAAGCTTTTGGTGATGGGTTATTAGCTGAAGTCAGTGTAATGATTATAATGAGGTTAGCCAGATGGACCTCATAAAATATGAGTTCCCGAATTAGGACTGTTAATCTGATCCAATCAGGGATCCCTGGTTGACAAAAATACACAGAAGTGTCAGAGGTTTCGTTCACTCTGGGAACTGGCTGTGAGGGAGCTGGTTTAGTGTCAGGGACTTTCCATGGAAGTAAAGAGTGACTTGGTGACAAGATACCAGCCTCTGTGGAGTTATTTCAGTTTGATTAAGGACCAAAGGAAGGAATTGGGCCATGCTTGATCTTTGCTCATCATCATGCCATTTTGCCAATGACTGGAATGTGACAGAACAGCTGGAACCCAATTAAGCCACTACTAGCCATTTAAGAACCACTTCCCACTGCCACAGGTATTACCCCTATATCAAGGTCCTAATATTGCATGAAAAATGCGAATGTGGTGGCCACTTAGTAAGCTCTAGTTAGGGCATGCCATTCTTTTTGGATTCTCACTGGATCAATGAAGCCCCCATCCCCTCGCTGGTAGTTCTAACCCCAGTAGTGAATGTTGACACCCTCACCTCAACCTGCCTGCCAGAACCCAACATCTCCCAACCTTACTTACATCTCTTTCAGAGTGCCTTAGCCATTCAACTGTTTTAGTCTCTCAGTTTCAGCCTTCGTACTGGCAAGACTAGTAATACCGTTACTGTGTTACTCGCTCTTTGGGGGCTGGTTTCCATCCTGAATTGGGTTGGCAGCTCTGATGAAGGCTACTTAATTGACCACTGCAGGTTAATTCTTCTACAGGTCCAGCTGCTGATGGAAAAAGACTTGCGTCACAGGGGTTACCATTGACCAGAACTGAAGCTGACCAACTATACAAATACAGTGGCTATAAAAACAGGTCAGAAGGTATGCAGCAAGTAAATAGCTTCTGGACTCCCCACTGTCTGGCCACTGTCCACAAGGCACATCAGGAATAGATTATGAAATTGCCTGGATGGATGCAGCTCCAACAATGCTCGAGTAGCTTGATATCATCCAATATGAAGCATCATACTTGACTGGCATTCTAACTTCTGGATTAGTGGTGCTGAAAGAGCACAGCAGTTCAGGCAGCATTCAAGTAGCTTCGAAATCGACGTTTCGGGCAAAAGCCCTTCATCAGGAATAAAGGCAGTGAGCCTGAAGCATGGAGAGATAAGCTAGAGGAGGGCGGGGGTGGGGAGAAGGTAGCATAGAGTACAATGGGTGAGTGGGGGAGGGGATGAAGTTGATAGGTCAAGGAGGAGAGGGTGGAGTGGATAGGTGGAAAAGGAGATAGGCAGGTAGGACAAGTCCGGACAAGTCATGGGGACAGTTACTGAGCTGGAAGTTTAGAACTAGGGTGAGGTGGGGGAAGGGGAAATGAGGAAACTGTCGAAGTCCACATTGATGCCCTGGGGTTGAAGTGTTCCGAGGCAGAAGATGAGGCGTTCTTCCTCCAGGCGTCTGGTGGTGAGGGAGCGGCGGTGAAGGAGGCCCAGGACCTCCATGTCCTCGGCAGAGTGGGAGGGGGAGTTGAAATGTTGGGCCACGGGGCGGTGTGGTTGATTGGTGCAAGTGTCCCGGAGATGTTCCCTAAAGCGCTTTGCTAGGAGGCGCCCAGTCTCCCAAATGTAGAGGAGACCGCGTCGGGAGCAACGGATACAATAAATGATATTAGTGGATGTGCAAGTAAAACTTTGGATGTGGAAGGCTCCTTTAGGGCCTTGGATAGAGGTGAGGGAGGAGATGTGGGTGCAGGTTTTACAGTTCCTGCGGTGGCAGGGGAAAATGCCAGGATTGGAGGGTGGGTTGTTTGGGGGCGTGGACCTGACCAGGTAGTTGCGGAGGGAACGGTCTTTGCGGAAGGCGGAAAGGGGTGGGGAGGGAAATATATCCCTGGTAGTGGGGTCTGTTTGGAGGTGGCGGAAATGTCAGCGGATGATTTGGTTTATGCGAAGGTTGGTAGGGTGGAAGGTGAGCACCAGGGGCGTTCTGTCCTTGTTACAGTTGTACGGTTGGAGGGGTGGGGTCTGAGGGCGGAGGTGTGGGATGTAGACGAGATGTGTTGGAGGGCATCTTTAACCACGTGGGAAGGGAAATTACGGTCTCTAAAGAAGGAGGCCATCTGGTGTGTTCTGTGGTGGAACTGGTCCTCCTGGGAGCAGATACGGCGGAGGCGGAGGAATTGGGAATACGGGATGGCATTTTTGCAAGAGGTAGGGTGGGAAGAGGTTTAATCCAGGTAGCTGTGGGAGTCGGTGGGTTTGTAAAAAATGTCACTGTCAAGTCGGTCGTCATTAATGGAGATGGAGAGGTCTAGGAAGGGGAGGGAGGTGTCAGAGATGGTCCAGGTAAATTTAAGGTCAGGGTGGAATGTGTTGGTGAAGTTGATGAATTGCTCAACCTCCTCGTGGGAGCATGAGCTGGCGCCAATGCAGTGATCAATGTAGCGGAGGAAGAGGTGGGGAGTGGTGCCGGTGTAATTACGGAAGATCAACTGCTGTACGTAGCCAACAATGAGACAGGCATAGCTGGGGCCCATACGTGTGCCCATGGCTACCCCTTTGGTCTGGAGGAAGTGGAGGATTCAAAGGAGAAATTGTTACGGGTGAGGACCAGTTCGGCCAAACGAATGAGCGTGTCGGTGGAAGGGTCCTGTTGGGGACGTCTGGAGAGGAAAAAAACGGAGGGCTTGGAGGCCCCGGTCTTGGCGGATGGAGGTGTAGAGGGATTGGATATCCATGGTGAAGATGAGGCGTTGGGGGCCAGGGAAACGGAAGTCTTGGAGGAGGTGGAGGGCGAGGGTGGTGTCTCGAACATATGTTGGGAGTTCCTGGACTGGGGGGATAGGACAGTGTCGAGGTAGGTAGAGATGAGTTCAGTGGGGCAGGAGCATGCTGAGACAATGGGTCGGCCAGGGTGGTCAGGCTTGTGGATCTTGGGAAGGAGGTAGAACCGGGCAGTGCGGGGTTCCCGGACTATGAGGTTGGAAGCTGTGGGTGGGAGATCTACTGAGGTGATGAGGTTCTGTATGGTGTGGGAGATGATGGTTTGGTGATGGGGGTGGGGTCGTGGTCGAGGGGGCAGTAGGACGAGGTGTCCTCGAGTTGACGTTTGGCTTCAGCGGTGTAGAGGTCAGTGTGCCAGACTACCACTGCCCCCCCTAACCACAAGCTCACTTCTTCCATAACAAACACACAGTGACAGCAGTGTGTAGCACCCATGAGATGGACTGCATTAACTCACCAATTCAGCACCTTCCAAACATGTGACCTTTACCATCTAGAAGGACAAAGACTGCACATGCAGGAGAATACCACCACCTGCAAGTTCCCCTCCAAGCCATTCATCATCCTACCTTGGATATATCATTGTTCCTTTCTAATCTTAGGATCCTTTCAACATCCTGGAGTTCTCTTCCTAAGAGCACTTGCATCTCAAAGACTACAGTAGTTTAAGAAGGCAGCTCACCACAGTTCGGCATTGAGGGATGGACAATATGTGCTGTCCAAGCAAGCTGTCCTATTCCATGAACATTTTTTTTGTATAATTCCAATTTTGGCTCTAGTGGCAGGCATTTTAGCCATCTCATCAAAATTATAACCATTGTTTATAGATTTGTGGATTGGTGAAATTCAATTTTTTTCCCCTTTCCACCTAAAATTACATGTTATTATTAAAACATATTTTATAATTCAACATTAAGCAATTTGAAAGAGGAAATATATTTTAAGATTAGCCAATTATTTAATTTGTAGTTGACAAAAGGCATTTTTACATCCAATTTACATTGTTGTTTATACTACTCAAAGCAGTAGTCTGTCTATAGAACTGATACTAGTGAAATCTATTTTCTTACATTACTATATTATTCAAAATCGACTCTTGAGATAATCCATACCTAATTCAAGCATGGATTGCTATTGGCCAGATTATTTCCCATTCAAACAATTACATTGACGATACCTGAATGACAGTGAGTGAAATGTCTAGTTATTCATGTTTGTCACTTTTGTACAATCTGAATTGTTGTCAGTCAGCTTTTATAAATGTAGCTTTGTGTAAAATATTATTATTTCGTATATGAAATGTTTAATTTAATTTCTGTTGCAGCACACAACAAAATGAGCCAAAGAATAACAGTACTTTAGATTTATAGTTTTATAAATGCTCTAGAAACCTTGATGCAATTTTTTTTAAAGGATTGAACCAAAGGTATGTGAAGCAATTGCAATCTCAGAAGCAATAGTTTTAATACCAATCTCGTTTTAGCGTTTTATTCAAGTGGAAATCTGTGCCACAAAAATATGTGCAAGCTTTGTGCCTGTTCCTATAATTTTCCATTAATGACAAATAATCTGATCATACTATACTGATGCTCATTAAAATATTTTTGCTTCAACAGAAATATTCTATTGATGTAGTTAGAAAAGCAATGGTAAAGTGTATTCACCATCATGTACATATTGTGCACAAACAGCATTTAAGACAGTAATCTGATAGCAGAGTTCAGATGATGAACGTTACCCGGTGTTAAATTTTACATTTAACCCACTTGATTTGGTTAGTGCCCTGAGCTTCTCTGCAAAGTATCAATTTCCTTGATATAATTAGATTTAGTCCTACCACAAAGTATTCAGGTGTTACTCGTTCAAGGTGTTATTCTTGGCTATCTACTGGCTGTAGCTCCATGCTTTGGAACCTCAGATATTCACTTCAGCACCTGTCAAAAATGTATCAAATTCAAATCCATTAAGATTCAACTGTAATATGATATTTAAAACTCATTTTATAGAAATCCTGCAATAAACAATATAATATCATAACAATATTTAGCTTTAAAGTTCATAAAGCTATCACAATTGTTTTACATTTTTATAATTTTTGACATTATTACTATATTACAGAAAGTGTTAAATCGACCAATTTAATTTCCTCATAGTGTAAAAGTGCCATCACTAGGTTTGTATAGTTAGAAAAAAGGTCATACGGCAATCTTCCTTTCAATGTAAGATACCAATACAAACAACTATTTGATGCTTATGTTAGTATGCAATATGTGAACTTCTTTAATTTGTTTGTTACATTAAAGTTAAGATAATTTCTGTGTGGTTTATAAGATAGAAAACAACTTTACTTTTTTCTCATTCAGTAGTTCTTCTGCTGTTTGGATGGCAACTAGACATGAAGCTTTCTCCATAATCTTATGGCTACTGTAAGACCTAAATAAAAAGGTCTGAACTGTAATAGAATCAAACATTTTTTTCTTTTTCTTAGGCTGCCAGGACAATGCCAACTCTTGGGTCTGCCAGTTCCTGATTACTTCAAGAAGTGGATTAATCTCAAAAAGGTACTTTGAGTAACAGGCACCGTTTTCAAGGATGAAGTCTTAAGAGATGCTTAATAGCCAATCCCATTTGCATTGAAATGAGAAGTTGATGGCTCGAAGCCTGGGTTGATTCTGGAACTAGGATCTTCTTTTTGTGTCACAGCTAAATAGGATATTATGTACCATCTGAACTCTGAAGTTTCTCTCTGCCATAGCTGTCTTGTAAGCATGTGTTGCCTTTGGGGTAATCAGGAAAAAATATTATGTCCTTACAATCACAGGGTTTAGGAATATTAAAATGTCTTGGTGCATATGCAGTGTTATTTTGATTGGTATTTTAACCTTTGACTAGCCTATAAAGAAATTCTCTCTTCAAGCCAATATTACATTGCTGAAATTTAATTCAGAAATCATGCCAGATAATAGGAAGACAGATAATGTATGCATGAAGGATATTATATTTGGTCTAAATGCAGAGAGGCCAGGACTTTGTACTTGAATAATAGCCCAGAGTGACTTATAATCTGCTGGAGAGAAATACCTTACTGTCAGTGTAGAGAGGAGAAGTCTTAAATCAGGCAGAATAAAAAAAAGCTTGAAAGTAAGAGGATAAAGACACGAGTCTTCCATTAACCCTTCCAACTACATATTATTGCAGTATTTTGGATTGTTTTATCCCTCCAGGACTGGAACACTTCCCTTTTCACCTTGTTCCATTGTGTCCACATATTTTTAGCATTTTTATTTAAAGATGTGAATGGGCTGTAACTATATAATACTGATATTATTACCATTTTAGCCTTTTTGTTGAACTTTATAACCACGCATCTGCTTTGTACTGCTATTCTTACTTTCCATATTCAGAAAAGCAAACAATATAAAATATTGTTGGACAATGAAGTCAGAATAGTTCTTAGACTGCACGATTAACAGTGTAATCTGAATTTTTTAAAAAAATTAGCCCTTTGAAAAAACCCTTCCTGTTAAAAAAAATTATAATGAAGTATTGACTGATATTCTACAAGTTTGTGATGCCTTAAGATCACTGTTCTAAGCATACTGATGTGTCTTTGATCTGTTATTCATTTGGAGTAACTGATTCTTTACCTCTATATTGAAAAAAGGAAAAACTGCCTTTTGACTTGTCTTGGGGGCAAATATTTCTGGAAATGCCATGTATTTCAGTTTGGATTTCAATCTTACAAAGCTATCCAGGGGACGTTATAAAAGAAACTTATAAATGTAATTTTTAAGAAAAAATATTTGACTATTATCAAAGATTACCGAGAGTTGGCCCTTGTAGTAACAAAAGGCATTTTCCAAGAAATGATGAATAAAATTTAAGTTCACTTTTTTTATATCATCCTAACCCAAAGAGGATGTCTTCATTGATTAGATATTTTACAATTGTAAAAGATGATAATTTGCATCTCATTATAGCTATTTTAAAATTGTACAAGTGTTCAATTGTATTCAGCTCAGCTGGTGACTAAATATCTGAATTTTATATTAGAGTGCGTCCCCTCCTTAACCCTTCAATGTTCGTCCTTTCTCGTCAACCTTTCCTGAATATTGACTGGAGGTTGACTCTGTCAGAAAGGGTCAGCAGCTGCATAATAACACTGAGATGAGGAAGGCACTAAGCAGAGCTCTGATTAACATACAGCTAAGAGAGATAAGAGGGAAGAGCTTATGTGTCACTTTGCAGATGGCAAGCAGCTGTTTTGACTGCAAATTTATAACAGCAAGATCCAGGACTTGCTTAGGATAGGATTTGTCAATAGGCTGAATGTTTCTTGCGTACACAGTGAGCTTGCATGAAAAATCACAGTAAAATCCTACATTAATCATCTACAACTTGCTATTCTGTATGAAAATGTATAAAATGTTGTTCATCATGTTTGATTTCAAGATGACTTAGTAGTCATAAAACTCATGGTAATACAACTAGTATTATCATGTAGAAGTGCACTTTTATTTATACACTATATTGATGTTAGTCTTGCAAGTATCCAGTTAAGTTTGAAATCTATCCGTGTGGATGGTTTTGGAATGTGTTTTAAAGAAAATCTAAAGGAAAAGATGGGGAAGCAGTGTTCTACTCCAGAAAGCCAGGCATGGAGGATATTTATGAAATCTACACTTTATGCACTTGTTAATCGTTTTATTTATGGAGGTCTGTAATAAAAACATGCACCTCTATACCAAAAGGAAACTACCAAAGGTAGTTTCAATCTACCACATATGTAGGAGCACAAGTGAATTGTCAACCTGAATATAATGAAATACTTAATGCCTAAACAACTAATAGATAGTAGTAGTTTAGGAGGGAATTTTTGAAACATGGAGCCTATGCAGATGGAGCTATGACAACTTGTGATGGGTGAGTGAAACTTGGTATTGGATAATGTGCGCACAGCAGAGTTTTTGGATGAACAGAAGTTTGTGGCTGGTTGAAGATTGGAGTTTTAATCAAAACAGTTGGATTAATTTGTAAGTGTTATCATATGGTATTATTTTACTTATTATTTTAACTCTGAGTTAGTATGTTTTTGCATTTCAAGCGGATAAAATTTTGCCGAAATAGCAGACCAAAAACTGTATGAGCAGGATGTTAAGTATTTGTCTACTGTTATCAGTGATAATTCTAAGGCATCCATTCTGCAATGGGTTTGGGAGATCAAAACTATAATGTACACATTATTATGTTGTCATTATTAACAAAAGCTTGTTTCTCATTCTTTTGGTTCATAGAAAAATTTCAGAAAACATTAGGGAATAATTTGTAAGAATATAAATTTTATTGTACTTTAATGCTGGTTATTGTACTGGTAACATTTTGGTATATGGGAAAGGAATGTAATAAGTAAATGTATATTTTATGCAAAATAAAATAAATATAAGCCTTAATTGCAACTTTGGGTAGGTCGGTGGCAAGTTTAGGGCAGATGATGGCCAAGTGGTATTATTGCAGAACTGTTAATCCAGAGATCCAGGTAATGTTCGGGGGACATTCTGGATTTAATCCTGTCATGGAGGATGACGAAATTTAAATTCACTCTTTAAAAATCTGGAATTAGAATCTAGTGATGACCATGAATCAATTACCGATTGTGAGAAAACCCTATCTGGTTCACTCATGTCTTTCAGCGAAGAAAACTACCCTCCCTACCCAGTCTGGCATACATGTGACTCCTACATGTGACTGCAGACCCACAGCAATGTGATTGATTCTTAACGGTTCTCCGGGCAATTCGGGATGGACAACAAATGCTGGCTAGCTAGTAGCAACCTCATTTCCTCACTCACTTCTTCAAAAATGAGTCCTAGCTCATTTTAAATTCCAGGTTGCCAGTCAGAATTGCTGTATAGGCTTCCCATTGAGGCTTAAGTTAAAATTCTACATTTGGAGAGAAGGACCCTAATGGCTTTGAGCACTCATCATTTGAGCACAATGTTATCATTTATTGGAAGGGGAAATTTAATATAAAAGTAGAGAGAATATGCTTTAGTTGTATAGGCAATGGTGAGTCCACATCTGGAACATTGTGCACAGTATTGGATACATTATTTATGAAAGCATGCAAATACATTGAAGGCAGTTCAGAGAAGGTTTACCAGATTAATATCTGGAATGGGAGTGTTTCCTATGAGGAAAGGTTGAACAGGCACAGCTTATATCCACTGAAGTTAACAAGAGTAAGAGGTAACCTGATTGAAATATATAAGATCATGATGGTCTTGACAGGGTAAACGTGGGAAGGATGTTTCCTGTTCTAGAGCAATTTAGAATTAAGTGTCACTATTTAAACATCAGGAGTCACCCATTTATAACAAAGATTAGGCGAAATTTTTTTCCTCTCAGAAGATATCTATAATTCTTTCTGAAAAGTTGATGGAAGAAGAGCTCTTGAATATTTTTAAGATGGTGTTAGATTCTTATTAGGAAGTGGTGCAAAGTTATCAGGGTGCAAAGGAATGTGGTTTTGAGATTATAGTCAGATCAGCCATGGTCTTATTGAATAGGAAGCAGGCTTGAGGAGCTCAATGGCATACTCCTCCTATTTCAGATCTTCTTATGTAACAGGACTGTTTTCAGATAGGCAAACTTATTAACAGAGTGCCACAGGGATCTCAAATATTTACAGTTTCCATCTTCAATGAAACGATGGTGTGTGTTGAAGACAAATTTGCTGATGACACAAATATAGGTAAGAATGGAAGTTGTGAGGAAGGCATAGCACCTGCAAAGGCACATAGATTAAGCGAATGTCTGAAAATTTGGCAGATGGAGTGAAATGCAGAAATAAATTAGTTTGTTCAAAATATGAGATTGATGGGAAGAATTGCAAAATAAAATGTTAGTTAAATGGGGTGAGTATGAAGAATACTGCAGCATGGGAAGATCCAGGTGTCGTCTTATAGGAATTACAGAAGGTTATCATTTAGCTTACAGCTAGTTATAAAGTGGGTCAAAGGAATGTTGGTCCTTTGTTGCAAGGGTAGTGGGGTATAAAATTTGTAAATCTCATTGCCATTGTACAGAGTGTTTATGAGACTATACCTTGGGTGTTGTGTGGTTATTTCATTTTCCCATTTAAGAAGGAATATACCTGCATTGAAGACAGTTCAGAGAGGATTCACATGGTTCATTCCTGGAATGAATAGGAAAGGTTCAACAGATTTGACTTAATTCATTGGAATTTAGAAGAAAGAGAGGCAATCAGAGAGAAGCACGTAGGATTCTGAGGGGACCTGAATTTGCATGCTGAAAGGATGTTTCCACTTGGAGAGGAGCCTCTAACTGGGGAGACCATTTAAAAATAAGAGGTATCCATCTAAGACTGAGTGGAAGAGAATTTTTTCCACTGTGTTGTTAATCTTTGGAACTCTCTACCCCGGAGAGCAGTAGAGGCTGGGATAATCAATATATTCACGGCTGAGTTGGACAGATTTTGATTTAGAAGGGAGTCAAGAGTTATGGTAGGGACAGATGGGAAAGTGGAGTTAAAACCGTGATCAGCCTTGGTTTTTCTGAATGTGGAGCCAGTTTAAGAGGCCAAATAGCCTACAGTTTTTCTTGTTTCTTAATTTCTGATGTATGCTGGTTAATTTTATTTTGGATAAAACAATCAACTGCAAAACAACTATTTATTTAGTGGCTGTTGCATTTATCAAGGAACAAGTTGTTAGTGAGGGCAAATTGAACATATTTTGCATTTAACAGCAACATCAAATATTTTCTAGCCTTTGAACATCAGCAACAGCTTGTATTTGTCCAATGTAATGTTGATGTCGTAAATAGCAGCTCGTACTTCACACAATAGAAGCACACACTGAGAAGTGGAGACTACAAAATAATAGAAGAGTGAGAAGAGAAGACCAAATAACATTCGTTTAAGGAGATGGCGTTTGATAGAGATTGTAAAAGATAAAGAGATAATAAGATTGAGGAATTTCGCAAAAAGCTTCCAGAAAGGAGGACCAAGACTGTTGCAGACTCTGCCACCACCATCGCATTTCTACTTCACCCATCACATATTCTTTCATAATTGGTAATTAGGAATCATTCAGTGTTATTGGCCCATGAGATGTAAGCTAATTTCAAAGAAAGGTTACAACCAGGAAAACAATCTGCAGATTTTAAGGTGTGAATTTGAAATCAGAGCTCCATGATGAGTGAATTCAAGCAACATGCTTTCACCCACAGACTGTCAGAGAAACATTCACAATAATGCAATGATGCAGCATTTTATCTTGCAACTTTTAGTTCAAATACTGGCAAGCAAATTAAAATTAAGTGTTCTAAATTCTGAAAACTCTTTTGAGGATAATAAAAGTCATTTTGAGGATAATAAGAGTCATTTTGAGATTATCCTCTCGAAACACTCTTAATGTGTGATGTAGTGATCAATTGTGTTCTCCCAGCAATGTGTTATCAATAGCATTGGAATGTTCTGCAGACTGTATTTTAACAAAAGCAAAATTTTCTTGAATACAGCAAAAGATTTGGAAAAATAAATACTCTTGGAAGCTGAACTGTTATTAAATAATTCTGGATTGCACCCACTTTGTACTAGAAACCTAAATATCAGCTTTTTCTTGTTTTAAAGTAAACCACTTTGAGTGTTAGTGCTATCTACTTAATATGATTGTCCATTCATATTCTTAGTATGAATTGTTTTGTAAGGTGGAAGGAGTGCTGCATCAGAAGCAGTATGTATTCTGCAAATAGCAAAACTTTACAAGGAAGAAAGAAAATTTAAATGTTCCAGCATCTCAGTGGCTTTACCATCATAAAATGCTACATTCTAAGAATTGAAATCTTAAAGGTGAACCAGCTGAGCCATTTTAAAGGAATCTCTATAAATAGCTGCAATGAAGATGCTGAAGGTTATATGCTGAAGTGGGTTCACTTCAAGCTGATTTAAAGGACTCTGCTTTTGCCTGCTACTTTAATCATCCTTCTGTCCTATAGCCATAACAGATTTATTTTAAAGAAGGTTAGTTAAGCAGTTCATAATGGGGATAAGTGGGGAGTCAAAATAAAAGGTACACTGTTTAACAACTGAAGCTCTTCAGAAAAGAACTGTTCAAACTGTTAAGATCATTCTGCATTTTGATGACAGCTCTTGACTCTTCTGTGATTTACAGAGGACTAGTGGAAGTCATGAGGCCCTTCACTGAGCTGTCTTAAATTTAGCTTTAGCTATGTTGTTGAGCTGCAATAATTAGTGGATTTGCTGTACTGGAAATTACGTTGATTGAAGAAGAAAAAATAGTGCTTTCAAATATTTGCAAGTAAATCTGCACTGTCTTTTTCGTAGGATCACGGAATCTTACAGCACAGGAAATGGTCATTCGGCCCATCTTAACTGTGCCAGCTCTTTGAAGGAGTTGCTCAGTTAGATTCTCTTGAACTATTGTTTTCCTACAGCCTTCAGTTTTTTTTTCCCATTTTCATTTGTATATTCAATAACCTTTAGAATGCTACTATTGAATCAGCTTCCACCACCCTTTCAGACAGTATATTAAATATCATAACATATTGCTGAATAAGAGCATTTGCTAATTGTTTTAAATTACTCTCTGGTTATTGACCCCCTCAACAATGGGAATAGTTTTTCCTTATTTGCTCAGCCAAGATACCTTAAAATTTGGACTTTTGATACTCTAAGAAGAATAATCTTACCCTTTCTAGCCTCCGCCTATAAATGCAATCCCTTCTTCCTCGCATCATTCTGGTAAATCTGTTCAACATCTCCATGCACTAATCTGGATAGAACTGCAGTTATTAATATGAGCCATGGAAACAGACATAAGTATGTGCTTTGTTGGCCTTATTTGTCATTAAAGACAGGAGTACCTCCAAATCTAACTCATAGCAGAGGAAGAAGGCAAAATATAAACATGATTTAACTAAAATTATACTGTTGAAATGATGTCATTAAAATTGTTAATGTAAGAAAATATGTTTTTGTTACTTTTGCATTTAATTTTGAATTCATATGCAATTCAGTTTAATATGAGAAATCCACAATAAAAGGTCACTACAAACAAACATAGAATTTGAACTAGAATTCTTCTTAAAGGCATATTCCAGAATGATGCTGTATGGATGTAAACCTCCTCGTAGTACCAGAGTAGAGAATGCATAAATAGTGAAAGCAGGAAAAAACAATGAGTTTGTAATAAAAGATTTTACTTTTCAAATACGTTGTTTTAACAGAAGAATTTTTAGTACTGAAAGCAATTAGGGTTGTTTGTAGAATGCTGTGCTTTAGAACTGCCAATAGCACAGGGTTCAGTGGATTTCGTGATGAGCACATAACCAGAATTAGTTAATGACTTCCAAAGGATGAGGAATGAATTACAATAAACTAAGCTGAGCTACTTATAGATAAAGTTACAGACCACCAGTGGAAAATATTCAAAAAACTATTTGGTACAATGTAAAACAAATACAGAGCCCTAAAAGCCAAAGGATACAATGGTGCAGTTTACAATCACCATCAACAAAAAGGCAGATTAGAACATGAAGCTTATGGAAAAGGCTTACAAAATGCGAGCTCAAGTGGAAATCCAACCAAATGGCAAGCTATAAAAAGAAACAGAGGACAAGTAATAAGAGTTGCATAAAGGGAGAATGAAAAGGAAATCCAGAAAGTGATGTTAAACTGAACCCCAAATATTTTTTTTAAACAATAAAATATAAGGAAATGGCAGACATGTGAAATGATCAATATGTATCCATTTTTGGCAGTGGAGAAAAAAGTTTGGGCCACATGGGTAGCGACCTCTCTATGAGCTTGACATTCTGAGTTCAAGTCCCACTTTAGAATGTTTATATGTTTGAAACAGTTCAGTGGAGCTTTACTAGACTAATACCTGGAATGAGCAAATTGCTTTATAAGGAAAGGCTAGGCAGGTTAGGGCTGAATCCATTGCAGTTTAGAAGAATCAAGGATGACTTAATTGAAACTTATATGATCCTACAGTGATTTGACTAAGTGAAATTGAAAAGATGTTTATTCTTGTGGGAGAATCTAGAACTAAGGGTCGTTACTTAAAAATAAGAGGTAACCCATTTAAATCAGAGATGAAGAAACATGTTTTCTCTCAGAGGGTTGAGTGTCTTTGGAATCCCTGGAATACCAGTCCAGTAATAATATCACCAGGCCACTGCCTTGCCTGGGGAGCCTTACTGTCCATTGGGTGAACTCATCAGGCCATTAGAAATTTTAGCTCCTTGACTTAAGCCTTCACTCAGGACAACTTTCTCACTATAACTACACATTTGGCTTGTCCTTAAAGGCAGTGGATGCAGAATCTCAAAATATTCTTAAGGTTGAGATTGACAGACTCTTGATTACCAAGGGGATGGAAAATTATCAGGGGTATGCAGGAATGTGGGGTAGAGGTTAAAATTAGATCAGCCATGATCTTATTGAATGGAGGAGTAGGCTGCTCAGTCCTTTGTATGTTAATGGCCATGGAGGATGAGTTCGTAATGTGACCAAAACAGATTGATTACCAAATTAAAACAAAAAACTGCAGATGCTGAAGATCTGAAACAAAAACAGAAAATGCTGGAAAAACTTAGCATGTCTGGCAGCCTCTGTGAAGAGAAGAAACAGTTAACATCTTGAGTCCAGTGACCCTTTGTCAGTCTGACAAAGGGTTACCGGACTCAAATTGTTAACTATTTTTTCCTGTGCATATGAGGTCAATATACCAATTTGTAAATGCTTTGAATATGCCTCTGAAAAGCAGGAGAGTTCTCCAGGTCAGCCATAATTGATGTTGTTTGATGATATTCAAGCTATATCCTTTAACAAAAGACTGGCAATCTGTTCCAGAGGTTAAAAAAAAGACACTAGCCATGGAAACCGACATAAGCATGTGCTTTGTTTGCCTTTTTGTCATTAAAGACTTGAATGACTCCAAATCTAAGTCACAGCAAAGGAAAAGGGCAAAATATAAATTAGCGAACTTTAAGAAGATTTTTAAGTCAGGTTGAGGTTCTGGATGTAGGCTTGCTTGTTGAGCTGGAAGGTTCATTTTCAGATGTTTCGTCACCATACTAGATAACATTTTCAGTGAGCCTCTGGATAAAGGACTGATGGTATAGCCCACTTTCTGTTTATGTGTATGGGTTTCCTTGGGTTATACCACCAGTGCCTATTATGGTGATAAAACATCTGAAAATGAACCTTCCAACTCAGCGAGCAAACCTATATCCAACAAAATATAAATGTCCAACTGAATCCTAAGAAAACTCAATGAGTGGGACTTATTTGATTTACTATAAGGTAAAATAGTGGTAATGGAGAAAATAATAAGACTTAAGATTCAATTTCCAGGACTTGATGACTTACACCCTGCGATGTTAAAAGAAATAGATAAGGAAATTGTAAGTGTATCAATCAATTGTCGAAAGCTTTCCAGATTCTAAAATTGTGCTTTTGGTTTGAAACTTTGCTTCATTATTTAAGAACTAAGGGAGGTATGAATGAGGAAAATATGCAACCTTCCAATTTAAAGCAAAATACTGATCTGAAATGAAAACAGAAAGTGCTCGAGAAACTTAGCTGGTCTGGCAACATCTTTGGAAAGAGAAACAGAGTTAATGTTTCAAGTCTCATGACCTTTTAGATTTTGGCAAGCACTTGATCAAACATTAGGACAGAAATGAAAAGGAATAAAGGTAAACATAATGAAGAGTCCCTGAACTCAGGATGGTAACTCTATTTCTCTCTCAGTAGATGCTGCCACACCTGAGTTTCTCCAAACTTTGTTGTTATTTCGGTATGTAATCTGATTAGCTCTGTATTACTGGAATTTATTATTATTAAAGATCGCCTGATCATAAATCCAGGCTGACGTTGTTTGACTTTCATGTGTGACTAATCTAGTTCTCCATGTCAGCTATAGTTGATGTTGTTTGATGACATTCAAGCTATATCCTCTAACAAAAAACTGGCAGTCTGTTCCGGGGTAGCCACGGAAACTGACATAAGCATGTTTATGCTATTTTCTCCCCACCCCCACCCTCCTAGCTTACCTCTCCTCGCTTCAAGCTCACTGCCTTTATTCCTGATGAAGGGCTTTTGCCCGAAACATCGATTTCAAAGCTCCTTGGATGCTGCCTGAACTGCTGTGCTCTTCCAGCACCACTAATCCAGAATCTGGTTTCTAGCATCTGCAGTCATTGTTTTTACCTATAAGCATGTTTACCCTATTTGTCATTAAAGACCTGAATGACTCCAAATCTAAGTCACAGCAAAGGAAAAGGGCAAACTATAAATTAGCAAGTTTTGAGAAGTGTTGTAGCTCGGGTTGAGGTTCTGGATGTAGGTTTGCTCACTGAATTGGAAGATTCGTTTGCAGACTTTTTGTCACCATACTAGGTAACATCTTAAATGTGTCTCCGGATGAAGCACTGGTGGTAGAGCCCACTTTCTATTTATGTATTTGGATCTCCTTGGGTATACCGCTGGTGCTTCATCCGGAGGATGAGAAAATCATTTACATGTTGATATGGGAAATTCTATGAATGCTTTCCATATAGAAACATATGAGGTGGATAACAAGATGAAAGAGCAAGGAATTTGAGGTAACTGTGTGAGTGGTATTTGGTGTTCCTCAGGTTCCCTTTTATCTGGCCTCGGAAGTATGTTATTGTTGTAATTGCCTTAACAACCAATAATGTTTTAAAAAAAATTTGAAGTTCCAATTAATAGCTGACAATGGCAAGGAAAGGTTTTGTGCTTTAAACCTTTTACTGTAACAAATGACGAAAACACGGTTAACAAAATACTTTTTTTATAGGCAACTTATATATTTAAATTGGAGAAAGTGATGTTCCCCTTTAACTTTATTACTAATCACACTCTCCATTGAATCACACTCTCCATTGAATCACAATGCTTTTAAAAATAGTTCACAGTTGCTACCAGTCACCAAAGGGTTCCCATATCCTTATTTCAATGGTGGTACTTTTGAGTGATTTTCCCAGACACACTTCCCAGTTTTCAGAGGGTTCCTTAAATCATCCATCAACAACAAAAACTGAGGAATCTAATATGTCTCCTTGAGACAATAGGAGAACAAAATCTTTATTGACTTGCTGTCTCCTCATTCTTAACCAGTTATCATTCTGTGTGATGTGGTTACTTAAAAATACTTTCATGCTAACTCATCTCCTCCCACCCTCCCATGTCCCTTGATAGCCTCCATGCCAATCCATACCCCACCTAACACCCCATGCTCATTTATCCTCCATGACAGTTCATTTAGTGTTTCCCATAAACAAATATCGGGGCCATCTTGACATAAATTAACATAAGCTTCAAACATATTTTATTGTGGACATCATAATAAAAATTACCATTAATGAGAGCCTATGCAAAACATTAAAAACTCTTCAAATACTTAATCCCTTATTAAAACAAATATATATTGTATTCATAACCCCACATAAAAGACAACTAATTCTTTTTGAACTGTAAGTCAAACTGAACTTTTATCTGTAACCTGGAGAAACTCAGCAAGACTGGCAGTGTCTATGGGGAGAGAAACAGAATTAATGTTTTGAGTTCAATTCTTTGAAACTGAAGGGAGTTGGAAAAGTGGCGAAAGGATTGGAAGGAGAATAAGGAGAACAGATAGGAAATATACCCCAGACCAAAATGTAAAGCAACAGTAATTGGTAGTACAGAAGAGGTACAGATGAAGGGTTGGTGCTTATGGCAGTGATAAGGGCAAAAAATAGATTATCTCTGCTGAGAGCAAGCAAAACTATGGGAGTATCCCTTCCCTCACTGGATTGGGATAATTCTTGGAGTGGCAAGTGATATTTGAGGTGGTGAGTTGAGATTTTTGTGGCTATTAATTGTCCACTTATTTGGCATTGCATATCGACACGGTGCGACACGGTGGCACAGTGGTTAGCACTGCTGCTTCACAGCGCCAGAAACCCGGGTTCGATTCCCGCCTCAGGCGACTGTCTGTGTGGAGTTTGCATGTTCTCCCCGTGTCTGCATGGGTTTCCTCCGGGTGCTCCGGTTTCCTCCCACAGTCTAAAGATGTGCAGGTCAGGTGAATTGGCCATGCTAAATTGTCCGTAGTGTTAGGTAAGGGGTAAATGTAGGGGTATGGGTGAGTTGAGCTTTGGCGGGTCGGTGTGGACTTGTTGGGCCGAAAGGCCTGTTTCCACACTATAATGTAATCTAATCTAAATAATGGACATTCTCATCAAGAAATTCATTCGCGACCAGGCAGGAAATTTCTCTCCAATTTCAATTCCCCTCTGTTGTTTCCCTTGCTTGCCACCTCTGTTGCCATCTTTGGGGGAGATGGGGTGTAATTCACATCTATTATGGCAGTTGTGGAACTGAAACATTTCATTTTATATATTTTATTTAACACCTAAAGCAGGAAAATTCATTTCTAATGTTCAATTTCTGAATAGACAATGTTTCTGACATGAATGGTAAACAAGAGAACATACTCATTCCCTTGGCTTGGGTTATAGTGCATTAATAGTATTTCTTATTAGATAAACATATGATATACTGGTCTAAATATGAGTATATATCTTTGAGAAAAGAACATTCTGTAATGCTATCTTAATGGTAAATAGTTTAATGTGTGGTATATGTCTGTTGAGCTTTTGCCACTCTAATATATTGCCACTTTAATGGTTTAATTTTGTTCATCAAGATGATATCTACCAAAATAAATTTAAACTGACACCCTATTATATGGTTTATAGTCTGAGAGCAACTTGGAACAAAACAGAACAATTAATTTTCAAAAACAATCATTTTTAACTTTTTGATACTTGGGCTATAAAATATTTAACTTCATTTTCTCTCATTTAACTTATTATGAATTGCATTCACTCTCTTGCTCTTTCTTTAACTTCGTTTTCTCCTTTTGTCTCTTTTACCTATTTATCACTGTGTGAAGGTTGAAAGAGAGAATATTAATCTGTAAAAATGAAGGCTGGCTTAGTCATATGTATCCTATACTGAGAGCCTGTAATGATGGAAGGATTCGCTCCGTCAGCAAGGTTCGTGGGTTTGATAAATGTGTAGCATTCAGTACTGACTCTCACATTCTCTTGAAAGCTGTGCTTTGATTGCTGGGGCATGGTGCTTTTAGATCTTACAGCAGACCAGCACCATTCTTCCTTGAGCAAGAGCAAAAGCCAAGGGTAAATAAGGGACAAATTCATTTAAAGCCAAAGTCTCGACAACTTTTGGAAAAAATATTTACTCAAGCTCTCTGTTTACATTTAGCATAAGTGAGCTTTTGTTACTTCACAGGTACAAATACTAATCACAGATAAAACTGTGTGCATATACGTGTTTGTCAGCATGTGTTATTTAGTCTTTAAAAATCAATTAGAAAATAACTCAAATTCTGTATATTCCATTCCAGAGCAACCTCGATTATCCAAATGAGATGGGTGGGGAGTATTTTACTTTGATAACTGATTGATTGTTCATGATAACTGATCTGATCATAAACAAAGGAAGCCATACTGGGACCTTGAGATCTTGTTCAGATAATCCGAAATTTGGATAATTGATTTCGGAAAACCAAGATTGTTCTCTAGTTTGATTGGCTAAATATTAACGTAACATTACTCCTGACTGATTAGTCTGGTCAGTTTTTGACATTCATAGGTCTTTGGAAAGCTTCAGTGTTTAGATAAAGTTTATATTGCTTTAAACAATAATTGGACTACATTTGTAAAATAGTGCTTAACCTTCTCAGAATAAAACTCCCTGGTCTGGCTGCCACTTTCTATTGACCTTGTAAGAAATTGATAATAGTTTAAAAACAAACAGCTTTTAATTTTCTCACTTTAATGGAATATGCAGTATAACATTTAATTATTTCAATAGATGTTAATGCAATGAGTTTTACTTGGGAAAGGTACAGAAGATACTGGTCATGTTAAGGATTGCAATCTGTTGCCTTTAAAAGTAGGTTTTGTGTCTCTGGATGTAACATCATAACCTCACAATGAATAACTGAATCTTTCAGTGCATTGACAACATAAGCCGTTCCATTTTAAATAGTAATCAAGTGGGACCCCAAAAATTATACTCTAAAATAATTATTTTAAAAATGCTATTTACTAAGTTACGTTTTCAAGACGTGATGGGTAATTGCCATTGTGTTTACAAAAAGCTAGAATTAGAAATTAGTTGGGTGGTGGGAGAAACAATAGCAGTAATATGTTTATAAAGCATTCTGAGTAGGTAAAGAGGGGTGAATTGGGTGCCCTCTTTTTAAACATGGTTGGCATAAAAAAATGTTTTTAATTGTTTTTTATCATGCAGCCATATCACACTTCTAATAAAGTGCAATACTTGTCAAAATTAAGGAAGCATTTGCAGTTTTATTTGAGTAAAGGAAAGAGGAATGACATTACTTACTAACCAGGAGAAAAATAATAAAACATAATGACAGATGCAAACACAGGTATAAAGTTTAAAGGGGAATGTGTCTTGTATAAAAAGGAAGATCAAGAATCGGCAATGTATAAAGACTTTGGAGTCCTTGAGAGGTAAGGTTTAACCTGAGATCAAAGTTGTTTAGTTGATGAGTTGAATTTGCAGTACAATGTTTTATAGATCCTTAAGTTCCTGAAGTTTCTCCAATATACTTTATTATTGAACACTGTTTTTGAGTGAGAACAAAAGACAGTCTTCCAGTTTTGTTGTTATAAATCTTTTTTTTAACACATGGTGCTGCTCAGCCAAGTAGTGACTAAGATATGTACCATTCGTGAATTCCTGAGTACAGCTCTAATGTCTCTCGAAAACGAATACTAGTAGGTAACTTCACGTCCAATTTGTTAGGCGATGCAAAATTCTTGACACCTGACTCAGTTGATTGCTTTCAATATATTTAAATAAAATGGTACTTTCAGTTCAGATGGTTTTGTTTACTCCACGTTAGTTTCTTGAACTTGGCTTATCTTGTGCTCATGTGATTGCTGTAGTCATTTTAGGTCTATGTTTTTCCTCAGCAAAACTATTTTGGTCCACAACTGTCCTAAGTATTAAGATAAGTGATGGAAATTGAAGCTTTATAGCCCATTTTTACCACTGCTATTTCACCCAATGTCTTTAATATATTTAACTTTCTTAAGGCATTTCACGAATATTACAAGACAAATTGGACACTGAATCACAAAGTCACATCAGGTCAGATGTCTGAAAGCTTGGTCATGTAAGGAGTGTCTTAAAAGAGGAAAATAAGGCAGACACATGGAGATGTTTTTAGAGGAAAGCCAGAGGATCAGACCTATATAGCTGAACAAACAGACATGCAAATTAGATCATTCAGCTCTTCAAGTCTGCTGTGCTGTTCATTAAGATCATGGCTCATTTATAAATGTGTTTTGAGTCCCTGTCTATTCCCTGCAACCTCTGATTCTCTTGCCTGACAAGGATCCATCTATCTCCATCTTAAGTATTGAATGAATTTATCTCCAAGACTACTTCCACCTTCTTTGTCCTAAAAGAGTGATTCACTAATTTTAGACTCAATCTCAATAGTAAACATCTTTTCTATGTCCACCTTGGCAAGATCATTCCAGATCTCATAAACTTCAATCAAATCATCCCTTGCTGTTGTAAGCTCCAGTGAAAACAAGCACAACTGTACAACCCCATAAGATAATCTGCTCATCCTAGGTATCAATCTAGTAAACCTCTTCTGAACCATCTCCAATTTATTAACATCCTACCTTAAATAAAGAGACCAAAAATGCACACAAAGTATCAAGATATGGTTTCATCAATGCCATTCATATCTGAGAGCATTTTCCTTATACTTATGATCAGTTACTCATAATACATTATAGAATTCAATTAACCTCCTTAATCATTTGCTCATGCACTACAATACCTAGATTCCTAGATTCTTCTGCACCTCAGAATTCTGCAGTTGTTCTCCATTCAGATAGAACACTTCAGATATTTACACTTCCAGCCAAAATGAACAATACCCCATTTCCCACAGTATGCTTCATGTACCAGATTTTACACACAAACCTATCCTATCTATATTGGTTTGCCTCCTTGTTATGTTATTATAACAAACTGTCCTGCCTATTGTTGTATCATTTGTAAATATAGCCACAGTGCCTTCAAATCCTTCATCTAAATCATTGTATAATTTGTAAAAAGTTGAGACTCAGCATAAATCCCTGCAATATCCCATTCATAAGACCGTAAGACTTAGGAGCAGAAATTAGGCCATTCAGCCCACCAAGTGTGCTCCGCCATTCAATCATGGCTGATAAGTTTCTCAGCCCCATTCTCCCACTTTCTCCCCATGACCCTTGATCTCCTTGATACTCAAGACTTATCCATTTCAGTTTTAAATATACTCAATGACCTGGCCTCCACAACCTTGTGTGGCAATACGTTCCATAGATTCACCACTGTCTGGCTGAAGAGGTTTCTCCTTATCTCCGTTCTAAAAGATCTTCCCTTTACTCCAAGGCTATGCCCTCGGATCCTAGTCTCTGCTCCCAATGGAAACATCTTCCAACATCAACTCTGTCCAGGCCATTCAGTACTCTGTATGTTTTAACTACATCCCCCCGCCCCCCCCACTTCATCCTTCTAAACTTCAACGAGTATAAACCCAGAGTCCTCAAATGTTCCTCATCTGCTAAGCTACTGAATCCTGAGACCATTCTCATGAACCTCTTCTGATCTCGCTCCAGTGCCAGTACATACTTTGAGATATGGGGCCCAAAACTGCACACAATAGTCCAAATGTCATCCTGCTAATCTGTAAAAGACCCATTTATGCATCTTGTCTGTTTTATCCAAGTTTGTTCATGCTAGTATGTTGCCCACTAAACCACGAGCTTTTAGTTTTCATAAATCTTCTCCTATAGTTTTTCTATAGAGTTCCCTTTATCCACAGTGCGTGTTACACCTTCAAAGGGTTCAAATAAATTAGCTAAACACAACTTCCCTTTCACAAACCAAATTGACTCATACAATTACCTTGTGTTTTTTTTCCCCATTCCAGTTATACTTCTTTTCTTACATCTTCCCTGCGACTGATGTCCAGTTAACTGACTGATTTCCTGTTTTCCATCTCCCTATCTTGAGTAAAGGGTTATATTTGCTACTTTTCAGTCAAATGGTACCTATCCAAATTCTAACAATTTTTGGAAAATTAGTTTCAACATTAAATACCTCAGTAACTGTCTTTTCTCAGACTCTAAGTGGAAGGCTGTGAGGCCTCAGAAGCTAACCAACTCCATCAGTTTGTTTAGTGCCATTACCTTAGTGATTATGATTTACCAGGTTCCTCTCTTCCTACTGTCATCTGTTTAACATGTATTATTGTCCTTTTTTTTATACACTATTGCAAAGACAGAAAGAAAATCAATTTCTTTATTATCTGCTGCTAACTCCTCATTCACATCCTCTAGATGATCAACAGTCACTCACTCCTTTTTAGGAACTAATAGAAATTTTTGCTATCTTTTTCACATTTTTAGTTAGCTTCCCCTTGAGCTCTAAATTATTTGTCCTGATTAACATTTTAGTTTTTCTTTGCATTCTCACCAGCAATCTGACCTGCCACACACATTTTCACATTTACATGCTTTTTTCCATAAGTTTGATACTTTCCTTACCTTTAGTTAATTGGATAGTGGCTTCGCCTTTTAGAATTTTTCTTTATAGTAGGAATATAACTATTGTAAGCATTCTAAAATATCCCTTTAAATGCCTGCCACTGCCCTGTCTACTTCCCTCGTCTTGTGGTTCATGAGACCCCAATAGCTGATGTATACCATCTAAGCAACACAGATTTCACTTTCCTCAGTACAGGTGCCCATGCCATACAAACCAAAAACCACTTCTCCCTCACCAGTGTTTGAGCCACGCATTCATTTTTCTTATTTTATTCATCCTATACCAATTTGCAAGTGTCTCACGAGTAATCCAAACATGATCATTTTTAGGGTTCTGTTTTTTAATTACTTGTCTAACCCCTTTTCGTTCTTCTGCAGTCGAACCTTTCATAGTTTTATCTATGTCATTGTTACCAATGTGGACCGTGATCATTACATCTTCCCCTTTCAGTTGCAAATTCTTCAGAACAAATATCCCAAATTCTGACTTAAAGCAAGGAACACAGTGATTTGAATTCACCCTCTTTGCTGCAGAGAACAGTGTCAATCCCATCACTATTAACACTCCCTACCTCTTACTACCACTACATTTCTTCTTACTCCCCTCTCTTGAACAGCTTCTCATATCATAGTGTCATGGGCAGTTAACATGTCAAGCCTGCAGCCCCCGTTTTCATCCAAACAAGTGGAAAAATCATCAAACCTGATGGACTACGTCATAAGCTAATGTGCCTGCGTTCTTGTCCTTTAGGTTCCCTTACCTGCCTTACTTGCAGTCACCCTCCTGTCCCTGACCCAGTGAGCAAGTCAGAAGACCCTATCCTAAAGAGAATGACTGCTCCTGAAAGACAGTATCTGGGAAACTTACCCTCTCCCTGATGAGGCGCAGTGTCTGTAGCTTGGCCTTCAAATTGATAATCTTGAGCCGAAGTTTCTGCAGCGCAAGTGCTTGATGTAAATGTGTTTTCATGCCAGAAGTTCCCACATTTTGCAGAAATCACCAGCTCTGCCATTTCTAAAATGTGTTGATTATTGAAAAAGTGTTAATTTATGTTTAATTATACAGTTAATTTTAAAACTAATGTATTGCTTGATCAGGAGCAGTGCTAATCAGTCAACACAAAGTTGATAAGGAAACAGGATTTGCTGCAAGTTAGGACATAGGCAGCAGAGTTTGGGTGACCTGAAGTTAGTGGAGAGTAGAATATAGGAGAGCAGCTGGCTTTCATTTAAATAGTTGAGTCTAGAGGTAATAAAGGTAATGAGGGTTTTAGGTAAACTGAGGAGGGCAAAGTCAGCTGGTCTTATGGAGGTGGAAATAGGTGGGCTTATTGATGTCATGAAGGTGAAACTGAGTAGGGATGAAGAGAATATTAATCAAATAAAAATGGAAAATACTGGAAATATTCAACAGTTCAGGCAGCATATGTGGCAAGGGGAACAAAGGTTAAGAGATATATTGCCAAGTCATTGACCTGAAATTTAACTATGTTCCTCCCTCCGTAGATACTGCCTAACACTCTGTGTACGTCCTGATATACTGCATCTCTTGCTTCCGATGTGGTCTCCTCTACATCGGAGAGATTGAGCATATGGGGAGCATCTATGGTCTGCATGATCCAATCTGCCCCACCTCCTGATTGCCAGCCATTTCAACTCCCCCTCCCACTTGTCCAACGTCATGTCCATTGTGGGCCTCCTCCACTGTCAAAATAAGACCACATGCAAACTTAAGGAAGAACACCTCATCTTCCGCCTTGGGAGTTTACAACCTTATGGCCTCAACATAGAATTCACCAGTTTTCAAACTTCCCACCCACACCTCATCCCAGGTTCAGCCCTCTCTTTTTGCCCGGCCCCCTTGACCTGACATAACCTGTCCATCTTCTTTCGCACTACCAGTCCCCCAGCTCCCCTCTATTTTTTTTCTCAGCCCCTTTCCCCCTCCCCATGCCTGATAAAGGGTCCTGCCTGAAACTTCGACTCTCCGACTCCTCTGATGCTGCTTGCCTGATGTGCTTTTTCCAGCTTCATATTTTATCGACTCCTGAGTATGTTCAATATTGCCTGCTTTAGATAAAAGATGTGTTTTCTAGAAATCTGTACTGAAGGCTCAGTGTTTCTCTATCAGTCATGTTGACCACTGCCCAGCTATTGAAATGTGAGTACCATCCAAGTTCCCTTCTTTGGCAAATCTCTCAATGGTGCTTTCAGTTTTTCAGGTTCAACAAGAAACGAATTCATTTTCTTTGTGTTTTAATTTTAATTGGAATTGTTTAAGTGTTTTAAAATAAATTATCCCATCTGAGGCTTATTATGTTTCTTTCTTTACATTTGAATGAATTTTGTAAAAGTTCAAAATTGAGAATCTTCTCTCACCACAGGTTCTTAAAGATTTTTCATCTGATGTGCATGAATCGTGGTTAAATGAATTGAAAATTTTTTTTTTATGAATCTGAAAATTTATATTGACATGAGTTCCACTTGGCCCACTACTTACATTTATCTTTTTCCATTTACATCCATTTTAAATTTGGGCATTTTCTCATAAGATTAAAACAGATATTTCAACAGAACTTGGGCACAATGTTGGTCAAATTATCAAGTGTAATTTGTGGATTACAGCCAAGGAGCAAATCCCAAATGAATTTATTTGAACATATTCTAATAATTCCTATAGTGCTTGAAATCCAGTATCCATTACACAGCAGGGAGATTGAATATCTTCCTTTAACATTCAGCAATTCCTATGGCATATTCTGTCGGGATATGATCAGCAGCAGGTGATGTATAACTAGAGGGTGAGGATTCTTTTTTTGCCTCAAAAGTATGGTGGTGCTCTTCCTTCTTAAACTGAGATCACAAGAAAAGCGTTCAGTTCCCTTTAAAGTCCTGACATGTTTCAAATGAGTTGTGATACAGAGTGGTTCCTGAAGAAGGGCTCATGCCCGAAACGTTGATTCTCCTGCTCCTTGGATGCTGCCTGACCTGCTGTGCTTTTCCAGCAACACATTTCCAGCTCTGATCTCCAGCATTTGCAGTCCTCACTTTCTCCTATGATACAGAGTGATCAAAATATTTCACAAGTATAAAGGCTATAACAGTTCAAAAAAACCAAAGAACTGTGGATGCGTAAATCAGAAAAACTGAACTTGCTGGAAAAAACACAGCAGGTCTGGTAGTATCTGTGGAGAGAAAGCAGAGTTAACATTTTGCGCCTACTGGATCCTGCCAGACCTCCTGTGCTTTTCCAGCAATTTCTGTTTTTGTAACAGGTCAATTTGTTTATGAAGATTCTGGTTTAGAGTTATTCCGTTTGCATTTGTATAATATGAAGACAATTTGTTTTAAATGTATAAATCCAAAATATCTGATCAGATTATTGGATTTTCACACATCATTTAGATTAAATTCCAAGGTTGCCTTTCAAATAATTATGAAGCAGAAGCTAAAAAACGTTCTACTAAAGTTTATTTGGAACTGTGCAGTAATCCATTAAATTCATTCCATAATCAAAAGTATGTCACAAAGACATTTTGAAATTAGACAATTATAACTTGGGTGCATTTCAAAAGTATATAGCAATTTGTTGCTTTAGTTTATGTGATCTGTGCATATCAATTAATCAATACAATTTTTTTTAGCTTTGAATATTTTGAAATTCAAATAAAGTTCATATCATTTATTTATAATTCCATTACTGTTATCCAATTGGGCTGTCTGCCACCTCAGACGTATCACTTTGCGATCATAAAGACCTGATGGAGTTTTGAATGAGTAATAATATTGTACTTTCCTTGTACATATTGACAAAGATATTGGTCCATTCTTATCCATATATTTCTATCAATTCAAAGTACCTGTCATTCAGCAATCCTGCCATGATTGTTTAATATACAAAAGTCAAAGTATAATAACTTTATTGTAGAAAAATAATTTCTGACAGCAACATTGTAAAACCTTTCCTCATGTTTATCTATTATGATAATGTTATTCTATGATTATCATGATATGGAAAAAATGAGTGAAATGATTATCATAGGCTTAATATCACATGATATATCATCATATCATTATATTGTGACAGTCCTAATTGAAAAACACTTATTGTAGCCTGAGGCCAGATTTCATTCAAACAAAAGCACCTCCAGGGAGTACAGCTAACTAAAAAGCAGCATCTATAGTGGAAGCTATGAGTAAAGCAAACCTCTGTATTCTGTATAACTCTGCCAATGGTGCAAGACTAATCTGTAAAAACACTCACTGCTATATCTGATCTTCTGTGTTTTACTAATTCAACAGTTTAACTTTCCAGAAATCGCAGTCTGTTCAGTATTTTACTTCTGTTGCCTTCCTGTGATCTTTCTGAGTGTTGTACTACCTTAAGTTGAAAGAAAAGAATATTGACCTATACCATCAATGCTTTATTGACCAGTTACTGGAAAATTCATGAGAGCAAATGCGAAGTAATTTTCCATTTGATTTTTCCTTTCTCCTTTTGGGAAATTTCCATTGTAACATTGCTTCTTCCCCACAACATCATTCTGGTAGGTAACTTCATTGCAATCAGAATTTTGGACCAAAACATTAATCCTATCAACGTAAAGTAATCTACGCTAAAGACTTCAAATGTTGCCTTGGGAATCAGTTAGTTGGTAGGCGACAGCATATCTGCGTAATTTGAAAGTATACTAATTGTGGCTTGTAGAATACAGCTGCAATTGGCAATCTTAAAGCTGCTTTTTCCTGAATTATCAGGGAAGGTGCATCAATGGTTACATCTCGCAACTTTGTTAAATTATGAAAGTAGCAGGTGTAGTTAATGTAATGACGGATAAGAAAAACAATCTGCAGGAAGACAAGGACTTGTTTTGCATGTTTGGGCAGGCAGTAAGCAGCAACAATGGCAACTTGCATTTATATAGTTTCTTTAATGTTGTAAATCATCCCAAGACATTTCACAGGAACATTATCAGACAACCTTTGATAGTGGATCATGAGATATTTGGACAGATGTCCAAAGCTTTGGTCAAGAAAATACGCTTTAAGGAGGAGTGATACAGAAATAGTCAAGTTTGAAGAAAGAGTTTGAGACATTGAGGCCTAGTATTTGAAGGCATGTCAATGACCAGGTGAAATGTAATATGAATAAATGTAAGGTAATGTACTTGTAGATAGAAACGGGAGGATGATTATAGGATTAATAGAAAAATATTGTCCAGGGTTGTTTTGGATAGAATCTTAAGTTCATAATAAATGAATTGATCAAGAATTCAGCCAATATCTGACAGGTGCTTGGAAAAAAACCCATAGAGTTTTGTGATCCTTAAGAAAGAAGAATAGAGATTAGAATGAGATAATTGATTTACTATTTTATGGATAAAGCACCCAAATAGTTAATTGTGTATGGTTTTGGAATCCATTCTGTGAAGTTTACCAGTGAAAGCTCTTGCATCAACTTTCTCCAAGTATCTATATTTAACTAGAACTATCCTTCCAACTCATTATAAAATACTTCTCCTGGAGTCGATAACATAGCCTGGGGAAGCCCCAGGACTTCAGGCAAAATGCAAAGGGGAAATATTCTTTTTCCACTTGGGCCTAGAGATTCACGTGGGATAGTGTTTGAAATTATATGCTGGTGTAGAATGGCAATAGTGAATTACTAACACCATATAAACAATTTGAAAGGATTTGTTCACCATTACCAATTTAGACACTATTGTATAATGTCTAAATCTATCCTCTATGTTTCAAGATATTGTCAGCTTTCCTTAAACAAGTATCTTTAGTGTTGGTGAATAGGTGTTTCACTTTCCAATATCTACCTTAATGCCAATGCAGGAAAGTACATATTTTAACGTTCTCTGAAATACATTTATTGCATTTAGTGTTAATCTCTGATTAACAGCTGCTTGAATGAGCCAACAGTGCTATTAGTGCATTTGATTTGTTGTTGTTCTTCTCTGGAGGAGCTTTCTGTACTAATTGTCATTAAGGCATACATTTTGAACTCGACACCATTGAGGACAGGATTTTAGATTTGATAAATGTGAAAAATGCCTGAGGAGTAGGTTAGAAATCATAGCTATAATGGAATGAAATGGTAATGCACATATTCTATACTATCATCAGGTGGGAATTAAACTTAGTTCAATCAGCCATATGAAGTTGGCAACAACAAAATGAATTCCTAAAATTGTATACTTCTGGATTTACAATATATTTTTCCTTAAGGATTTTACTTTTCAGTGAATTTTGTGACAATCCTTTTGAATTTGAAATTTGAACATTGGTTATTAACTGAAAGACTGACATCACAAGATTCAATGATTTGAAACCAATTAATTCTAGCGCACAAGAATCAAGTAAAAATGTTTCGAGTAATAGCTATTACTTTGTATTAAAAGGCATAATCAGACCTAACCACATAAGCCTGAGTACTCCCATTAGCTGTAAAAGTGTAGTGGTGAGAGCATTTCATGGCATCCACTCCTCTTTGGCCCAAGGAATATTTCCTCACATGATCTTCTGCATTTCACCTCATTAATTATACAGCTAAGATGTCAGGCACATTAGGGAATAGCATAGCAAACAAAGCGCAAGTTCTCACCAGGGCCTTCTGGCCTCAATGCTTCTAGCACCATATGTAAAGCCCAGTTGCTCTACACTTCAGATACTGCATGACAGGAACTTCCCCTCACAATGTGTTGGTTGATCTTTATCACCAAAGAGATGACCCAGAAGAAAGGCAAGTTCGTTCCCCACTGCACCACCAGAAAACTGGAAATGTTATTGGGATGGGTGAGGGAGAAGAGATCAGTCCTCTTACCAACAGACCGTCAGAATAGGCTATGCCACCAGTTACAGCCAGACTGGTCCCGAAAAGCAGTACGCATCAGTGTAGGGTCCTCCAGAATCTCAAATAGTGCTGTAGTAAAAAAAAAGCCCCGATTGTCTGTGCTCTGCAAAGATGAGTACCATCATCTTTCTGCTGCCTTACACGCAAGAGGCCAGTATTCATTCCACTCTGCTATTGCACACATATCTGACCAATGCTGATGGACCATAACCCTCAGTGTTGCATGTGTCATAACCATTTGAGTGCTCACCCACCTCATCCTCCCAGACTACTACCCATTCCTGCCTTCCATGCTTCTCATTCACTCAATGGGGCCACTTTTCTTGCTTAAGCGTGCCACTAACTGCTTTTGCACATACTTTTATCAGACTCAATCATAAAATTCATAGAATCCCTACAGTGTGGAAACAGGCCATTGGGCACAACAAGTACACACCAATCCTCCGAAGAGTAACCCATTCAGACCCATTCCTTATTACTCTACATTTACCCCTAACTAATGCACCTAACCTACACATCCCTGAACACTGTAGGCAATTTTAGTATGGCCAATTCACTTAACTAGCACATCTTTGTATTGTGGGAGGAAACTGGAGCACCTGGAGGAAACCCATGCAGACATGGGGAGAATGTGCAAACTCCATACAGACAGTCACTCGAGGCTAGAATCGAATCCATGTCCCTGGCTCTGTGAGGCAACAGTGCAATCACTGAGCCACTGTGCCACCCTTTGTTTCATTGCAGGAAAAACTGGCCCATTGCCTGAACTGACGTCTCAACAACACCCTGACTCATCTGCCTGTAATCCTTGGCCTGCCTGCAATTTACCTGCAAGATTGACCGTCACCAATACCTTGTGATGTAATCAGATAAGCCCTTTGACTAATCATGACAGTAACCCTTGACTGACTATAGTCCAAGTTCACCTCACCAAAGATTCTTCCCCTTTGAATTGCACATATTTTCATTAGCTTGAAGTATTTGTTTTGTGTTTTCTGTGTAACTACTGGCACATGCTACAAGCAAGATGTAGCATGGTGCTGTTCAGTGACATGTCCACCCTTTGCTTGATTGACAGATTAACTGTTCAGTGCTCCCCACCATCACAGTGCTGCCTGTCTCGCCCTCTGCATTAAAAAGCAAGGCAAACAGTAGAGATTGGCAGCCAGTGAGAGCTCAAGAGCTTGTGTGTTTAGATGTGACCCACACTGAAATTGACAGCATCCAAGTAAGTGCTAACATCAGTGAGTACAAACAAAGCAATGTCAGTGCAGAGGTATCCTGCACAGATGCCTGAGATGCGTGGCTGCCCCTGCTCGCCAAGTGACCTGGCAGAAGCATGCAAGACTTAGGTGTCCGTCAGTTCTAAACTAAAGCATGGAAGCAAAATGATGTAAAAACAATGACTGCAGATGCTGGAAACCAGATTCTGGATTAGTGGTGCTGGAAGAGCACAGCAGTTCAGGCAGCATCCAAGTAGCTTTGAAATCGACGTTTCGGGCAAAAGCCCTTCATCAGGATGAAGGGCTTTTGCCCGAAACGTCGATTTCGAAGCTACTTGAATGCTGCCTGAACTGCTGCGCTCTTCCAGCACCATTAATCCAGAAGCAAAGAAATGATGACTGGCGTGGTCCAACAGCAGGCATAATAATGTGGTGGTTTGTTGATGCCAAGTTGCATCAAGTGGATAAAGATTGAAAGAAGATGGTGCCATTGAACATGAAAGGCTACTGTGCAGTTAAAATTCCATGTTGGCCAGGGCAGGTGTTTGGTGTGCTGCAGTCCTCAGGTATACACGCTCTTTGACCTTTCGGGTTTTTACAAAGTCTGGTTTCTCACTGGAGGGAAGGAGAATTGGATGCAATGTAGAATAGGGTATTTCCTCTGTTTGTTTAAGGTGAAGTATGACTAACATTTATCTTTTATTTAAAACAAAGCAATGTTGAAAACCATTTAACAAAGCTAACTTATCAGTAGTTTGTCAAGACATAGAGCATAAACCCAAATCCCTTTTTGTTTTCTAATTCCACCCAAGAGTTCCATTAAACATTTTAAGTTCTTGACAATCCATTTGCTTGTCCTTCTAGAACTCAAACCATGTATGCCATAGCCTTCCATAACTCACTTAATATTTTTCTCTTCTCATCTCGTCTCTTCTCTTCCCCTCTCTCATTAATCCAACTAACTTCTCTCTTTCCTTCCTTCGTGTCCAGGCAAGATAAATCTTTCAGTTTCTATTCCCCCTAGAACTTGCCTCTAAACTGAAAATGAACCCTAACTCATGACGAATAATAAAGCACTTCTCAGTCATGGAAATTTGTTATGATGTGGTCATAGGAATGAAGGAAGGAACTTAGGAATAGTTATTGTCTATTTGTTCCTTTTGTCCTGCTGTGACACTCAGTAAGATTATGGTTGATCTAGTTGTGGTCTCAGCTCCACACCATAAACTTTGATTCTGTTGTATATTGATAATCAACCTAACTCAGCCTAGACGCTGATGTTATGCAGCAAGTACTTTGCAAACCAGTCACAAATATCTGTCGGATAAATGACCAACAGCTGAGTTCGATGTATTCTTGCCAGTGGGTTTATGGATGAGGTTGAGGATGTAAAATTCTTCAGATGGTCTTCCCACTGATTCCACGCCCACCCGATCAACCATTTTGTCATGAGACAGGAGAGGCCAAGGCCATCATTAGCTCAACTGAGGCCCCTAAGTAGCCCAGAACATCACCTTGCTTAGGCTGCATGTGGGAAGATCACAGGGTGTCTCCTGCAATAGCCTCCGTTCAAAGCTGAGTTGCCCCCACAGTTGCTCTCTCCACTCCTCATCCTAGACATCTCTCCCATTCACAGGATACCTGCTCTTGACTGTTCATGAACTCCCAAAATTTGGAATCTGGGAATGCTTGCAATCTCAGTCCTGACCAGTGCACTACTGGCAGTATTTGAGCTTCTGAGCCAACGACCAGCCAGATTAGTGAACAGCACTCGAAGGTGGGACTTCCTGCCAAGTGAGAGGTGGTTGTCCCACCTCCTGCCTACTAACAAACCTCCTGTTCAACAATAGTCCCCACTTTCTGGAAGTCTTACCCCAAGCAATTTGTTTCAGAAATTAGTAAGGTGTCTTGACAGGTGAATGTTGTCTAGGACACAGAAAACTTTCCCATGCTTTTAACTGGACATAGGAGCAGGAGCAGTCCATTTGGTCTTTTGGATCTGCTCTATCACCAATTACATCACGACAGATCTGGTCTGAACTCCACTTCGCTCTTTGTCACACCCCTTCTCCACCCAACCACCCACCAACCTATCAAAGTGTGCAAGTGGAAACATCTCCTCAGAAGCCACCTCATGATTTTATTGAGACATATATGATCCTGTGTCTTTCTTTTAAATTATTGGGCAAAAGCCCAGTCTATTCTATCTATTTTTCTGAAATCTACCTGAGTAGGTTGATGGTACCTCAATTAAACATTTCATCCAAATGATTTCTTTCATTTTGGCATGCAAATACAGGTATTCTTCAGATTAAATCAAGAACAAAGCCTCATCTCCTTTGGTCCAGGACTATGATTCAACCTTAACCTCAAGAATACTCCTCCTTTTTCATTTGAAATTTCTTGTTCTTTGCACCAACCATTCTTAAAGTCCGTTGCAGTGATTTTGCAAGCAATTATTAGAATATGGACAGTTTTGTATAATGGACTTATATCTGATGGAACAGAAGTTAAAATGGTCTTTTCTCATTTTATTCTGGATCTTTTACAACTCTGAGAATAAAAAAAAGTGCATCAGCAACCTGAATATCTTCTCCCTGAGTTAAAAGTACTAATCTGTTTCACTGTACAGTTCTTGCTATAAAAGCATTGTAATTAAATTTTTTTTTCTTCTTTTTAAACTTCACCTTCGGGGTAACCTTGATGATTGATTTGGTTAATATTCCAATCTTCAGCTCCCCCAATCCACTCAACACTTTCATAGATAGGGACTGTAAAACAGAAACTATTCAGTAGCTTGTGTCAGTCAGTTTTTAAGACTTTACACAATTGTGCACTCTTGGAAAGGAGATGTTTCTCATCATTTCTTCCTCTTACTCCCCTCACATTTCATGCACAAAACATATTGAACAAACATTCTACACTCAGTCTTTATCACCGTTGTCTTCTAAGCAGTAAATGGTATGACATTTAGATAATAAGGTAAGAGCCCATGACTTTAGATTTATTAGACTAGCATGGGTAAAGGATTGGCTAACTAATAAAAGACAGCAAGTTGGGATTGCGGGGCATTATCAGGATGACAACCTGTAACTGATGGAGTTCCCCAGGTATCAGTGCTGGGGCCACAGTTACTTATAAATATATACTAATGATCGGATGATGGAAGTGAATGAGCTATCGCCAGGTTTATGAATGGCACAGAAATAGAATAGATTAGATTAGATTACTTACGTTGTGGAAGCAGGCCCTTCGGCCCAACAAGTCCACACCGACCCTCCGAAGAGCAACCCATCCAGACCCATTCCCCTACATTTACCCCTTCTCCTAACACTATGGGCAATTTAGCATGGCCAATTCACCTAACCTGCACATTTTTGGACTGTGGGAGGGAACCGGAGCACCCAGAGGAAACCCACGCAGACACGGAGAATGAGTAAACTCCATACAGAGAGTCGCCTGAGGTGGGAATTGAACCTGTGTCTCTGGCGCTGTGAGGCAGCAGTGCTAGCCACCGTGCCGCCCCAATATTGACAGGTTAAGTGAGTGGATCAAAACCTGGCAAGGAGAATTTTGTGGGAAGACAAATGCTGAGGATGTCACAAAAAGTACAGAAAGTTTTTTTAAGATTAGATTCCCAACAGTGTGGAAACAAGCCCTTTGGCCCAGACCCATTTCCCTCTGACTAAAGCACCTAACACTATGGGTAATTTAGCATGGCCAATTCACCTGGCCTGCATGAGGAAACCGGATCACCTGGGGGAAACCCACACAGACATGGGGAGAATGTGCAAACTCCACACAGACAGTTGTCTGAGGCCTGAATTGAACCTGGGACCTTGATGCTGTGAGGTAGCAGTGCTAACCACTGAGCCACCATGCTGCCCCAATCTTGACAGGTTAATTGAGTGGGTTAAAACTTGGCAGAGAGAATTTTGTGTAGGAAAATGTGAGGTTATGCACTTAGGCAAGGGGACTAGGAGGGAAGAATATTATTTAAATGTTGAATACTGTTGATAAAAGGGAAGGCAGATGAAATGTTGACCTTTATTTTAAAGCGAATAGTGGATTAAAATAGGAAAGTCTTGCTAAAACTTTGAGGCACTCGGCAGACCACAGCTGGAATACTGTGAACTGTTTTGATCCACTTATGGAAGTAAAGATATGGTGGTTAGCACTGCCGCCTCACACTGCTTGGGACCTGGGTTCAATTCAAGCCTTGGGCGACTGTCTGTGTGGAGTTTGCACAATCTCTCCATGTCTATGTGGGTTTCTGCCAAGTGTTCCGGTTTCCTCCCACAGCCCAAAGATGTTCAGGTTAGGTGGATTGGCCATATTAAATTGCCCCATGGTGTGCAGTCTAGCAGTCTTTTCCAGCACCACTCTAATCTAAACTCTGGTTTCCAGCATCTGCAGTCCTCACTTTTGCCTTGCAGTCGAGCAGGGTTAAGTATGGTAAATGTGGAATTACATGGATACAGTGTGATGCTCTTCAGAGGGTCGGTGCAGACTTGATGGGCTGAATGCCTTATCTGCACTGTAAGGATTCTTTGATTCTATGACGTAGGGATACAGAGATAGTCCATTGGATTGATTTTGTGAATGGAGGGATTTTCTTATGAAGAGAGGTTGAATTATATTCAGACAAGTTTACAAGAATAAGAGATGACCTTATTGAAACATAAGATTGTTAGGAGGCTTAAGAGGGTAGATACACAGACCTTGTCACAGAGTTTAGGACAGAGATGAGGATTTTTTTCTCTATCTCAAGAGGGTGGGCAATATGTGGGATTCTTATTCCAGAGGGCTGTCAAGACAGTAGTTAAATATATTCAAGGTTGAGAGACATTTTTGATCAATAAGGAGAACGAGGTTGATAGGATAAAGCAGACAAATGAAATTGAGAATTATCAGTCTCAGCTGTGATCTAATTTGATGGAGGAGCAGATTTGATGGGCCAAAAGGCGAACTTCTCCACATTTTATGTCCTTATGGTGTTAGTTAAATGTTTTTTGACCTAACTGTCTCCTGCTGTGAGATTTATAGGTGACTGACTCTGCTCAGGCATTGAATTCTATCTCTAAGAAAATAGAGTGTGAGTGTTAACTTCCTCTGGAAGCGCAAGTAAAGTGACATTTTATCCACTTTACAGAAGGAGAAAATCCTATTGATTTATCATTGTATATGAGAATTAGGGAGACATGGAAATGACAACAAAACCTATACGAGAAGTTTATGAATACAGGTGTTCTTTGTAAGTGAGGATGTTGAACTCTCCAAAATACATGGTCACAATGGTAGTATTGAAATCTCTCATCAAATAATATGTGTTGTATGGAGCTAGAGCGAGTATTGTCATGGATGTAATTCAGAGATTTACATAATGCTCTGGGGACCCAGATTCAAATCTCACCATGTTAGGTGGTGGAATTTGCATTTAAAAAATGAAGAATTGAGCAACTAGTTATGACCGTGAAGCAGTTGTTGACTGTCATAAAAATCCATCTTGTTCACTGATGTCCTTTAGAGAAGGAACTCTGCTCGCCTTACCTGGTCAGACCTATAGCAATGATTTAACTTTTAAATGGCACAGTAAACCTCTCAGTTCATCTCATCACTGTAAGTGTCAAAATTAATAATACCTGGCATCAACTTAAGCACCAGAAATGACAGTGGTAAATCCAGCCCTGTGGACTCTGCAATATCCTCACTGACATCTAGGGGCTCATGCTATCATTGGGAGAGGTGTCTTACAGACTGGTCAAGCAATAGCCTGAGATAGTCATACCCATACTCTACAGACATTATCCCAGACAATATCATCACAATGCCTAGTTTGTCTTGTCCAGCTGTAGGACAGACCTAGCAAGTGTGATGGCATGGCAGTGTATAGTTGGGATGAATCAGTACTACGCCATATTGAGCACCACTATAGGGTTGCGAGAGCACAGAATGTACTCTGGATAGGAGACTTCACTGTCCATCACCAAGAGTTACCTATTGTTCCGCTGTTGACTGAGCTGGTCAAGGTCTAAAGACCACAACTGCTCGACTGGGTCTCCAACAGTTGTTGATAGAACCAACAATTGTAAAAAACACACTTGACCTCTTCCTCACCAATCTGCTTACCACAGGTGCATCTGCCCATGATAGTATCGGTAAAAGTGACCACCACACAGTCCTTGTGGAGACAAAGTCCCATGTTCATATTGAGAATACACTCCATCATGTAGTGTGGCATTATTATAATGCTTAAAATAATAGATTTTAAAAGACCTAGCAATCCAAATCTGGGCATCTATGAGGTTCTATGGGTCATCAGCATTAGCTGAACTGTTCTCAAGTCAATTTGCAACTTCATGGCCTGTCATATTACCCATTCCACTATTACCCACTAAAGCCGGGGTCAATCCTGTTTCAGTGAAGAATGGAGGACAAGGCATCAGATGCATAAGTGGTGATTCCACAACCAACAGATTAGTTCTAAGCTCTGCAGTCCCGCCACATCCGGTCTCAAATATCTCCATGCTCAATGAAAGTGGAACCCAGCACATCAATGCAACAGATAAAGTTGAAGCCTTTACAACAGTCTTGAGCCAGGTTTGGCCTACATGTGAGTCAAGATCTACAGCAACTTGACTCTTAATTAATCTCTGAAATGACCCTGCAAACCACTCAGTACAAAGAAAATTAATGATGGATAAAAAGTATGGAAACATCAGGGAAGCAAAATTAGAGTCAATGTGAATCAGGGATAATTCTGTCCAGCTTAGAGTCATACTTAGCACAAAGACAGATGATTGTGGATAATGAAGCTCTGGTTTCTCAACTCCTGAACATCTCTGTCAACATTCCGTTGCATACTGTCCTGGGCCCAACTATCTTCAGCTGCTTCATCAATGATCCTCCCTCAATCATAAGGTGAGAAGTGGGAATGTTTGCTGATGTGTGCACAATGTTCACCATTTGGAACTCCTCAGATTCTGAAGCAGTTCATGCCGAAATGCAGAAAGACCTGGATGATATCCAGGTTTGAACTGAAAAGTGGCAAATAACATTTGTGCTACACAATGCTGAGCAATGACTATCTGAAACAAAATAATCTAAACACGCTCCTTGCTGTTCAATGATGTTACATCAATGAATCCCCCACTCTCAATATACTGGAAATTGCCATTGACTCGAAACCAACCTAGATTAGCCATATAAATACTGTGGCTACAAAACCAGAACAATCCTTCAGTAAATAATCCACCTTCTGATTCATCGACAAAGCACAAATCAGGAGTGTCGTGGAACACTTCCCATTTGTTTGGATAATTGCTTGGATAAATCCAACAACACTCTCAAAACTTGACACCACAAAGCAACTTGCTTGATTGGCAGCACATCCTCAAACATTCACTCCCTCCACTACTGACACACATTACCAACAGTGTGTGCCATGTCTGAAGGTGCACTAAAGAAATTCTTTGAACAGCTCCTTCCAAACTCGTGACCACTACCATCCTGAAGGGCAAGGGCAGCAGATACATTGGAAAATCACCACCTACAAGTTCCCCTCGAAGTCACTCACCATTGTGGCTGGGAAACATATTATCAATCTTTCATTGTCATGGGTCAAATCCTGGAATTCCCTTTCTAACAAGATTAAAGTCTACCTATACCAAATAGACTCCAGCAATTTCAGAAGACAACTCTTGCAAAGAAGACATCTGCAAGAGCAACTGTATGTATGGAATGAGCTGCCAGAGGAAGTGGTAGAAGAGAGTACAATTGCAACATTAAAAAGACACCTGGATGGATATATTAATAGAAAGGGTTTAGAGGGATATGGAGCAAATGACTGTAAATGGGACTAGATCAGATTGAGATGTCTGGTTGGCGCAGGCGAGTTGGACTAAAGGGTCTGTTTCCGTGCTGCATGACTCTATGACTCTAATTAAGGTTGGGCAACAAATACTAGTTAAAATCACATTCTCTGAATCAATAAAAGAAAGACATAGGAGGAAGATAAGTTCAGTGTTACATGTAAAAACTGAATGCAGCATTTCATCCTCACACTGAAACAGTGAAACACTGCGTACTTCTGCAAATATAGTATGAACTGTAAAATAATAACTAAACCCAAAATGTAAATGGTTGTCATACCAATGTCTTTCAAACAAAGAGTGAGCTTGTGCATTATTGTATGGAGTATTACAATATTATTGCAGGGTGAAAATGAAGCTGAAAGATGAATTACAAAACATGTCACCAAAACCTATCTTAAGTCATAATATTCTGATGCATTTTTTAGGACTTTTTTTATTTTTAGTTTTCTCTATCTCCTTTTTTTTCCTGCATGGTTTATAAACCTCTTGATACCATTCTCCTAATCAACATTGAAGGTGCCTGAGAGTAGACTAAACTTGCAAGTAATTTTCTTCCCTTTTGTGGTTTGGCCTGTCCCACATAATATTCCATGGCAAAGATTGCAGACAGTTAAATTACTTCCAGGTTTCTACCACTATTCCTCATAACCAGCTGCTAGTTGGGTGAGAAGAACCAAAATACCATACCATCTAGATCTCTCCTTCTCTGTTCTGTCACGAGCCCCTTTAAGCTGTTAAGGATATCAGCAGATAATCCATTCTCAGACCCGTGCAAGTGCCTGTCTATCTTTGCCTTCAAGAGGTCTAGAGGATATAAGTTGAATTACTCTACCATTTCACTTTTCTTACATGTAAAGTAGTGCTTATTATCTGCTTGACACCTTCATTGGGTAATACAATGGTATTAAGGAATTAGGTTTGTGAAGGATTGTCCAAAAGACACATATACTGTTAGTCAAAAGTACAGTGCATTTTTTTGAAAAGTCCAGTACAAAAGCACAGTACTGTTGATGCTGGAAATCTGAAATGAGAACAAAATTGCTGGAAAAACTGAGCAGGTCAGGCAACATCTGTGGAAACCAATAGTGTTAATGCTTCAAGATGGTAAACCTGCTGTGTTTTTTCAGCAAAACACAGCAGGTTTATTATCTTGAAACATTTCCACAGATGTTGCCTGACCTGCTCAGTTTTTCCAGCATATTGTTATTTTCAAGCCTATGATCTAGTTCCTTCTGTTAAGTTGCGACTTATAACTCTGTTTATATCTCATCCCAGTAAATTAGTCCTGGTGGAATCCTTCCCCCATCCCCACAAATTGTTCAAGGAAGAAGTTAGGAGAAAGTGAGGACTGCAGATGCTGGAGATCAGAGTTGAGAGTATAATGCTGGAAAACCCCAAACGTCGAATCTCCTGCTCCTCGGATGCTGCCTGACCTGCTGTGCTTCTCACGGAAGTAGTTACAAACCAATCCAAACCATTGTGCAGCATATTTTGTTGTGCAGTCAGGTGGCCTAGCAAAAAGCTGCATAAACTTTCTGCAAAGTTGTGCATGAATTTATCAGGTTAATTCAAAAATTCTACACTCTTGAAATTAAGTTGTGCTGCAAGGACATGTGGGTCATAATTAATGCACAACGCTGTAACTTTAATTCTCAAATCCACATTGCCTTTGAGTGTTGTTATGTAAGATGACTGAATTCATTTTATTTGTTGTAGCACATCTCATTTTTGCTGCTTAGTTTTTGCTGTATAGTTCTAAAGCACTTCTCTTGTTAACCTAAATACCAACCAAATTCTGGTTGTGTTTTTTCATACAGCAGCAACTTGGTAAAAATAACAAACTTCAATTAATTGCCAGTTCCTAATAGTCTCTATCAGCTTTCCATATGCTATTTCTGTTATTTCTTCCAATGTCAATGTTGTTGGCATTTACTGCCAATCCCTCATTGCCCTTGAGATGGGGATTGTGAGCTATTTTCCTGAACTGCTGCAGTCCTTACAGTATAGAAAAATGCACAATATGCTGTAGGGTAGATAGTTCCAGGATTTTACAAGTCAAGATGGTATGTGGCTTGGAACCTGCAGGTGATGGTGTTACTATGCTTCTGTTGACCTTGTCCTTCTAGGTAGAGAGCTTTGGAGGGTGCTGTCAAGGGTAGCTTACTGAGTTACTCCAACTTGGAAGAGGGAATGAAAGTTTAAGTTGCAGGATAAAGTTTAAGTTGCTGGTCATAGAGATTTCGTTGAAGTGGATGGTGATATTGGGGGATTCAGTGCTGGTAATGCCACTGAATATCAAAGAAGAGAGTTTCTCTCCTGTTGGAGATGGTCATTGCCAGCACTTGTGTGGTCTGGAAGTTACTTGCCACATATTAGTTCAAGCCTGAATGGAGTCTACATCTTGCTGTATAAAAACACAGACTCTTCAAATTTTTGAGGATTTGCTAATTAGAATTTTTTTTACAATTAGAATTAGAATCCCTACAGTGTGGAAACAGACCTTTCAGCCCAACAAGTTCACACAGACCCTCCGAAGAGTATCCCACCGAAACCCATTCCCCATTGTTCTACATTTACCCCTGACTAACGCACCTAACCTACACATCCCTGAACATTATCGGCAACTTAGATGTCCAATTCACCTAACCTGCACATCTTTAGATTGTGGGAGGAAACCCACACATACACTGGGAGAATATGCAAACTCCACACAGACACTCACCCGAGGCTGGAATCGAACCCGGGTTCCTGGTGCTGTGAGACAACAGTGCTAACCACTGAGCCACCATGCCACCCCAGTGGTACTGAACATTGTACAATCATCACAAATATCCCTTCTCATTGATGTTGAGTATTGATCTGATCCATTGGTTGTGAGATTGCATGACTCAGTTTATTGAATGCTGCTTTGAGTATTTGGTTTGGCAAGCACTTAGAATCATAGAGTCATAGAGATGTACAGCATGGAAACAGACCCTTCGATCCAACCCGTCCATGCCAACCAGATATCCCAACCCAATCTAGTCCCACCTGCCAGCACCCGGCCCATATCCCTCCAAACCCTTCCTATTCATATACCCATCCAAATGCCTCTTAATTGTTGCAATTGTATCAGCCTCGACCATATCTTCTGGCAGCTCATTCCATACACACACCACCCTCTGCTTGAAAACGTTGCCCCTTAGGTTTCTTTTATATCTTTCCCCTCTCACCCTAAACCTATGCCCTTTAGTTCTGGACTCCCTGACCCCAGGGAAAAGACTTTGTCTATTTACCCTATCCATGCCCCTCATAATTTTGTAAACCTCTATAAGGTCACCCCTCAGCCTCCAACGCACCAGGGAAAACAGCCCTAGCCTGTTCAGCCTCTCCCTGTAGCTCAGATCCTCCAGCATCCTTGTAAATCTTTTCTGAACCCTTTCAAATTTCACAACATCTTTCCGATAGGAAGGAGACCAGAATTGCATGCAATATTCCAACAGTGGTCTAACCAATGTCCTGTACAGCCGCAACATGACCTCCCAACTCCTGTACTCAATACTCTGATGTACAGCACATTAACAGACACTTTGGTGCAACTCATCCTTGCCAACCAGTATCCTAAATTAAGTTAAAGATATTGAGAATGCGAGAGAACAGAATGGATAAAGAGTGGAGCTGGAAAAAGCCAATTCGGTCAAACAGCATCAGAGGACAGTCGTTCATCAGTCCTAATGAATGGTTCCAACGTGGTATGTCGACTCCCCTCCTCCTCTGATGCTGCTTGATCTACTATGGTTTTTCCAGCTCCACTCTTTATCCTCACAGTATCCTAAATTAACCTACTTCGACTTGCTCGCATTTAGCCTATGTCCCTCCAAACTCCTTCTCTTTATGTACCCAGATACCTATTAAATGTTGTAATTGTACTAGCCTCTACCACCTCCTCTGGCAGCTCATTCCAAATACGCACCACTGTTTATGTGGAAAAGTTGCCCCTTAGGCCCCTTTTAAATCTTTCCCCTCTCACATTAAACCTATGCTGTCTAATTTTGGACTCCCCTATCCTGAGGAAAAGACCTTGGCTAATCACTCTGTCCATGCCCACATGATTTTATAAATCTCCATAAGTTCACTCATCAGCCTCTGACACACCAAGAAAAGTAGCCCCAGTCTATTCAGCCTTTTCCTATAGATCCAACCTGCCAACCTTGGCAACATCCTTGTAAATATATTTTGTACCCTCTCAAGTTTCATAGCATTTTTCCTATAGCAGGGAGGTCAGAATTGAACGCAAGTGTTCCATTGGCCTAACTAATGTCTTGTACAGCGTAACATGACTACCTAATCCCTATACTCAATGCATTGACCAATGACTGCAGGTGCACCAACCACCTTCTTCAATACCCTGTCTACCTGCAACTACACTTTCAAGGAACTATGCACGTGCACCCCATGGGCACTTTGTTCGGCAACACTCCCCAGGACCTTGCCCTTAAGGGTATAAGTCCTGCCCTGACTTGCCTTGCCAAAATGCAGCACCTCACGTTTATCTAAATTAAACTCCACCTGCCACTCCTTGGTCCATTTGCCCAGCTGTTCAAGGTCCCTTTTTAGGTGTCCACTACACCTCCAATTTTGGTGTCATCTGCAAACTTACTAACCATACCTCTTATATTCACATCCAAATCATTTATATAAATGACAAAAAGCAGGATATCCAGCACATACTGCTGGTCACCAGCCTGTAGTCTGAAAAGGAACTCTCCATCACCACCACACTTTGTCCCCTACCTTGGAGCCAACTTTGTCCTGTGTAATGCGTTCACCAGTTTGAAATTTCCTGGCATGCTCTTCTACGCTCTTCATTGGGCCAGTGTGATCCCTTGACTTGACAATAACGATAGAATGAGGGATATGCCAGGCCATGAGGTGTATTTTCAGACTATCACTTTTATTTGAATCTACAGATATCAATATATTTGATATTATTTACAGTGCTTAAAATTATAGAATAAATAAATGTCTGGTGGAAAAATCTGGAAATTGCTTGTATTTGGTTGTTTAACACAATTGACCCTCATAGTAACCTAGAATTCACTCTGATGCAAAAACAGTTTTTTTAAGTTTTGAGAAAAACTAATCCATAAGACCATTTTACTTGTACTCCTGATTGAGCTCACAGTGCATGGAGATAGCTGATTATATGTTTCCATCTTACAAGCAGCAATGTAATTTCAGAGTGTGCTCAGTGTATGAATGTAATAGTAGCTGACTCGCATGATGTTATGTGTCAGAATATTAAAGGCACTAATGGAAAAGCTCCCAGATTCACAAGGGGACACCATTTCTACAGATGTTTCGGATGGCTGGTCACTAAACTAATGGGGCAGAATCCAAAACCATGGCAAAAGTGCCTGGATGAAAATGAAAAGGGAGATGAAGAGCACCCATTGGAAGTCACATTTAAAATTAAATGCTTTTATTGGGAGCTTGCTACAGATATGGAATATTAACAATAATACAAGGCAGAAGTGTCAGGATAGCAATTGCTTATCGGGCTTTATCACAGAATATGAAACTGTATCGCATGAAATCCACCAGTGGCTGAATAGATATGCCAATTCATTTTGAATGTCCGCTTTGACAAGCTAGGCTGCTCTTATTGAATGGCATCAGTGAATGCGAGCTTCCTTGTGCATTTCCTATTCTCCTGCTTTCTTTGCTAAGCCTTCCTTGTAAAATTGAAAAAGACACAGAATAAAAGTAATACCAGTTCAAGTATTTTTTTAAAATGATAAGAAGGAAAAGTATATGAAGGCTTGTTTAGATAACATTAAGATGGCTATTGTTGAAGGAAGGCTGTGTGAGATATAAGCTGCAAACCCTGATGACATTCTCTCTAATACAAGTGTTTAATATTTGATGTATTGGGATAAAAAGGATCTCTTTTGAATCAAATTGAGTTCCTAAGTAAGAATCTATTACAGGATGACTTTTGTGATTTGACAGCCAAGTGGACGATGTTATTCTTGACTAGTTACTGCAATCGGTTTGCAGTCGAGTTAGATTTTTTTTCTCTGCTTGAGTAAATGCAGCTTATCCAATGCTTTGAAGACTGTCTACTGGAGCAAGTACAGAAATTCAGAATTTGCCGAGGGATTCTTTTCCTGAATTGTTTCTGACATAATGAACATAATGTTTTTTGCTAATGATTTAATTTTGTGTTTAAGTTTGATTACAATGATGGAATTGTTTTTAAAAAAAGAACTTTGGCTAGCTATATCTTTTCAAATTGATCAGACTGGTAAACAGAAGGTCACAGTAATGTTACAAGCAGTATAATTTACCTCATTACTTTTATGATATTTCTGATTCATTTATGTTTAACCCAACAAACCAGGTGCCTTACCTTACAGAGAAAAGATATGGCTACCATATGAGTGAGGCAAAAGTGAGGACTGCAGATGCTGGAGATCAGAGTCAAGTTTAGAGTGGTGCTGGAAAAGCACAGCAGGTCAGACAGCATCCGAGGAGCAGGAAAATCGACGTTTCGGGCAAAAGCTCTTCATGAAGGGCTTTTGCCCGAAACGTCAATTGTCCTGGTCCTCAGATGCTGCCTGACCTGCTGTGCTTTTCCAGCACCGCTCTAATCTTGACTACCATATGTGTTAGTCTGATTTTTGAACAGTAGTGTTTACTTTTAAGTTTAGCTATCATGTTCAATGATTCAAAATGCCGGAAATGAATCTTTCAAATATGGCACCCAGAATTTTTCTTTTAACTTCCATAATACTGTAACCGCATGGTAAGAATAGGATTCGAAAGGAAGGAACTTTTCGCATCATGAATAGTGAGGAAATCCAATAATTCTATACAGTGCTTCAAGAGAGAGCCAGCCAGATACAAGAGACCTGAATCTTAAACTTGTTTAGTTTATCAAAGTATTTCAATATTGAAATCCAAAAATGCCTTCGTTTCTGTAAAAGAGCATTTCTTCTCTTCACTAGTTAAAGCAGTAGAGAGCAATATGGACTATGTGCAAGCATGACAAAATGGATGTTGTTGTGGAACTCAGACTGAATGAGATATAGTCTTGATGCACTCTTGCGCCCCAATGGAGTACATGTATGGAGCACCACTTTGTTTTTTCACTAGTGTCAAGTTGTAGTGTACATCCGCAGTTTAGATTTGACCTGACTCAATCATGGATTGAACCACCCTCGTAAAGGGGTTTTTTTTTCAATTTTGTTTCAGGGTCATTGAGAGAGGTTCTGGTTCTGGAAACCAGAGGCATCACATTAATGCCTTAGTTGTACTTTAGTTTCAGCCTGTTTCTTCAGTGGGAAGTTTTCCTTTTTGCACTGGCTTAATTTCTTTTCATTCTGATATAGTTTGGCAGAAAACTTGAGTCCTGAAATCCCTCTATTGATCAACTATAAGACAAAAAGAAAGAACTCGATTTTAGATGGTACCTTTCACAACCTCAGAATGTGCCAAAGTATGTCATGGATACGTATAATGTACTAAAATGCATCAGCTAATTTGTGCACAGCAATAACTACTAAACTACAATGAGATTAATGGCAGATAATCTGTTTGTGATGTATACAGGAGATATATTATCCAGGACACCACATTGTACTCCCTGATCCTTCATATGTCACTAAGAGATCTTTTACATTTACCTCAGTTTAAAATCTTATCAGAAAATAAAGCAGCCACAACAGCTTGGCATTTTCATGGTACTGCCTGTGTCAACCTGGATTATGATTCTGCAGGGTGGCACATGAACCAATGGCATCAATTTCTGAGTAAGATTACCATCTGAGTAAAGATCTCTCCCTTAAGATGTTTGTACAAATTTGGACATATGGAGTTAAGAATTTACTTGGAGATCACTGTCTCAGTTGGATATTGGATCCCACGTTTCAGAACTGTTTGATTTCTGGGAGGTATGTTGGTAAGTGGATGAGCTTTAGTTTTGGTGAGTCTGCAAAGTTATATGTTTCAAAAACTCAATGTAGGATGAAAGAGATTCACTGTGTGGTGTCTTGACACTGTTTTTTGACAATGGAAAACTACCAAGGTTCATCTTGTCCAGAAAAAGCAAGAGCAAATCCAACCTGGCCAATTATTGCTCCATTGGTCTGCTCTGAAACATCAGCAAAATTATGTGATGGCCTACTGGTGTTATCACTGGACTGTTAATCCAGAGACCGAGGTAATGTTCTGGAGAGCTGGGTCGAATCCCACCACAGCTGATGGTGGTATTTGAATTCAATAAAAAATCTGGAATCCACTGATGACCAGGAATCTGCTGACAATTGTCAGGAAAATCCATCTGCTTCACTGATGTACTTTCGGGAAGGAAACTGCCACTTTCACTTGGTCTGGTCTACGTGTGACTCCAGACCCACAGCAATGTGGTTGACTCTTAAGAATAGGTAACAAACGCTGACACAACCAGTGACACTCTTGTCCCATGAGACAATTTTGAAAATGTGATAGAAGGGGTGCCTAACAATGTTAACATGGTGCACTTGCACAAGAATAACCAGCTCAGTTGTGGGATTGCTTAATCCTGTCTGTTGCATGTTACTTCCAGTAATCAACATTAAATTGCCAGAGGAAGTGGTAGAGGCTGGTATAATTACAACATTTAAAAGGCACCTGGATTGGTATATGAACAGGAACAGTTTAGAAGGATATGGGCCAAATGCTGGCAATGGAACTAGATTTATTTAGGATATCTGGTTTGCATGGACAAGCTGGACTCAAGAATCTGTTCCCATGTTGTACATTTCTATGACTCCATAAGTAGTCCTGTGTTGTAGTTTCACAAGGTTGAAACCTAATTTTTACATGCATTGTTGTTGTTCCTGGCAGACCTTCTGCATTCTTCAAGCCAAAGTTGATCGCCTGGCTTTAAGGCAATGGTAGAGCTATGAGTTAAACATTGTGGTTGAATACAAATCTACTGCTGCAGATGGCCCACAGTGCCCTGTGGATACCTGTTTTGAGTTATTGGACCCAGCACGGTGGCTCAGTGGTTATCACTGCTGCCTCACAGCACCAGGGTCCCAGGTTTGATTCCAGCCTCGGACGACTGTCTGTGTGGAGTTTGCACATTCTCCCCGTGTCTGCGTGGGTTTCCTCTGGGTGCTCCGGTTTCCTCCCACAGTCCATAGATGTGCAGGTCAGGTGAATTGGTCATGCTAAATTGCCCATAGTGTTAGGTACATTAGTCAGAGGGAAATGGGTCTGGGTGGGTTACTCTTCGGAGGGTCAGTGTTTCCAGGGAATTTAATCTAATCTATTTAAAGTCAGTCCCATTTAGCATAATGGTAGTGTCACACAACTCGATTAGCACTGAGCTGTGAATTAATTTTAAAAATCGAGAAAAGCTGAACGTTGTGCATTGTTTTCCCCCACCTTTCATTCTACTTTGTTCATCCTTCCATTTGTTCTTTCAGTTTACTTGTTTATGTGACAAAATCTAAGGGAGATAAGGGAGGCTAACAGAAACCTGACCAAATTTATTTTCTGTCAACCTCACTTTTTTTGTGGCTACCACTTAGTAATTAAAATTACTGGCCTAAAAACAATGACTGATGAGCCTAGTGGTTAAATAATCCCTAATTTCTTCATTTAGCTTCATAATTTTACAAAGTATTACAAAGCTGCACTTTTTGAAACGGTTAGTTTTAAACTGGGATTTTAGCCAAGTAAGCAAGTGGAATCAGTGAGAATGGAGCAAGAGCATTCCTTATTTTGAATAAGAACACGTATGAGATGTGAAAAACTAGTTTTCTGATAAACTACTTACAAGATAATTAGTTCGAGGAAGGCAAATGCAAATATTGAGCAACCTACCCTCTTTTTATTGGAGCGCAGTGAAGGTTTACCTGTGTGTGGTCTCTTGAATCTTTATTGTGAAGCTGCTTATGTGTGGAAACCTAAAGGGGCCACTTTGTACATGACCTGCATGGAAACTTTAATGTTCGCTGCCTAGGTTAAAGAGAACATTGGTGGTCAGTGCCATTGATGTACATATACAGAAAGGTGATTGCTTGACTCTTGATGATATCATGAAGAAATAGCATGGTGATGTAGCTGACGATAGATTTCTGGAGAATGATGCAAGTTGCAATGGTCGGTCAGTTTTACTTGTAGGTTGATTGATATACGAAAAATTAATGACGTAGCAAGATACTGAAATAGCATAATTTTTTTAAATACAAAAATTATAAAGCATTTAAATAGTCTCTTTTGAATGCATCTCCCACAGAGTTTGTTAAGATTAGATTAGATTTCCTACAGTGTGGAAACAGGCCCTTCGGCCCAACCAGTCCAAACCGACCCTCCGAAGAGAAACCCACCCAGAGCCATTTCCCTCTGACTAATGCACCTAACACTATGGGCAATTTAACATAGCCACTTCACCTGACCTGCACATCTTTGGATTGTGGGAGGAAACCGGAGTACCGGGAGGAAACTCTCTCAGACACGAGGAGAATGTGCAAACTCCACACACACAGTCACCCGAGGCTGGAATCGGGTGACAAAGTTTTTCATAAAGCTATCTGGTATGCTTCTTGGCATGGCTTCCAAATATTATTTTACCAGTTTGAACCTCATAATCATCAGAAGAATTGTGGCTGCCTGCTAAACGTGAAACCTGGGAAAAGATCTCCGTGTATAACCAATTTAAAGCCCTTCGAAATTAGTGCTGTAAATCAGCCATGATTTAGCAGTAGAAACTATTGCATTTAATGCTGATGCCAAGGTGCTCATATGATATCTACATATTTTTGAATAGTTCAGGGATTAAAAAGTCTAACTATATATGGTAAATTGTAGCTGAATGACATGCACTTCTTTACATGGTGGCAAATTGAGAGTCGCAATTGCTGATGATTTCTTATTGCTGTAGTTTCATTTATGAGAATCTTCTAAAAGAGTTATATTTTTGATATTAACTTTCATGGATAAAATTTTTCAAAAGATGTTTAATAACTGCATTTGAGGCATGGTCAGATTTTGACAAATTCAGAATAAGTGAAGGTAGTTCTGTAGAAGAACACATGATGGAGTTCAGTAGGTTGTATAGAAGAGTGGAGAAATTTAATTTGGATATTTTCTGATCTGTGCTGGCATTTAAGTTATTAGACTGTGCTTACATATCAAGATTAGACAGACTCTTAGTTTTGATGAGAGTCAAATCGACAGAGCAGTGATGACAGAGCAAATGTCAGATGTACAGAAAAGATTTCTTGAAAAGCATTCCTTTCCAGTAACTTTCAGGGCATAAATTGAGGAATTGTCCATATAATAAAAATGATAACACAATGTCAATGTCTAGATTAGAGTGGTACTGGAAAAGCAGAGCAGGTCAGGCAGCATTCGCGGAGTAGGAAAATCGATGTTTCGGGCAAAAGCCCTTCATCAGGAATAGAGGCAGGATGCCTGCAGAGTGGAGACATAAATGAGAGGGAGGTGGGGGTGGGGAGAAAGTAGCATAGAGTACAATAGGTGGATGGGGGTGGGGATGAAGGTGATAGGTTAGAGAGGAAGGTGGAATGGATAGGTGGAAAGGAAGATAGGCAAGTAGGACAGGTCATAAGGGCGGTGCTGAGCTGGAAGGTTGGAGCTGGGGTGAGGTGGGGGAAGGGTACATGAGGAAAGTGGTGAAATCCACATTGATGCCCTGGGGTTGAATGTTAATGGGCTAGTGTGATGATTAGACATAAGTCACAGGTGTTGCCAGGGTTGGAGGATTTGAGCTATAGGGAGAGGCTGAACAGACTGGGGCTGTTTTCCCTGGAGTGTCGGAGGCTGAGGGATGACCTTATGGAGGTTTACAAAATTATGAGGGGAATGGATAGGGTAAATAGGCAAAGTCTTTTCCCTGGGGTCGGGGAGTCCAGAACTAGAGGGCATAGGTTTAGGGTGAGAGGGGAAAGATATAAAAGAAACCTAAGGGGCAACGTTTTCAAGCAGAGGGTGGTGTGTGTATGGAATGAGCTGCCAGAAGATGTGGTGGAGGGTGGTACAATTGCAACATTTAAAAGGCATTTGGATGGGTATATGAATAGGAAGGGTTTGGAAGGATATGGGCCAGGTGCTGGCAGGTGGGACTAGATTGGGTTGGGATATCTGGTCGACATGGACAGGTTGGTCCAAAGAGTCTGTTTCCATGCTGTACATCTCTATGACTCTATGACAGTTTTGAAGAGCAAAGTGGATTTGGAATTTACAATTTAAAAAAATCATTCCCGGCAATGCCCAGGGTGTGGTCTATGTGGAGGGTCTGGCATTATGGTATGTCACTAGATTAGTAATCGAGACTTGCAAATGAATGATCTGTGATTAGGGATTGTAATCTCATGGCAGCTCGTAGAGTTTGAATACGTGGAATTTTAAAAATGAGCTGCTCTAATGGCAGCCATGTTCTTATTGTTTATTGTCATAAAAGAAAGCCGGATTCACAAATGTCCTTTAGAGAAGGGAACCTGTCTTCCTTATCTGTTTGGCTGACAGGAGCTTCACACCAACAGCAATGTGGTTGACTCAACTGCTCCCTGGACAATTAAGGATGTACAGTAAATGCTAGCCTAGAAAAAATATAGAACACACTTAAAAGTAAAAGGTGAAGAAGGAAATAAAATGCATTTTGCATGTGATTCAAAATCGAATTAAATCATGACTGTCAAAAAGAGTATTTATAAATAAACATGAAATAGTTGATTTTAGGGGAGAAGAGGAGATATAGATCAAAGTGAGAACATTGCATAATCACAAGAACTTTCAGGCTACTGATAAATATGCTGGTGGCAGAATGTTTCAATTAGACAATTATGCACGTCCACAGTGTGTGGAATAGACTGACTACCAAAACACCCTAGGTATTTAAGTTTGGAACAAAGTTAAGGAATTTGAGAGTTGGATCTTTTTACGGTGGAATGACAACGCACTAAAATCTTTAACTAGAACAGTCATTCCTTGTAAAATAGTGCAAATCAATATTATTAGGATGTAGCATCCAGCAAAATACCATTAATATTAAGTGGCCCATTGGCTTGATGGATATAGATGAAACTGGGCATGGAAAATGGCAAAGCTATTGTGTTTGGAAAATCTGTGAAATTATAATTTACACAATTCAAGCACTATTATATTCCTTCAATAGAATTTGGTCCATTGTATTTGGGGAATGGAAATTTAGAAGACAAGAAGTTAATTGTTTCAAAACTGCATAGGCAATTTGCCTATCCATTCTCCAAAGTATAAAACATTTAGTGAATAAAGGGTGGAACAAAGGAAAACCATTTACATTTTAGATTTTGTGGATTTAGCAACCTCATGTTTAGTCAGCCAACAATAATGTGTAGTGAAGATATTACAATGGAATTCAGTGGTAATATCCATTGAGTGCTATATCCATCGTAAGTCATTTTGGGATAAAATACATTTGATGGAATACATGAATGAAAAAAAGAAAGAGGATTACTATTGCATCTTGAAAATAGATGCTGGTGAATAGAGAAATCTCTAAATCTGAATAAGCGGATAATAGCACAGTAACTCAATGGTTAGCACTGCTGTCTCACAGCACCAGGGACCAGGGTTCGATTCCACCCTCTGGCGTCTGTCTGTGTGGAGTATCCACATTCTCCCTTGTCTGCGTGGGTTTCCACCGGGTGCTCCGGTTACCTCCCACAGACCAGTGATGTGCAAGTTAGGTAAATTGGCCATGTCAAATTGTCCATAATGTTTGGGGATGTGCAGACAAGGTGGATTAGCCATGGAAATGCAGGGATACAGGGATAGGGTAGGGGGATGGGTTTGGGTGGGATGCTCCTCAGTGGGTGGGTGTGGACCTGTTGGGCCGAATGGTCTATTTCCACACTGTAGGTATTCTATGATTCTATTAACTATCTGATTACTTTACAAACAAATAAGCAAGCTCGAAGAAACTATTAGAAATGTTGGAGAAAGGACATTTGGAATTCTCAGAAACGAAGAAAAACAAAGCAAGAATATATATTCTGCACAATATGTTGTCAATTTTTACTTTTCCTTGTTTTTCATTATTATTGTTCACCTTAAAAAGGGGAATTTGTTATTATTTATTAGGGTCAAGCAGGGATGCCTTAGACCAAATGGGACTAGGGAATAGGTGATGGTTATATGTTAATTGAGGGATAATTGCATGAGCATTTGATTAGGTGTATTTATATGTAAAGCAAAGAATCTGTTGTTGGAAGTTGTGGGAGTGAGAGTAGAAATAAAACTAACTGGAAAAGTACATGCCCGGTCTCTGTCTAACCAGCATTCTGGTATTTAGCAATGCCAAACAGAATAGACAAGTCAACTAAGCACCCTTTCACAGTCACAAAAACAGAAATCGCTGGAGAAACCCAGTAGGTCCGGCAGCATCTGTGGAGAGAAAACAGTTAACATTTTGAGACCAGTGGCCCTTCTTTAGAACTGATAGCAAGTGGGAAAAAGTGGTATTTATCTTGATGACAGGGGGCTGGGGGAGAATGGGAGGAGTGAACAGTTAGATAGAAACAGAGCACAGAGAGTGAGAAGGAGAAGAAAAAGACAAAAGGATTGTTGACAGTAAACCAGGGAAGAAAAACTAGATAGATGATAATGGAATTATAAGTGGATGAGAATGGGTTGGCTGTGCTGAAAGCAAACCAGGCCATGATAGGACCTGGGGTGTCAGGGTGGATAAAAGACATGGAAAGACAGTTTCTATGACTCAAAAATATAACTGTCTTTTTCTCCACAGATGCTGCCAGACCTGCTGAGTTTCTCCAGCACTTCCTGTTTTTATTTCAAGTTTCCAGCATCCACTGTTCTTTGTTTAATTCTTTTATCCTCTCTTAGTGCCAGTCTTCCACGGACTTTATGTTCTACAACTCCCATGTGGTTTTGACTCAGTGGTAGCATAACGGCTGGCAGAAGGCTGTTGACTTTCAGCAGCAATAAAACTTTTCCATTATTAAATAATTATATTTTTAAAACTGAAATTCTAATTTGGTACTGACCTACAAGGAAAGCTTTGTTTGCTGGATAGCCAGATAGGTGCCAGTGAAGTTGATGCATCTTCTCCTTAAAGAGCTACTACACTATTCATTTTGTGCCCACTAATCATCCACATGTGGGAAATGTGTAAGGAGTGTATCTAAATTATGCAAGTTAAGTGACCCTGTGAATTTGATAGGCCATTCCAGCTGCATGGGATTGCAGTTAGCATTGCTGTTCCCCATGATCAAGCAGTCAGTTCTCTAACTTAATTTCTGGGTTATGAGCATTATATCCGAAAATGTGTTGCTGGAAAGCGCAGCAGGTCAGGCAGCATCCAAGGAGCAGGAGAATTGACATTTCGGGCATGAGCCCTTCTTCAGGCCTCATATATATAATGCTTAGCATTATATACTTTACAAGCATTATATACTTTACATGCAGAACAAGGGAATAAGGCAATTAAGAAAGCTCAGCAGTTCAAATGTTTGAACATTGACTTTCTATCAAATACTAGGAGATACATTGATTTAAGAGGCCTGCCTGTTACTGTAGCATGCCTTCTTCCTTCAGGCAAGCTTTCTATTTTTACCCATTTTCAATTTGGTTGTCATATGAAATATTTAGGGTGTAAACACTAGGCTAATTTTTGGAGGGTTGGAATGATTCCAAGACTTTTGGAATTGGCAGATTGGATGCGGAGCATAGGTAACATGCCCATTTCCAGCAGCCCCAATTTCTTTTGTGGCAGGGGAGTGATTCACACAGGAGGGAAAAATAAACTCATCCTAGCCATTTGAACATTGATACCATTGCCACTTATCTGAGGGCCTTAATCTGCAATATGGAAGTCACAAACAGATGGAATAAACATAAATGCTGTTGAAAGTTGGGTAAGGTCTGTTTAACTATCATGATAAAAAGTATTTTATAAATCCCCTGCAGTTTAAACAGGAAATAATACAAGCTACAACAATCAATAGTTAACAATAACTGTGTCTGCTGGATTGGTTTGATTGGCAGACTGTCTGAAGTAAATAATAGATTTTTTGTACTAGTTCAACAATTTTGATGGACTTCTTTATTGACATTTTCCAAGCAATATTGTTATAATATTATAAATGTTTGGCTGAGTTTCAAAAACAATAAAGTTGAGTTAGCCATTTGATGGACAGTTTAAGTAAGGTATCTTTGATATCAAGTCTGAATTGAGATTATTTGTTTTTGTAAGAGGTAGATAACTTGACATTTGAATGGGTTTTATGAATGGAGGTTTTCTTTAGTATCAAACATGCACGGGTGAGAGCTGTATTAAAATAAGTTTTTTTTTCATCTTCACGTGTCTCCTAAGGTCTGCTCATGGTGGATAATGGGTGAATGTCAATCCGAGTATGAGGGACCATGGAGAGTGTGCGCATGAATGGGCATGGAGGGCCATGAGGGTAATGAGGGATCTTTGGTATGTGAAGATTAAGGTTTAGAGATCCTAACAACGTATGAAATAGCTGGAACAAGAATCATGAGAATCAGTGTGGGCCTTCTGGTCAGCCCAACTTGTCTTGCTCAGCTCCTTTAAAACAAACATTGGCCCTAAGAGTGGGGGTACTGGAGTTGGAGAGTGCAGGTGGGAGTATGGGCAGAGGAGTATCAATTGAATAAGGAAATTTCCCAAATTGAATTAGCTACCTCGATAACAAAAATATGGCTCTTTGTTTCTGTCTCCACATATTCTGTTTGATGAGGTAATTTTCTGTTTGCATTTCATATGTCCAGTATTCACAGTATTTTCCCCTGCTTTTTTAATTCTTTGTGATTCACACTTTGTAATTATTAATCATAATTTTATTAAAACCTGCTTTCCACGATTGTTCTGGATATGTTACCCAGAGAAAGGAATGTAAAGCTATGTTAAAACAAATGATACGACTACAGGGAAACAGAGCCAGTTATCTTAGGGAGATTTATGATTACTACTTGCTGTCATTTGAAGTGGGAAAGGGTTAATGATGTGTTAAATGCAGTCACTATCTTTTCTTTAAAGACTTGTGTTGACATTGCTTTTGTAATGAATCCTGACAATTGTGCTGAAGGTGTTTGATTGTCATAAGCATTTGTGTGTGTCTGCAATATGTCCACATTCATTTAAGAACCTTCGCTGTTAAGGCACCACAGTTTTCCAGTTAATTTTAAGTGGCCTCACCTCAATCAGATCAATAATCCTGCCACTTCCTGCAAAACTCAGGGAAATATTTTATTTTAAAAATCAATTGTGTAAAATGCTTGAATATGCATGAGTTTGCTTTTGACCTTGAGCATTGAGTGATTTTTGTCCTGAGGTTTGGTAAAGGAATGAACAGTCTCTCTTTAGATTAAAAAAAACTACAGAAATGTAAGTTTGAATTTTTTTTAACAAATCTTCACTTAATATTGCATATCTGCAGCCACAGCCAATATTTCTTATGGTTAGAAAAAATATTAACTTCAGCATTTAATTGCTGTAAATATTACTTAAGTCATTACTGTACAAATAAATAGCCGATCTACATTTCCATTACTTTGGATTAGTCCTCTTGTGGCAACTTAATTCAAAGCTGTGCCCTCTTCCATTTGCTTTTCCAAGGCTGCATGAGAGCTTAGAATTTGGACTGAAAGATTGCTTTTTGTCATCTTACCATTCACTATCAAAAGTAAAAACATAGTCACGTGATTTCAAATAGCAGATCTTTTGCATCCTGTCTGATTCAAGTCCAAGCAAACTCAGATTGTTAACTTTGGCATATCATCCCACCACATATATCAGGCAATATTCCTTATGGTTATTGAAGAAAAAGCTCAGTTTTTTGTAGCTTTAAAACTCTGCTTTAGTTAAAATTCTGTTTGCATTCAGTGGTTCTATCTTGACTTTAAAAAGCCAATATTTACATTCAACAGTTCCAAAACCTTAATGTGAAGGTTAGCTAATTCTGATGACATGTTTTACACTTGGAATTATTAGTTTCTACAGCTTGACCAAATTACCAAATGAAGTTTTTGTTTTATTGAAATATCTATAATTGTAACTTGTCCTATAAAACCTACAGTAACACATTCTTTTTTCAAAATACAAAGTAGAAGCAGGTTATTAAATCAAACCAATTCATGATGGCATTTATTCTCATCCAAAGGAAATTACATTTATCCACCCTATTCCCATTTTTTTTCTGCATCCGCCTGTCAGACCTTACCTTGAACGTTGATAATGTCTGCTTTAACCACTAGCTTGAGAAGTGAATTTCACAGCCATCGCATTGAATCATAGAACAGATTGAGCACAGAGGGAGACTATTTGACCCATAGTATCATTGCTGGTATTCAATAAGAAAAACTCAACTCTTCTTTCTCTCCCACCCTTTCTCGCAAGTCTGTAATTTTGTTTTCTCTTGAAATACTAATCCATTCCCTTTTGAAAGCTACTATTGGATCTGCTTCCAGTACCCTGCCAGGCATTGCTGATCCTAGGCACTCACTGAATTAAAAAGAAAACTTTCCCTGTGTTGGTTCCTTTCCCAGCCATCTTAGAGTTGATTTTTTTTCTGGTTTTTGAACAGATTATTAAAATATTAATAACAGAAGTTTTAAGCATTTGATGCCCCTCAACCTTGTGTAAATACACATTAAGACATTGAAAATAAATCCCACACGACAAATGGTTTGTCTCCAGCACCACCTTATTTTAAATTCTTTGTAATTATCTCTCTGCCACATTTAATCAGATTATAGGTCATCCCTTCAGTTGTTATTCAGTTATTGACATTTTATTCGCAGCATCTAACACACTTGGTCACCTGCAGAGACTTATTATTCAACACTACACTCACACCATTTGTATGATCTTTTGATCTCTTTGTCCTTGATCTCTCTGCCCATAACTTCTGTGTTCTATGTGCCTCCCTCTCACTTCACCTGATGAAGGGGCTACATTTCTTAAGCTTGTGATTTCAAATAAACGTGTTGGACTATAACCTGGTTTCGTGTAACTTCTAACTTTGTGCTGTAAAATTACAGAGATGACAATCAAGAAACAATAATGTTTTGTTGCACCTGCTTAAACTTGCATAATTCTTTTGTGAGAGTCTGAACACTCAGTTGAACATGGCTTGACACATCAGTCATATGTTTGACACATACTTTCATGAAATCCAGTGATTTTTTTTTGAAAAAGTATGAATGAGTATTTTTGTCGTAAGTTTCATGTCATGGTTACTATTGGGTTCAAAGTTCTGAGGTAGCGTATTGGTGAATGAGCGTGCAAGAGCTATGTGTTAGTATGGTGAGTGTATAGAGCCAATTGAGGTGGTGGGGGCATGAATTGATATTCAGTTGGTAAGGACTTGTAGGGCAATAGATGAAGGAATTAAGTGGCTTTGGGTTGGTCTGGAGGTAGATTGAAAAATGTGTGTGTTTGTGGAAGGGAGTAGTGACAGTGTGGAAGGGGTGAGGGCTAGAGGCTAAGCATAAGAGAAACTCCTAAAGAATAAAGGCGGCACAGTGACCAAAGGCAGCAAGGTGGCTCAATTGTTTGCACTGCTGCCTCACAGTGCCAGGGACTGGGTCCGTTTCCACCTTCAGGCGACTGTCTGTTCAGAATTTGCATATTCTCTCCATGTTTGGGTGGGTTTTCATCAGTGCACCTGGATTTCAACTGAGAGCTCAGGCTCTCATAAAAGAATTATGCAAGTTTAAGCAGGTGCAACAAAGCATTATTGTTTCTCGAATGTCACTCTGTAATATTACAGCACAGTTAGAAATTACTTGCAGGGATTCTATGAACAGAGATGGGCTTTTTAATCAGTCTGTCTCACTACTCAGATGCCCCAGGGCATTGCCCCATTTGTTCCTGGGATGCAGGCGTGATTCAATCCCATACCTGCCTACAGGTGTGAAAATAGTATGTATAAGGACATTCTATCTGAGGTGGGTCTGCCAAGCTGGGAATATTTTTTTTACTTCATCTAACCACGTCAATGGTGAAAATCTGGCTCTTTGCATACATGATCCTCTTATTCTTTCTTTCTGGAAATGTACTTATCAAGAAAATTTTTCTGAACACACTTTAAAAACTCTTCTCCTATTTGACTTTTACCATGTTATTGCTGTCTGTGCTAGGATAATGACACCCCCATTATCAAAAGACAATAGAATTTGCACCTCTTTGTATTTTCCCTACAAATTTGTTCTCTGTGTGTAGATGTTTCTCCTGCCTTATATTTGAAATTCCAAACATTTTGTCCTGTATCCATGGCTCTTCATTCGTGACATCACTACTGGAAACATTCTGCTGTCTTGTTAACGTGTCCCATCTTTTATAGTTTTTAATCACTTCCATTATACTGCCCTGTTGTTTGTGTACTAATGTGAAAATTTTTCTTTATATTTGCATGACATTACACAGGGTAATGCCTTTTTGGCTGACTCCTCGAATGCATCAGTAGCAGCCAGTACCTCAGTTCTAAACCAGTTCATCCTTGATGTAGGAGGTGGGGTTCACATGACTTTCCATTGTGTAAAAATCTAATTAGGTACAGCTATTCCATTCTCTGTTCTTGCATCATTAATTGAACACTGCCCTATGCCTCATCTTGTATTGCATTGGTTTGTTGGCCAGCTATAATTTTTCCAGCTTCTTGAATGTTATATAGCGCTGGTAATCAATATTAAGCATGTCTATTGTTTTAGGTTAACTGATTTGTTTAAATACATATGCACACAAGAATGAGCCAAAGTAACATTTGAATACCCTGGTCAAGTTACAATAACATGCACTCCGTGCAAATTTTTTTGCACTTCAGGGAGATCATAATGCACATGAGAACTGAGAGGGAGCAAATGTTTTACAGCGACACTACTGAAAGCTCTGTGCAATTCATACATGAATGTTGTTGTGAAAATTGCATTTAACTTTTCTCGTTTCCCCTCTAATGCCTATTCTTTATGTGGTGTTGATCATAACTCATTTGTGATTTCATTGCCTGTGTGCAGATGAACTCTACCCTGCAGGTTTTCAATGCTTATATGAATATATTACATGTGTATCTTGGTCTTAAAATTTTCCGTATTTTAGTTGCTTTTTCTTAAATGTTTTTTGCTTCTGTGTACATGCCTAACTATTTTAAATAAATTTATATTTAATTAAACACATAAAATATTTGATATCATCTTTGTAATATTAAAAAAGAACTCCTGCCTTCCTGAGTAAAAATATATTTCATTGAAGATAGCTTTACATATATGAACTAGGAATCGATTCTGATTTTCTTGTCATGTCCTATAGTTGAATGTTGGTTGTTAATGATCGTAGAATGTCAGTGACAATCTCAGTCTGTGACTTTTCATCAGCATTGCTTGCCACCACTTACTGCCCACTGCACAGAAAGAGAGCCAGCTGCAGTCAAGAGGCAGTAATTTAGGTGTTTAAGCTGAGCTGACAGCCTTTATGTCATGGTGGGTGACAGTGCATATTTGACACGGTACAGCTGTATATTGTGCAAGGTGAAGAATGTGATGCCATTTATCTTATTTTCATACATTTCTTAAGCACAGTTGCTCTATTCATGTGTGTTGGGGGAGGGTTCTCCCTTTGCATGGTGAGAAAGGAAGGATTGAAGCATCCCTGTAGGCCAATTGCCTATGACTTTTTCATTTCATATTCATAGTGTCGGAAAAAGAAATGATAAAAGCTACCCTATACAAATTAGTTATGCTTCAGAAAAAGTCATCACATGATTAGCAAGTGTTTAAAATATGCTTCAATCACAATTTTTAACAATAAATGTCTTTTGTGAGTACAGTGTTATATCAGGCAGTGATTTTAAATCTTTCTCATCTATTTATTAAATATATATGTACAGAATGTCTTCAAGTCATGGTTTTCTTGCCATTAGATTTTCAGAGCCATGCTACTTGTCTTTTCTGTGCCACACCAATATCTTATTCCATATCTGTGTAGGCCTCAAGTGCTGAATAAGCAGTCAATTCACAGCATGTGAATTTGAGCCTCTTGTATGGGTCAAAGGCTGTCAGCTACTGTACTTTGTCATGTCTATGTATTTGGTTAACATCTGTGACATACAAACTTTCATAGCATCGTTTTTCTTATCCATTCCAATTAATTGTTAAAATTCTGAATTTTTAGTGCAAATGTGCTACTCTTTATTACACAAACGATTTTTCTTTTCCCTTTCTAATCTCCCTTCCTAATATTTTGAGAGTAGATAAATTCCCATTGATTTGGTGCTTTGATCAGACCTTTTTTCTCTAGTACTTTGGAGGTGGAATATATACCACAGATCCTTAGTTATTATTATCATTTATTATTATTATCTCACCTCCTTCATTTCCACAATAGATCTATTCAAAGATGCCTATAATCCCAGATATTTGATTTGAATATAGGTTAAAAATTTCAGCAGTGTTTAGAATATATTCCTGCCAATTTCATGTACATTAATAATCAGTAAATGTACATCCATTCAGTCATTAGGAGAAAATATGGGTTACGCGATAAGTCTGTAATGTGTTATAAAATGTACAGCCTATTTGGCATATCTAGCCCATCAGATCATTTTTATCTTGACCTTAATGCATTTTCTACTCAGCCAGTTCAGGACATATTTCTACAAAGGGTATTTCTATGTTGTTTCATCCAGTCCCCTTTTTTCATCGTGCTCTTAATATTCACCAAGGCAGTCCTGATAGGTGACAGGGGAGAGGAAAATGACTGCCTAGATGCAGTACATAATAAACCTTGTCTGTTTAGGTTGTGAATTTTCATTATTAGAATATTGGTCAGGTTGTTCATAATCATTGTAAACTATTATCACAACTGGTTGCTAGCTATTTTACTTTCCTGGGAAGGATGCACAAACCTACATAAGGAACATCTGAACTAAGAGCCATTCACTTCCTTTCATTGAGCCTGCCTGTCATCAATAAGATCAGGGCTGATCTGATTGTAACCTTAAAACTGCATTTCCACCTACCCAGATAACCTTTCATCTCCTTGCAATTCAGTCTTCAAAGGTTAGCATTCTAAATCACTGCTTCATATGGTAAAGTTTGGGGCAAAGGAAAATTCATGTTTTTTTGGGAGAAGGTAAAAGTGGTTGTTATTCTTTTTACGATGTTATGCTTCTTTCCATATCGCTATACTTCTAATCCATAAGCAAAGTTAAAAATCACACAACATCAGGTTATAGTCCAACAGGTTTAATTGGAAGCACACTAGCTTTCGGAGCAACGCTCCTTCATCAGATGATTGTCACTCTGAAAGCTAGTGTGCTTCCAATTAAACCTGTTGTGTGATTTTTAACTTTGTACACCCCAGTCCAACACCGGCATCTCCAAATCAATCCATAAGCAATAACTCAGTTGTTTTTTCTGATCAAGGCATATTGGGATCAAATGGTATCAAAACTTACCTCTGCACCAAAGAACCCTCCAAGGTCTCCGTTATGCTGTGCAATTCTACATAATCTCCACCTATGTGTCAAAAAAAATTAAAGCTTTGCTGGATACTATGACATCTTTAACAGAAATTGATAAAGGCAGTTCAGTAACTGGAGGTTAATTGTAGGCTGCTGAAGATTTTGGGGAGAATCTTTACTCATGTACTCCTTCTAATATTAGTGTTCTCACAGACAACTCTGCAAACCAAATTTAATAGATTTGTGTGACACTGGGCACTATGGTAATGTCCCTACCTCTGGGTCAGAAGGTTTGAGGTATAGTCCCAAAAGCCATGGAGGTGTGTTATAGCATTATCTGAATAGCTTGATCAAAACTGTTAAACGCCAAATGCAAAAGGATAATTTGTCTACGTAATGACCGAGCATTGAAATATTCTATACTTTCTTATTCAAACTCGGGGTCATTGTTACAGAATAGGGAATGTTCATTTAATACTTAGCTGCGAATGAATTTCAGAGAGGAGTGAATGTCTGGAATTCTGTACCCCAGAGAGTTGTGAAGGCTAAAAAGTATTGAAAAAGGATGTTGATAGATTTTTTAAAAAATATTTAGGAGTTGGGAGTTCTGAGGAACTGTCACAAAACAGGAGTTGAGGCCTAGAGCAGATAAGCCATGACAGAATGGCAGAGTAGGCTTGAGGGGCTGAATGGCTGCCTCCTGTTTCTATTTCTTTTGTTCTTATTATCATACAAAGCTCTGCAAGAACTTAAGCAGGCATTTAAACCACAACATTTGCAAACAGGAGACCAGACCATTGATTTTCTAAAACTTATAAAATAGAGGCCGGTAATCCATTTACCATGTTTAGCAGCAGGTTAATGAATATGTTTGTACTCATCAGACCTAGATAATTTAGGAAATGCTGTTTGATGTTTTGGTTCTCTTTTTAAAGAGAAAGTGATCTGTTAAAGTTAGAGCTTTTACTGAAAATATATGCTCCAAGTAGCATGTGCAGACCCTAAGTATTAAAGAAAGCTTATTTATGCAGCCATCAATTAACAAAATATTTACTGAAGACTGATCTTGCATGATCATAAAACTACATAACTAAAGGTAAACAGCAACTTGTAGATCTAGCCAAGATCTTACCAAAAAAACCTTTATTTAGTTGCTGAAAACTTGCCTGCTCTCAACACATGCAAAGGATGCAGGGTATCTGCACCACCTACCTGATTCCTGAAGAAGGGCTGATGTCCGAAACGTCGATTCTCCTGTTCCTTGGATGCTGCCTGACCTGCTGCGCTTTTCCAGCAACACATTTTCAGCTCAGTATCTGCACCACCTACCCAAGGTCACTATTAAAAGATGAAAATAATTTTCAGATTTGATTTAAATTCAGTAATTAAGCTGTGAATTTGCAACAAGTGAATTACCGCAGCAGAGTGAATTTGGAAGGCTGACTGGCTGGTCAGGCCTGCTGAGGTCAAAGTTGTCATTTTCACTCTGTGGAGGAATGCAAGAATGGGTTTGCTCTTTCTGTGCCTGTGGTAACTCCAGAAAAATCTTTAGCATTATCACCTGGATACTTAACCATCTCCTGAGAGAACTACGAGTGTCCATTAAAGCGAGGCCACCATATGCCTAGTACGATTGTGCTAACCAGTCAGTTGGGCTGTGAAGCTTGGAGCAGGACTCTGGCTTCTGCGTGGTGTGGGCACCTGGTGCCAGTCTGGTGTGGGCTGAGAAGCTTGGAGTGGGACACTCGGCAGCATGGTATGGGCTGGGACGCCTGGAGTGGGTCACTCTCGGCAGCATGGTATGGGCTGGGAAGCCTGGAGCGGGCCACTCTCGGCGGCATGTTATGTGCTGGGAAGCCTGGAGCGGGCCACTCTTGGCAGCATGGTATGTGCTGGGAAGCCTGGAGTAGGCCACTCTCGGCCAGCATGCTGTGACAGCAGAAAAGGAAAAGTTGGACTCTCTTTTAAGTTTGTTTTAATTCTAAATTAATGTGAATGGCATCTATATGCGGCGATGGTACATACTTTTCATTATATTTTATATTGAATACACGAGATAATAAAGGATATTCTATTCTATTCTAATCATGCACAGTACTTGCTAGCTCACATATGCATGAAAATAGCAATTCACTTTCTACTAGCAGAAACAGGGCAGCCAGGTGTCCATATAAATTTTTTTCTGCTCTATTTCTATTTTCTCCAACAAAATGGGCAGCTGCCATTTAAAAATTACCTTATATGATAACAATTGCAAGATGCATATTCAGTTAAAATGTAAGAATATAAGAAATAAGAGCAAACTAGACTAAACTTACCTTTGAGCCTCCTCTGTCATTCAATATGACTCTGACTTATCTTTGACCTAAACTCCAGTTTCCCATCTACTTGCTATATTGCTCGATTCCTGAGAGGCCACTGACATTTGTATTTCTAAACCATGAATAGATTCAGTAGAGGAGCATCTAAAGTTTCCAAGTGATTGGTGAAGCTATTTCTCCTCAACTCAGTCCAGGTGATCAATAGCTCTTTGGCTGAGTTTGTGCTCCAATGTTGTACATGATCCAGCGAGGTTAAACAGCCTCTCAAAGTCTACCCTTTCAGAATCTTGTATGTATGAAGGTGATCATCTCCCATTCTTCATAACTCCAGAGAGCATCAGACTGAATGGAAATAGAGGATGGGCAGCTATATGCCATTGCATCTAGTAATTAACTTAGTGACATTTGACATACTAAATAAGAAAAGGGGAATGAAATAAAGACTTGCGTTAATTTAGCATATTTAACGCATCCAGAATGTCAGAGGACCATAGAAGATTTGTAATGTAGGAAATGTGGCATCTAATTTGGCAACAACAATTCCCCAAAAAATGTGAAGTCTCATTCTATAAATTTGAGTATGTAATCTAGGTTGACACTTCAAAGTAGCACTTAAGTGTGTACTGCATTTTAGGAGGTGCCATTTTTGATTGTCATGTTAAAGTGGTGCCCTGTTGATCTTGGGCAGATGTAAAAATTCCATGGCATTATACAAAAAAGAGCAGAAGACTTTTACCAGTATTCTGGTCCGTCTTTCACCCTCAATCAACATCATTGAATAGTTTACGTAGTCATTACTTGATTGATGTTTGAGGGGCTTTGCTATGTTTTCCAAATTATAGCATAATATTGACTATATTTCACAAGTGCCTGAATGGCTATAAACATGAGGTCATGAACAGCTAATTCAACTAACACCACGGACACAAATTAAGTGACATGAAAATAACTGAAAGTAAAACAGGCATTATATCAATCTTGTATAACTCATTTTTGCCATTATGTATTTGACATTATTCACTTTATTTTCATGAAGCTGTAGACCAGTCATTCATCTTCTACATACTATCCATTTGTTGTCAGTTTCTCCTTCTCAAATATGACTGTGTTTAAATACATTTTGAACAAATATGTACACTCTGTTCTCTTTCATTGCCACTTCAGGCAAAGTAACACATCAAGTGCCATGAGCAAACATATTTGTGAGGAAGCTTTCCACGCCTTTAATTATAGTCATTATTTAAGAATTATCACAAATTGTTGAGCAGTTTGAGACTGCTGGGCTGTTAATGGCATATGCAAATTACATTATAGCTCATCTTGAGTTTTTTTTGTAGTCTAATTTAGTTCTGAGATTTTGAGTAGTATATTCATATAATGTATATCTATTTGTCTTTTGAAATGGTTCAGCTCCCTGGATCATAAGTCAGGTGAATAAAAATAATCAGTAGCTCTATTTGTAGTGGAAGTACTTACTTTTAAATGAGCAGTGTAGTCAGAATGTATTTTTGTCTGTGCAAAGCAGAGAAATGTTTTCAGTGTTCTCGCAGCATCATTTTGGTTTTCATCTTTAGTAAGTTTTGGTGGAATGTAGTGAAAAATCTGTTTCCATTCCAAGTCTGAATTCCACAAAGCAGTCATCAAAAAAACTTATGTTTTTTTTAAACAAAGCCTCATAGATGCTTACAAATTGTCATATCCAATGCCAGTCTCATATGTTGCAGTAGGGGAATGGAACATGCCACTTCCACAATATTTTGTGTGTCTGACACGGAAAGCTACAAGACTATTCTATTTGCACAAGCAAGCTGCTCCCTTTCACCTGGGATAAGATTTGAAAACCATGACAAATTTTAAAATGCTATTTTTCTTAAAAAAACTCAAGGAAAATTTATTTGAACTTCTGCTAAGAATTCATGTACTCAACAGGATAATGTCCATGAAATACCACAGTATAGGAAAACAGCATTTATACTGTCGAAGGAGAAACTGCTGATTAGTTGGTAGAGATATTGCCTTGGAGATTGCTTCAGTTAGGCAATAACTAAAAGTTAACTGCCAAGCTTTTATAAATTTTAAAATGGCAAGGTTGACTCTGACTGGTCTAGGTATTGAGAAATGAACTGGAGAATGACCATTACCTGTTTTGTTGGGTTGAAGCTGACAGGGTGTGTGTTTATGCTATTTTTTGTCTACAAATAAGCAGGACCCTATGCATTAATGTATGTAATCCAGAACATGGAAGTGTGCCACACTGTGAGCCCAACTGACAATCCTAAATTGATTGCACACTCAGGATTATTTTGCAAATATTATTCATTTGGAGAATCACATTTAATGTTGGTTACTGTGTTTTGAGTTTTACAAGCATGGTCTGGTTAGGTATAGTCAGTACCTTGCCTGCTCTGAACAGCCAAAGAGATATACTGTGATATGATCTGCCAGTCTTTAGGATGTACAGCCTACATACCTGGCATTGCACCAGCATTGAAATTCATATACCAATTATTTAAATTTGTGTTATGAGCTGTCCTTTTGGCGTGGTGGCAGCATTCTGTTAGTGGCAAGCAGAGTTTATATAGTGCTGTTATGTAGTAACAGTGTAAAACACATTTGTCACAAAACTACTCTGGCCTCCTGCTGGTCACTCTCACAATGCTCCCTCATATCTACCCCATGTATCTTAACTCACACTAAAACTGGACTGTCTGTCAACTGTACAGTAACTGAGCAACCTTCTGCCTTCCCTCATGCACCATCTTGGTCTGCTTGTTCTGCAATTGTAACTCCCTGGTCTTATGCTAATGATGACCCAACCACCAAGGTGGTATTAGCACTTTGCTCATCTACTTGGGTGGTTTAAACAATAGTAATGCCTGATGCGTACCTAATTAGTTAATTAGACAAACTGTTGCTGTGGAGTTTTCTTGAATTTTAAAAATTCCATTAAATTTTCCTAGCATTGCAGGCTCTTTCAGTGGAATTTTGAAATTCATTTATCTTTATCTGAAACATCTTTTTTTCTTCTTCACAGTATAGATGGAATCTATCCCAAAATAATTATGTTTACTAATAACACATACGCAAAAACAAGACAATCTATTTCTCCAACAATAATGTAATGGTTGAAGGAGCAACTGATTTAAAAAACTCACAGTCCAAATAATTATAATTTTTCCAGGTTTTCTTGGTGTATTTACAAAGATTATTTCTTCCACCACCACTCTAAAACACACATGGTAATGCTCAAAAATGTGCCAAAGAAAGCATTGAATTGGTTGATACTGTGGAAGCTGCTTAAACTGGTGGAAATATAATCGTCTAATTTATCAAGCAATTTCCATTTTAAAAAAAGCCAATTTACACTGATTTAAATACTTTCGGAATCAATTGGTGTCAAAGAGGGTCTTTCTTCCAAAGAAATATTTGCCAACAGTGCAGACCCCCTTTCATTAACATCAGTTGTAGAATGTTACGCATACAAGGATCAAATAAATATTAAAGTTTTGAACTGAGAATTCAGCATGCTTTGAAAAGCACAATTTATCTACCAAACCTAACATAACAATACTGCACACAGACGACTACTACAGCATTTCCTGTGTCTTGTGTTGCATTCTAGTTCCCCTGTGGCTACCTGCTACTCAGAATGCAGTAGGACATGTTGCTGACATTTATACTGGAGTACTAGCAGTCTTATTCATGGAATTGCCTGGAGCTAGCATGTTCGTTGACCATTGAGCAAAATGACAAGATGCATATCTGACTGCTTATGACCATGATTCTTTGCTGGAATTTCAACCCTGGAGTTATCAGATGACTGCTAACAGGTTTTAAAAAAAATATCAGCACACAACAGAGTCAAGAACATAAAAATTACACCCTTGCTATGCCTGTAAACCTGCTGTCAGACTGAAACCGTTATCAAATTGAAGATTGCTATGAAATTTATACTGTATTATATTTTGGGGGATTGGGAAGATAAAGGTTTATAAAAGTCACAAGGTATCCAATTCCCTTGTACTGCTCATTAAAATAAAACTTGATGTCACTGCAATACATATCATGTGCTAGAACAGCACTTCAGTTCATGATGCCTGAAAATGGCAAGTTAAGTCTCACTGAAAATGGAATAAAGGTTGGAGTGTGTTATAAAGATACAACACATTTCAGGGTTTGGAAGATGTTCATAAAAACTGCAATTTATGATATCATCTGAGCCCATTGCTGTATTACTTCCTTATAACATATTCAATCTTTTTTGATATCCTTAATATATGTTCTGACTTTTATTTCCTATTCATAGTTTTGAGTTATCATTTGATGAGCATACCCTGCTTAAGTTTGAAAAAGGGTGTAGGGAATAGTACTCTTACCAGATATTTCATCATGGTTTACAAACATCTCAGTATTCAGGTACACATAATTCACCTATAATGCTGCTGTTGCATCCCAGCAAAACCTCACTTAATAGAAAATCACTTAATAGAAATAATGGGGCCTATGGGAAAAGTGGGCTTAGAGACAGACCAGCAAAAAATATCACTCCCAATCACTCAAACATCACCCAATAGCCTAACACAAAGTATAGCATGGAATGAAGGTTTAATCGTATTTATTAATAAAACAAAAGTAAATTTAACACATTACATTGAAAAATATTATTAATGTTGGGACAGAGGGTCATCATCACCACCTTCAAGTGCAGTTGTGGTTGCAGAAGTGGATGGCTGTGGTTGATTGTCTTCTGACTGTTTCTTGGGGGTTGGTTTACAGTGTGTGATATGCAGATACAAGAACAAATTAGAAAGGTAAATGGTATGCATACGAATAATGCAGTCCTGCAGGAGTTGTACAGGGCTTACACAGGAATTATACAAGAATATTCTTGTGTCAGAGGGAGAGCAATGAACATTCATTAGTTTCATTTTTGAGATCAACCTGCTCAATGTATAGTATTGTACCTCTCCAAAGCTCTGATGGCAGCTGACATTGGTGCATGCGCAGAACGGCACAGAGACTTCAATGCTAACATCGGCACGTGTGCAGAATGAAGTGTGCAAAATGATCGCCGCTGGAATTGCACTATTGCGAACAGAGGGAAGTGTCCTTGAAAATAACATTCCCTCGTTCTTCAGCGAAGTTATAGTGAAATCACGCTACTGAAACACACTTTATACAAGAACCACCTGTATCATCATTTCCACTGCATTAATGTTTGAAAGGAAGCTGCACTGTCTCAACTGCTGAACCTAAATGCAAATTGAGATCTTGACTTCCTTCAGTGGAGACATCCTTACATCAACAACTCAGACTTCAGTGTCTGTCATAATGCTTTCTTTTGATGAACAAAACAGAATAAGACCAGTCATACATGATACGTTGGAGTCATCTGGAGATTATTTCCTTGGGATGCAATATCAATCATGAACCATTTGATGAGATGAGTTTTCAGTTTAGCTCAGTAGTATTATTCTTCAACATTGCTTTGCACAAATTTTCTCGTGTTTTCCTATTAGAAAGGATTTAAATAATGGAGTAATATAACCATTGATTAAGAGTAGACTTCAAAACTGAAGTCAGTGGCGATCAAAGGCAAAATATTCTAGTAGTTGAACAATTGATGATATCAAGGAAGATGGTAGGAATTTTTGAATGCCTAGGCCATCGCTGAAAGAGTTGTCCAACCACCTCCAACTGCTTCATCAACAAACTTTCCTCCATCATAAGGTCAGGACTGAGGTTAATAAAAATGCGATTAGCATCGATGAAGTGAAAATAGCTGCTGCATTCATCAGAAGAATGATCAACACTTGGATGTACACTTGTGGCGAGAAGAAAGCTGACTGAGGTAAAGATAGAAATCATGACCACGCTTGAGCAAGAAATGCCAAAGGATATTTGATTGGAGTCACTAAGGAATGAAATGAATAAAAGCGGGGAGAGTTGCATGTTGAGAGGAGAGAGTGTAGATAATTGGAAATGTAATTTATTTGGATGTTAATACCTTAAATGTACTACATCGTTTGTTTCTTTTTGCATCAGTCAACTACAGATTATGCAGAAGTATTGTAAAATATGATTGGTCACAAAGAAGAACTTGTGTTTTCTTCCTTTTCTTCATTGGAAAGGACGTCAACTTTGGAGCCTAACAACCAATTATGCTTAAAATGAACCAGCTTGTTTGATTGAAAATGTCAGAGCAAAGATTACTCTGCTCACATTAATGTTATTTCAAGACCCAAATTACATCCAAATTATGCTCTCACGAAGTGCTGGGAATGCCAATTTCTAACCCATCTCTGGAACAACACTGTCATAGTTTTTATTTATTCATTCACAGGATAAGAGCATTACTGGCTAGGCCAGCATTTATTGCCAAGACACAAATAAGAGTCAACCGTATTGCTGTGGGTCTAGCGTCACATGTAGGCCAGACTAGGTAAGGATGTCAGTTTCCTTCTCTAAAGGACATTAATGAACCAGATGGGCTTTTCCTGACAACAATGGATTCATGGTCACCATTAGACGCTTATTTCCAGTTTTTATGGAATTCAAATTCTATCATGTGCCATGGTGGGATTTGAACCCAGGTCCCCAGAACATACCAGAGTTTTTGGATTAATAGTCCAGTGATAATATCACTGGGCCATTGTCTCCCCATCATTGCATCCTCTTCTGTAAACATCTTGAAAAACAAAATTGACTGGAATGAACTTCATCAACCAATATTATAACACCATGACTACTACAGCAATGCAGAGGCAGAGTATTTTGTGATGAATGGCTCATTTTGTGTTTAGCTTTCTATCAACTTAATTGATCAAGTTGTGAGTATTGTGGAAACCTCATACAAAGTCTGTTTGGGTGCAAAATACTAGTGTAACAGCACTAAAAAAGTTTGAAATTATGCAGGAGACAGCAATTCACTTGATTGGTGCTGCGACACTGGACGCAACACCAAATTGTTATGCCAGTATGGCAGCTGTATGTACAATCCACAGAATGTACTGAATAGAGATCATGGAGGTTTTTCCCCATGTAGCCCAGTCACTGCAACCTGTACCTCTAAACAGAACAAGAACTGTTATGTTGTCAAAACACCATAACATCAAGCTCCCCATGCATCAATGTGACCTAAGAATATGTTGCTGGTCCTTCATTGTCACAAAATATGTATCTTAGAATTCATAATATAACACAAGTATGAAGTTTAGAAGCTTATTATATATTGAGACCATAGCAATAGAAAGGCATTGAACTTAGAGTTTTGGTTAGATTCCCTCTTTTTGGAGATGGTTGTCACTGGGATGGCACAAGTTTATTTTGACTATGTTATAGTAAAAGTTTTCACTTGTGAAATCTTGTGATATCATTCTTTCAGCTAATGACTGGAAATTTGAATCTCTCTTTAAAAATTTTCTGTCTCTGCAGGGATTTTAACAAAGCAAAGTGTGGCTAACTGACCCTTGTGCTGCTAGCAGTAACAGCAGTGCTTTTTCTGTGTTCTTTTTTCCCCATTCGTTATGATAATTATGACTGCAACTGTTTGGTATATGACTTAACTGGGAAATATAGGACCTTGACAAGCATCAAGGATGAGAGGGACCTTGGTATGGATGTCCACTGGTCCCCCAAGGAACCAAGACAGGTAGATAAACTGATTAAGAAGGCATATGAGATGCTTGCTTTCATTAACCAAACAACAGAGTTTGAGAGCAGAGAAGTAATGCTGAAACTGTATAAAATTTTGGTTAGGCCGCAGTTAGTGGATTGTGTATAGTTCTGGAATCCACATTATAGGAGGGATGTGATTGCAGTGGAGAGAGTACAGAGGTGATTTACCAGGATGTTACATGAGCTGGAGAATTTGTGTTATGAAGAAAGATTGGATAGACTGGAGTTATTTTATTTGGAGTAGAGGAGACTTAGGGGGCCCATGATTAAGATGTATAAAATTATGAGGGACAGAGATAAGGTAAACAGGAAGGGACTACTCCTGTTGGTAGATGGATCAGGGACTAGAGGACATTGACTTAAAGTAATGGGCAGGAGGTGCAGAGGGTATTATGAAGAAAATCAAATCAAAATGTTTGGTTTTTTTGTGTGTGCATCATGGAATCTTCACTGAAGTTTGTCATCTGCAACAGCATGAATACAATCTCAAAGCAAAGCAGACAGCATTACAGGTAGCTGTGGAGGTGACCATAAACTTTTATGCTTGGGCTCCATCTTTCAGTTCATCAGTCACTGTTCCATAAGGGAGATCACTGACACTTTCTACACCAAGGGCACTGAATGCATTTTAATCTCTTTCCAGAAAGAAGAGGGCAAAGTAAGCACATAACTTTGAGTATTGTAGAAAATACCTGCTGCAGAGTGTTATCGACTGTAGATTGTTCTTTACCAAGCACTGTATTGTAACCCTGAAATGTGTCATGACCGAAGGAATTCTGTGCTATCTCTGTTCAAATGATATACAATTATTTATAATATGTTTGCAAATGCTTGCAGGATTCAGTTACATATGCAGTTCCACGGCTGGTGAAACATGACTGCATGCAGCAAAACCAGTGTAACATTCAGACTTAAGCTGAAAACTGGAAAAAACATTGTCTTATTCATTCACAGGATGAGGGCGTTGCTGGGTAGACCAGCATTTATTGCCCTTTCTTAATTGCCTAGAGGGCAGTTAAGAATCAGCCTCATTGCTGTGGGTCTGTAGGCCAGACCAGGTAAGGATGGCAGTTTCCTTTCCCAAGGGTGGCACGGTGGCTCAGTGGTTAGCACTGCTGCCTCACAGCACCAGTGTCAGAGGTTCAATTCCAGCCTTGGGTGACTGTGTGAAGTTTGCACTTTCTCCCCGTGTCTGCGTGGGTTTCCTCCGGGTGCTCCAGTTTCCTCCCACTGTCCAAAGATGAGCACGTCAGGTGAATTGGCCATGCTAAATTGCCCGTAGTGTGAGGTACATTAGTCAGAGGGAAATGGGTCTGGGTGGGTTACTCCTTGGAGGGTCAGTGTGGACTTGTTGGGCCGAAGGGTCTGTTTCCACACTGTAGCGAATCTAATCTAAAGGACGTTTGCAAACCAGATTGGTTTTTCCAACAATTGCCAATGGATTCTTGATCATTGTTAAACTCCTAATTCCAAATTTTCAGAAAATTGAATTCAAATTCCACCATCTGCCATGGCAGGAATTGAACCAGGCTCCTCAGAACATTATCTGAGTCTCTGGATTAACAGTCCAATGATAATACCACTGGACCATCACCTTTCCATAAAATCAATATTTATGCCATAGAATTGCCAGGCAGTGATGATTCCTAACAAGAAAAATATCAACCATCTCCTTTTGCCATTCACTGGCAATACCATTGCTGAATCTGCTGCTATTAACATCCTGCGGTTATACTGACCAGAAAATTGGCTGCACCAGTCATGTAAATGCTGTGCCTACAACAGCAGGATGTGGAGGTGCCGGCGTTGGATTGGGGTGGACAAAGTCAGAAATCACACAACACCAGATTATAGTTCAACAGGTTTGTTTGGAAGTACAAGCTTTTGGAGCACTGGTCCTTCATCCGGTAGGCAAAAGTGAGGACTGCAGATGCTGGAAATCAGAGTCCAAATTAGAGTGATGCTGGAAAAGCACAGTAGGTCAGGCAGCATCTGAGGAGCACAAAAATTGACTATTCGGGCAGGATCTTTTACTATAAATTCAGTGTTCCATGATCCTGCCACACTAGCTACCTGACGAAGGAACAGCACTCTGAAAGCCTGTACTTCCGAATAAACCTGTTGGATTATAAACTGGTGTTGTGACTTTTAACTTTGTCCACCCCAGTCCAACACCAGCACCTCCACAACAGGATTTATAGCCAGAGAGATCAAGGGTAGAGAGATCAAAAGATCATTCAAATGATTTGAGTGGAGTGTCAAATAATACATCTCTGCAGGTGACCAAGGGTGTTAGATGGTGTGGGTAAAGTGTCAATAGCTGAGTACCAACTGAAGGAATGACATATAATCCAACTAAATGAGGCAGAGAGATAATTACAAAAAAAATAAAAATAAGGTGGTGTTGAAGACAAACCAAATAATTGGAATAACATGGGACACGAACAGAAGCCACTGGAAAAGCCCAGCAGGTCTGACCGCATCTGTGAACACAAAACAGAGGTAGGGTCACCAGACCCAAAACATTAACTCAGATTTTTTGACACTCCAGTCCCACCATTTATATGATCTTTTGATCTGCCTGCCCTTCATCTCTCTGCGCATAAATTCGGTGTTCTGTCTGCTATCCTCTCACTTCACCTGGTGAAAGCTTGTGTTTTCAAGTATGTTGGACTATAACCTGGTGTCATGTGATTTCTGACTTGGTCCTTCAAGGACAGGGCTGATATACTAGTGCAAGTAACTGAATTCCTGACTCCCAGAGACTTTCCATTATGTACAAGGGACAAATAAAAAGTGTGGTGTAATTACTACCTTTTGTCTGGATGAGTGAAAGTCCAGCAACAGACAAGAAATTATGGTGAAGAGAGGTGAAAGGTACACACTGAAATCATTCACCGCTTGTAATTATAGTTACTTCTGAATTATTTGAATCAATCTGTTCAGATGTGATGTGACACACATTCATACAGGTGGGACTTGAATCCAAACCCTTTGGCCCTGAGGAAGTGGCACTATCACTGTACATGAGAGAACACAGAAAAGATTGTCAGCTGAGCGGGGGGGATTACATGGGCGAAGGAGGATTAACTATGAGGAACTTCAATTGTTTCAAGTCCATGTCAGTCATGGTCAATCCAGTGATGGCAAACACTTTTTCCTCTGTTGGGTCAAGAGCTTGCAACTGCACGTGTCGCCCCTGGTCAGCTTTTATTGCCTCTAATTATGAACCAAGTTGCCCTGCAAGAGAGGAATAACTGTGTCAGTGACTGGAACTAGTGCTTTTGGCACAAATGTCAGGTAACTTCAGGATAATACCATACCTGTGAAAAAAATTGCAGAATCAAGCACCATTTAAGAAATGAAGTGCTATCCAGCAAGTGGTTAGTCCAAACACAAGCCTCACCCCTGAAGTTCCATCTTGCTGAGGATGCTGGTGAATTAGTGGTCGGTGCCTTAGCTAGATGTTGTGTCACTGGAGACCAAAGCAGCACAGCCATAAAGAACAGCACTGGCGAGAAGGTAGTAATATTTTTGGGAAGATCATTGGGTTGTCAAGAGTGTTGGAGCTGAGAACAGGTTGTGGTGTGCAGCAGCCACCTGACGTCCCCCCATTCTGTGCCCACACGTGCCCTCAGATTGGGCCAAATTGAGGCCGTTTTGCAAATAAACAGTAAGTTATGCTGCTAACAGGCAGGGATGCTAGCCGCCTATGGATAGATCACTTGCCCATTCCACCTTCTCCATCAATGCATTCAGTGCATTATCAGAGATTGTTAGTATTGACTTGCTCCTTTGTTGCACCATAATTTACGATTCTTCCTCCCCACATTCCTTTCCACAAATATTCCAGCAATGCTCCAGTCAGAATTCACCTCCCTTTAAGCAATGCAGACGAGCTTTAAATGGTTTCATGTTTGTATGAACTTGGATCTCATGCTGAGGCAAGCAGTCACTGAACATCATGTTTAGCACTGGTGGAACAGAGCAGTCCTGGAAATTAGCAGGCAGTGCAAGAAAGCTGCCTGCATCAGAAGCAATCATAATACCTGCTCCTATTTTACAACATTGTCCAATTTAGCCCTCTTAATCTCTAACAACTACCAGTTCTTATGAACTATCATCACCCTGAAGCATTAGCTCTCTTTCTGTCTCCATTTATGTTCCATGATTTGCTGAATACTTCCCAGAATTTCTCTGGTTATATCTGATTTCCAGTGCTGACAATATTTTGCGTTAAATGCATAATTCTTTGTTAGCTATACATTTTAATTTTTTTCTGACCCATCCCGCAGGCATACAGCTTTGCGATGGGGGATTATCCAAAGAGCGGACTGCCATTTATGATCAAAGGCTTGAATTTACAACATATTGGCAAACTACATAGTGGGATTGGTGAGTACATTAGATTTACCATTCATCTAAAATCAGCACGTAACCATGGAATTATGTGGAAAGAAAGTCCAAATTCAATTGTCATGTTGTTTGGATATATTGCTGAGTTGCTGCTAATCAGAATAATCTGCAATAAGATTATCTGAATTGCCCAACTACAATGCAGTGCAATAATTAGAATTTCCTTTTTATTTATGTCTTGCCTGAAGTACATTTGTGAAATGAGGTTGTTATTCTAAATTTTGCAAGGTACTAGTCAAAAGATGATTGCAGTAATGATTCGTACAAACAAAATATGTCATGTGATTTGAATCTCCCTCATGATTTTGATACTTTTCTACCAGAAATAAGGCACAGTGGGGTAAAGTTCAACTTTGATGTGACTGAGAAACAAACAGACTTGTTCCCATTTAAGTATATACTTAATTTTCCTTTCTGTTGAAGTTATTATGAATGAGACTTGTGAAATCTATTCACAAATTTTGTCATAAAGTTGAAACAAAGTGCTGTGTTTTTAGGTTGAATATTTATCTGTAACTTTTCATTTCTCACTTCAAACTTTGTTACTTTAAAATTTTTGAATATTTCTGGCATTTCAGTGAAGAAAACCTTGCCTTGATTTCTCTTTTCAGCATTTTTTTGTTGTTTAATTAAATAGAGCTGAATTATGATTTCAGATTGATTCAATTGGTGGCAAATCTCCTTTTGAAACAAAGAAGATTGCCAATTCAAGCCCCACTCCAGGTCCTGAGCAAATAATTCAAGCTGGCGCTTGTGTACAGTATTGAATAATAAATGTTAGAGGTGCAGACATTTGGATGGGACCTTACATCAAAGCCCTGGCTTCCTGCAAATATATATTAAGGAGCTTGTGGCACTTGTCAATTTCCAGTTATATCCCCAAACGAACCATGAAGATCAATTAACTGAACATCGATCACACAGGAAAATAGGAATTGCTAACTAGAAAATATGTTGCAATTGTACAGGCCATTGATGAAGCCATTCCTGCAATGTTGTGTGTAGTTTTAGTCTCCTTATCTGAGGAAAGATGGTTTTGCTATAGAGGGTGTGCAGTACTAACATATGAGGAGAAATTGAGTTGGTTAGGATTGTATTCATTGGAGTTTAGAAGAATGAGGGGGATCTCATAGAAACCTATAAAATTCTAACAAGACTTTTAATGGCAGGTTATTTGTAGAAAGGATGTTCCCAATGGTGGGGGAGTCCAGTACCAGCAGTCATAGTTTAAGGACAAAGGGTAAACATTTTAGAACTGTAATGAAAAATTTCTTCAGCCAGAGCATGGCCACCTTGTGGAATTCACTACCATAGAAAATGGTTGTGGCCAAAACATTGTTTGCAAGAAGAGTTAGACGTAGCTTTTGTAGCTGAAGGGGTGAAGGGACATGGGGGAAGGGTGAGATTAGGCTAATGAGCTTGATCAGCCAGGATGGGTGGAGCAGACTCAAGGGATCAAATGACCCACTCTGCTTCTGTCTTCTATTTTTGTATGAAAAGAGCCATGCTTCTGCTAATTTGTACTGTAAATCACCGTTTTGGTAATCAAGTGATGCAAAAATATAGAACACGTAACTAGTAATGGCAAACAATCACAATCCATTAGTCTACAATGCACCTAGATGTTGGATAAGATAAATCCACCACTGATGGAAAGCTTTGGGATCTGTTCCTCTAAAGCAAGAAGAGAGTCGTATAGATTAAAGGGTAAATTAGACAAGTGTTTTGAGGGAGGAGAGAACAGATGGTTACAATGGTGGATTTAGATGAGCAAAAAAGAGGAGTCTCAAGTGGAACATAAACATTGGTGTGGACTTTTGTCGTGTCTCGAGTTACTCTAAAATTTAGCCCTTTCAGCCAGAATATAATACTGGAGAGAATCAATGCATCTTCTGCCACCAACACCCAATACAGACCATTTCACCTTTTTTGAGATTTTGCAGAACCATATGCAGTACTCAAAATTTCATCCAATCAAGGTTCTGCACAATTGAAGCATCAAATCCTCCTCTTGATATTTCAGCCCCATTGATATGGAGGTCAATATTCCATTCACGTTTTTGATTAGTTTTGGTCCTATGCATTAGCTTTTACTGATCAGTGTACCTGGATACCTAAATCCATTTGCTCATTATTGTTCCCAGCCTAGCACCATTATGACAATTTGTCCTTCCCAGATTCAAAGTGGCTGACCTCATACTTGCCTTCATTGAACTCCATCTACCACAGTTTTGTCCACTTACCTAATCCATCCATCTATGACCCTTTTTGATATCTTATTCCATCCCCATAACAGACTTCAAATTTCATATCATCTTGAAAATTGGATACACAATGCTTTATTTCTTTATTCATGTCATAGAAGTACATGATGAAAACCTAGTCTCAGGGCAGGTCCCCGGGGGACACCACTTGTATGCCCTACAATCGTATTACATTCTATTTGTGAATTTTTAAGTCCCCGGTCTCCCAGCCAATTACTAACACCTCCAGCATCCCTTCTGTGATCCTTATGGGTAAAAGAATGCTGCCTTCATTTCTCTTTCGTTGACTGGGTCGAAGTGGTCTAAGGTTCGTGAGGCTGTTTTCTTAAAAAGGTGCAGTGTATAATACTGGATAAAAAACTGAAAGAACTGCAGATGCTGTAAATCAGAAATAAAAACAGAAATTGCTGGAAAAGTTCAGCGGCTCTGGCAGCATCTGTGGAGAGAAATCAGTTAATGTTTCAGGTTGAGTGACCATTCCTCAGAACTTGTGAGGAAGTGACAAACACTTTATTTCTGTGCATTTTCATCTCCTTATCAGCTAATCTTGCCTCATTAAAATGCAGTTTGTGAATCTCTCATACACTCATGAGAAAGGAAATGGCACCAGTTCCTGACTTGAAAGTCAGTACAGTTACCTAACAGCAAAAGTTCACTGGTTGTGTCCATTGGTCTTCAGGTTCAGGTCCATTCAATGGCATTTCACAACACAGTCCTTGGGCAGCAACTGCTTCCACCCTTTGTCCACAGATCCCTTTGGCATCAGCAAAACACCAGCCTCACATATTGTATGGCAGAATTTGCACTAACTCAGAATACACTTCAACACTTCTCTACTGCACTTTGGCGTTCACCTATTCCTCACACTGCAATGCTCCTGACAAGTCACTCTGCATGCAGGACAAACACACATATGCCTCAGGCATCTGAACAGATTGAAATGCAGGGCTGTTAGCTTGCTTTCTTAGCAATTACTTTGACACGCTGACATCTCTGGCTTCCCTTGCCTTTTAGCGCATTGTCATTTCATTCAGAACTGTCAGGCTTATAGCATTTCTGCACTGACTTGCTTCTTAGCACAGACAGAAAGCCAGGCAGCTTGGCGAGGGAGTGGGCATGTTGTTGTGTGGCACTGTCCTGAATCAATGTCATATCCACAGCATATGCCAACAGCTTATGTAGCAAACACATTCCATGTGCTTCAACTAAATGCTCTGTTAGAAAGTCTAAGCTGAAGAGTCCTTTGTCCAGTCAAGGGGAACTGTGAGCAGTCAGGGAGTGAGACTACATTCAATGAAAGACATCATCTGATCTTGGGGGTTGGCCAAGGTCAGTCGGATTCTTGGTGCAATCAAATTCTGGGAATCCATTTCCTTGCAGTTGAAGAATTGGGCCACAGTTAGTCCTGTAGGTCAGGTCCAACAGTCGAGGATTACAGTTGTGTCTGTTGAAGAGCAATATAGGCGTCGGGGCATGGGTGGTGCTTAGTCAATGGTGTCCTCTCATGTCATTCTGTCAAGGGGGTTATCAGGAGACAGTTCATGCTGCATTGCGTAAGACAGAAAGCACAAGGGTGGAGATTGGAGCCTTTTTACTGGGACACAGTATTAGTTGTGAAGAGGAACAACACCAACTATAATGGTGAAATCTGATATAGCATGGGAGGATACAGACTATGTGGAATTAGGTGGGAGTAACTGATGGAGGGAGCAGGTAAAACAGATTCACATCTGAGAAATCTATTGCTTCCTCAAAGGTGGAGGAGGAACTATTGGGCTGCAGAGCTGCAAACGTCAGGGCATTAGTTAATTCATGGGAGTAGAAGCTTGAGAATGTAAAGAATGCATTCACAGTGGTAGTAATGATACAGCAGCACATACAACTTAGCACTTGGTTGCCTCAAAGTGGAAGTCTTGGTATTTCCACGTGCGTAGTCGCAGACCTCTCCTGCCATTTCAAGGATTTTTCATGAAGGATGAGCACACGTATGACAACCCCATCAACTGTCTTTATCCTCCGAATTTATACTTAACATTATAATTAATCAAATTAATCAACTTATAAGAAAAAGTAAGTAATTTTTTTTCAGAGTTTCCCCTTCTCAAAGATGATTTTTTTCATTCAGGACATGTGATTTTCACTGGCTGGGCATTTGTTGCCCATTCCTCATTGGAATGCCCTTGAATGAATGGCTTTTTAGACCATTTCAGAGGACAATGAAGAGTGAACCATATTGCTCTAAGTTTGGAGTTACATGTAGGCCAGACCAGGTATGGATGGCAGCTTTCCTTCTTAAAGGAAGTGAAGCGATGGCTCTTTATGACAATTGATGGCAGTGTCATAGTCACCATTGCCAAAATACCATTAAATTCCACAATTCTAGAAACTAAGTTCCATCAACCATCGTGGGGAAGTTTGAACTCCTATCCCTCAGATCTTTAGCCTGGGTGTCTGGATAACTACTAGTCCATGATATTACCACTATACCATGGTCTTCCAATATCACAACATTCAAAATTGAAGCAAGAGGATTGATTTGAAAGAGACACAAAAGAAGAAATAAGTTATTGAATTTTAAAAAAATGTTTGACAAAACGCGGGTATTAAAAGTAACAGATAATAGCACACCTGTAAAAAAAAATTGCTTTCGATATAACTTTCAGGGAAATATTTTAACAATACCCATAACTGTTCCTTAAAATCCAAATTTTAAACACACTTCCAGGTTTACACATTAAATCAATCTGTAACATTTTTACATGCAGACTGTGACCAGTGGTGATCACTTACTGCACAATTGACTTTTGAATATACATTTGTTTGTTATATACCAATCTATTATAAACTACCTGAAAAAAACCTAAACATAACAAATGTTTTTAAACTGCCAGAGGGTGTCAAGAAAAGGTTTCCAATAGATGCAACTGAGTCACATTCTGCCTGAGGTATGGAGATCACTTGAACAATTTTGAAAGCCTTTGCAGTCGGAAAGCCAGGCAACACAGAAGATTAGAGAAAACATTTAACTCTGCCAGCAGCATATTGTATTTGGATATTAACAAGACTCACTAATAAATACACATCTGTAAACCCTTACTGCCTTTAAAAATAAAACATCTGCTACAGTGGACATTCATGTATATTTAATGCTTCACTAAAGAATAAACTACATTAATTTAAACTGAATTTCACCTTTAAAATTGATTACATGAAAGTTGCAAAGACATGAGAACTTTATTTGCAAGCTTTTCGCATTGGATGCTGCTGATCTGTAATTACCTCGGATTATGTTGTCAGTAATAATAATGAGTCCTTAATATTAGACATATATTATTAAGTAGCAGTGAAAATAATCAGACTGAGGTATGTGAGAGAGGGAAATTCTAGAATATTTGTTTGGGATTTCAAATTGGACTTGGCATCAGATTAAGACTAGACCTTGTTTATTATCACAGGACTGGCAGCCTTCCCGTCATGGCCATTTAAATTTTGTTCCCAGGGTTATTATCACATAGAGTCATAGAGATGTATAGCACAGAAATAGACCCTTTGGTACAACTCGTCCATGCCGATCAATATCCCAACCCAATCTAGTCCCACTTATGGCAACCGGCTCATATCCCTCCAAATCCTTCCTATTCATACACCCATCCAGATGCCTTTTAAATGTTGCAAATGTACTAGCCATCAGACTACCTCTGGCAGCTCGTTCCATACACTTAACACCCTCTACGTGATAAAGTTGCTCCTGAGGTCTCTTTTATATCTTTCCCCTCTCACCCTAAACCTATGCCCTCTAGGACTTCCCCACCCCAGGGAAAAGACTTTGTCTATTTATCCTATCCCTGACTCTCATGATTTTATAAGGTCACCCCTCAGCTTCCAGGAAGACAGCCTCAGTGTATTCAACCTCTCCCTATAGCTCAAATCCTGCAACACTGGCAACATCCTTGTAAATCTTTTTTGAACCTTTACAAGTTTCACAACGTCCTTCCGATAGGAAGGGGACTAGAATCGCATGCAATTTTCCGAAAGTGGCCTAACCAATGTCCTGTTCAGCCGCAACATGACCCCAACTCCTGTACTCAATGATCTGACCAATAAAGGAAAGCATACCAAATGCTTTCTTCATTGTCCTATCCACCTGCGACTCTACTGTCAAGGAGCTATGAACTTGCACTCCAAGGTCTCTCTGTTCAGCAACATTCCCAAGGACCTTACCATTAAGTGTATAAATCCTGCTAAGATTTGTTTTCCCAAAACGCAGTACCTCGCGTTTATCTAAATTAAACTCCATTTGCCACTCCTCAGCCCATTGATCCATCTAATCACGATCCCTTCATAATCTGAGGTAACCTTCTTAGCTGTCCACTTACTAACTATACCTCTTATGCTCACATCCAAATCATTTATATAAATGACAAAAAGTAGTGGACCCAGCCCCGAGTCTTGTAGCACTCCACAGGTCACAGGCCTCCAGTCTGAAAAACAACCCTCTACCACCACCCTCTGTCTTCTACCTTTGAGCCAGTTCTGTATCCTTTCTCTCAACATTCCCATATTTCATCTTCCATCCTCCACCCACCAGGCATTCCCAACAGTGCTGGACCCTTAGCTGACACTTTCATGGTTCGGAATGCTCAATCACTGATGAAATCTCCCTTCCCCTCACAGCAGTGTCTTCTTGTTAGAGAATGCAGGCCATCTGCAGAGGTACAAATTTGTAAACCCTGCTGAGAATAGTTGATGAAGTTACAATAATTTTGATTTCATTTCTAAGCAAATATTCCAGAATGAGAAGCACAAAAACTTTCCTCGCCAGACAAGTAATGAAGTTACAGAAATTTCTCTCATTGCATTGTTCTTACTTTTCAACCTAATTATAATAACATGTATGTGGAAAAGCAATTGAAACTCAACTCAAGTGAAAAGGAATGCAAAAATTAGTTGGCAGAGTGACATACTTTTCTTTTCAAAAGATGAAAACCATTTTGTCTGAGTTATCATCATCAATTGTATTTCTTTGCATTTGGATTTCCGAATTGGTGATAGGTGGGCACAAAAGCATCACAGTCTTTGATGAAAGTTGAACCAACTGTACCGTAGGGGTTGGAGGAAACAAATTCAGTTACTCGATAAACACAATGTTGCACAGGAAAAGAGCCATCAAGTTGGAGTCATACCAGCATAGGGAAGATGGTTATGGTTGTTGAAGGTCAGTCATCTCACTTCAAGCATGTTAGAATACTGTTGTGGGCCCAACCATCTTCAAATGCTCCATCAATGACCTTACCTCCATCATTTGGTCAGAATTAGGCATGTTTGCCGATGATTCTACAACATGCAGCACCATTCATAAATTCTTAGATAGTGAAAATATCTGTGCCCCTGTGCAATAAGACCTGAACAATGTCCAGGCTTGGGCTGTGTGGCACAAGTGCTAACTGCTGCATAAGTGCCAGGCAATGGCCATCTCTAACAAGGGAGAATCGTATCATCTGCCATGACATTCAATGGAATTATCATTGCTGAATCCTCCACTAACAACATCTTAGGAGTTACCATTGATGAGAAACCAAACTGGACCAGCTTACAAATGCTAAAGCTCCAAGATCAGGTTAGAAGCTAGAAACTCTTCACCTAACAGTACTATACTGCTTTATTTAAAAGTTAATTCCACATATAGGTGGCTCTTTGTGTCAAGAAGAACCTCTTGGCATCTGTCCAAGAGATATGTGTGGAAGACATATGATTAGAATTATATAAATTAGATTAGATTCCCTACAATGTGGAAACAGGCCCTTCGGCCCAACAAGTCCACATCGACCCTCCGAAGAGCAACCCACCCAGACCCATTCCCCTGACTAATGCACCTAACCTTATGGGCAATTTAGCACGGCTGATTCACCTAACCTGCACATCTTTGGACTGTGGGAGGAAACTGGAGCACCCGGAGGAAACCCACGCAGACACGGGGAGAATGTGCAAACTCCACACAGACAGTTGCCCGAGGTAGGAATTGAACCCGCGTCCCTGGCGCTGTGAGGCAGCAGTGCTAACCACTGAGCCACCGTGCTGCCCCTATATATTAAATTTATAATTGAATTTATAAATCTGATTTTATTTGCAGTATTTTTGGGAGGGCATTTACTTATGTTTGGCCTGAGAGGAAGTAGTTCTTATGAATTTTTATTATTTTATGCCTATTGTCGATTTCAAGACTTCTTGCTGCGTTTATAATGTTTACCTCTTTTCTCTCACTGCTGTCTTGTTGTGATACTGAAAGATTTTGTTTTACTATTTTATTGTCTATGCAAGTTCTGTCTTATCCATTTGGCACCTTTTCTTGTATTCAAACCAGTGAGCCCTATTCTTTGATAGGCTGTTTTTTTTTCTCCTTGTCTTACTATTAACTTGCTTATTACTTTATATAAGTCTCTGTTTATTTAAACTGAGTTCATTATATTTTCCCTGCATGTTCATCATTTAAAAGTATTCTAAGTAACATGACTGAAATGCTGCTAAACAAATTCCCTCAATCTATTTCGTTAGAATTTTATTCATGTCTTTGATCCACATGGGAATTCTACTAGTATCCTTGTTGAAATAATGAATCTTGCTGGTCACTGTATCTAAATGTACTTTTCACTCTGTCATTTTTTCTTTTCATGATACAAGCTAAAATAGTTACCCCATAATAATTTTTGTTGCTGCAAAGAATTAAATTTGATAGGTGTGTATACTTCTTTGATTTTGATACTAAATTTTGACTATTCCACAAAACTCTTTTACTGTTGTATTTTATTAGTGAATGGGGCGGGGGGGGGTGTATGGGAGCTGCTGAAATAGTTTCTAAATCTGCAAAGTACAAGACAGGAGGGTTTAAAGGGATAGCAGAAAAATGTGACATTATAGACATAATTTGCAAATAGCATAAACTTGGAAGAGTAGCAACCATAGAAAAAAATAGCAATTGACTTCAGGAATCATGGCAAGCTGGTGCAACAGGCAGGCATATGACAGATGAAATTTAATGTGGAAAATTGTGAGACGATACATTTTGATAGAAAGGATGAAGAGAAATGCGTATTAAATCGTATACATTTAAAAGAGGTGCAAAGCAATGTATATTATTTGCGCACACATTTTTGAAGATGGACAAGCTTAAACAATAGTTCATAAAGTATGTAAGATTTTAGACCGATAGCTGGCTACAGTACAAAAGCCAGTAACTTATACGAAATATATGTGAAACATTTGTTATGAATCTAATGTAATCCATTCTGAAATATAAATATTAGGAAAGCTTTCAAGTGGCTGTGGAAAAGACTTTTTGCAATAGTTCTAGGGATGCAGGAGTATAATTGCACAAATAGTCTCAAGTTGTACTCCTTAGACCAGTGGAGGCTAGGAAGAGTTTCCACAGATGTGTTTAAATGTTGAAAAAAATGAGATAGGATAATACAAGAGAAACTTTTTCCAGTGGCCCAACGAATCAATAATTCGAGGGCACAGTTTTAAGATGATTGACAAAACAGCCACAGGCAAAACGAGGAAAAGCATTTTTACACGACAAATGGTCAGAATTCGGAATCGCTGATAGCTAGGATGGTGAACACAAGTTTAGCAATGCCTTTCAAAAGGAATTTAGATAAATATTTGAAGGAATAGAATTTTCAGGACTATGAAGAAAGAATGGTACTAACCAGCATGATATTATGGACCAGACCAAATGCCTCAAAATATATTAAGGAGATAGCCTATACCCGAACTTTTATCTTATTTCAAGTTCCAGATGTGATGTAATTAGTCAAACCCCTGGACTTCAAGCAAAGCACATTTTATTCTTACACCACAGTTAAAGTATAAACAAAAAATAATAATTGACAAAACTTTAACTCTAACAAAATACTTAATAAAATAATATATAATATAACTACTACTCATCTCATACAGTAGCATCGCATAAACACATCCTTTGGAAAGGCAAAACAAATTTCCCTCACTTGATATCTCTCCCAGTCCATGAGATGGAACACAGACAGGATGAATCTAGCAGTAGAGAGAGAGAACTCAAGCTTTTTGTGGCGGCAGAGGGAGCGTTGTATCTAGCAGCTTCAACTCCAAAACCCCCAACTTCAACAACTGAAAGCAAAACTAAAAACCTGGGTCTGTATGAACTTGACTTCACCCACTCTTCCTTTTGTCTAATTTATAAAAAAAAATGTTATTTACTCTGCTTTACATTTGGCACCAGGTTTATAACATCTTTCTTGAAGAGAAACAGGACAAAATAAATCCCGCGTAAAAGCGCATATCATCGCAATGGAATCAATTGGCCAAATAGACTTTTACTCTACTTTTGTGATTCTAATTTTCTTGACTTGTGCAAGAAAGCCTTCTGGGCTCAAATCATGTTTTTAAACTTATGGTATATGCTGCCCACAATGTTCCAATTATTTGAATTAACAGAGAAGGTGTAACTCTAAGATGGCTGGCAAAGTTGGCCACTGTCATCTGTGTATATGCAAATTGTGACACACACCATCGTGTTGCAATGCAACCATCAAGCCCTACGTCACCCCTGACTTCCTCTGATTGCTGATCACCCATCGTCATGCACACATGCAAAATATACTCACACACCTCCCCACTCTTACACACGCATGCACACACATACAAGAGCACATGCACACACACTGTACAGCTTGCCAAGGCTCTTTCTGAGCATGCCAGTCACTGCACAACCTAATGGTGGTTTTGGCAAAAAGCAAAGTCTTAAATTAAAATCCAAATTCCTGCCATATATTTTCAGACATTAACAGATCACAAATTCAGAAAATGATCATAAATATGATTCATATTGAAGAATACAGAGTATCATTGTATTTAAAGACCTGGAGAAACAATTGGTTCACTCTTGCATCCTGCTCTTAATTCAATAACACATTTTTTTATACTGAGTCCTGTTATACAGGGGTTGGAACATACAGTCAAGCAAATAATTAGGGTGGGAGAAAACTACCTTGATCATTGATATCAGTCTGTCCAAGCTTCCATGACTCAAGCCTGTCTTAGTGCTTGTCTTGTGCTGTTTCCTTTTCTTCTCTCCAAGGGCACCTTAAGATCTGCATTTCAAAACCATAAAATAAATCAAATGTTCAAAGTGCCAATAATTTTAGTTTTGAAGTATATTTTGTTACACTCCTATGTCTCAGATTTTGCCTCAATTACAGTGACTATAGGAAGCTCTTTTAATTTAGTAGCAGTAATCCCCCACCACAAAAGTGTCAAATCAATAAAAGTTAAGGAGATTAATTATTTAGACCTCACCAGCTTTTAATTAGTTAGCTATTTCTGAGGAATGGATTTGGTTACAATATTGATGTGCAACAATATGGTTACCTCATTGTTAAAAATCCTATTATGGAAAGAGTGGTCTGGTTTGGAGAAATCTGAACATACAGGTTTTTATTGTGGGTTCTGTGTGCAGCTGGAAGAAATATTGTATATGTTCCTCTTAAGGGATTCTTAAGATATCCGGTGTTCAACTTCAAGCTTTGTAATGTAACTGAGCTTATGGGGATGTAGATGCATACTTCCTAGATGTTAGAAGATTGAATTAGGTCTCTAAGTTTAAGAAAAGCCTTATGCTATCAGAGAATATTTTGATGATGCAAAATTACAATCTCAAAATTGTAGTTTTCCATTTATAAAATGAAGACTCCAATACTGACTTAAGTTAGTGACCATAATTGCTTCTTTATATGATTTTTGGAGTCCTGTTGAAAAACTGGAAAAACCAATTGCAGTAAAGTGGCTAATAACTGTCTCAGCTTTGATTTTCTTAATTTTGTTTTGTTAAAAATAAAATAAGATACAAATATCAACAGTTCAGTTATTTTGATCATTGACCCCTGAGCTGCTTTTGTATTATCCTGGTGTTGTTGCATTCCAACATATCTCTGTCTCATTCTCAATCCCTGTTCTCCTGTCATTCTTGCGCTCACTGTTCGGCAGTATGTTAAATTGGAAATTCTCATCCTTATATTAAAATCCCACCATGTCTTTGCCGCATTTTTATCTTGCTCATCTCCACTCACCTTGCTCTGAGTTTCAGTGTTCCACTAACTCTTGGCTTCTTGCTAATCTATTTCCTTCACCACTCCTTTGGCAGCTAGACCTCCTGCTGGTTAGGCACTATACTCTAGATTTCTGTCCCTATGGATCTTCATGTTTCTACTTCTATTTCTTTAATATAATCTTTATCTGCCTGTTTAACCAAGTTACCAGTATTATCAAATTCTATCTGATAATACTTGTGTGAAGCACCTTGAGACTTTCTACATTTAGATGTGGAGAACCCAGTGAGCCAAGTCTGTATGAAAAGGCTTGGATGAGATGCCAGAAATTCATTAATCTGTCGAAACAGCTGCACCCAACGGAACATGTTATTTGATTTCTGAAATCTATTTCTCAATTGCTCAGTGTTTATTTACGCAAAGAGGTGTGAAATACTTGCAGGCTCTGCTACGGGGATACTTTGAAAGTCTGTTTGATTGCTTTTATTACAGGCTTAGAAAAGTGCCTGGGAAGTATGAGAATCTAGAGGGTTTGCTGGTGGGACATAAATTGACGTGGAAAGGGCATGGAGGTTGTGGTTGGGGCAAATGCTAGAAGGGTGTTTCTGTTTTATTGGTTCTGTTGAAACTGGGATGAAATCCAAGATCATCAAAGTGGACCCTTTGAACAGCCACCATCTGCACGCAGCAGCTCTTATGGCTGTCTCTCAATTTTTTCTGGAGATAGTGGCAAGATGCCTGTTTACACCATCCCCCTAAAATAGAAAGCCTGTCTTTGTAGGGATTTCTTCACAGCAAAGACCAGCTAAAGTAGGAAATTTCCCGACTCCTGTTACCTGGCTTTAGGATGAAAACCCAGCCAACTGGCCCTGCCATATTAAAACAAAAGGACTTAATTAAGGAACAGCACAGGGTCAACTCTGGAGTATGTAAAGCAGTGTCAGAATGGAATTGCCTCCTGGTCAATGAAGACACAAAAGTAAAGAAGATATTGCAGAGAATTATATTCCTTGAAATTTATTAGATTCACAAAATTTTCCGAATAAATAACTGAACCATTGAAATTAGGAAGATATTAATATTTTTTCTGATCTAATAATTCCAATGTTGGCAATCGTCCAGGGATCTCAACTGGATTTGCCTGTGCAGATATGTTTCTAGGAACATAGAGTGAAGAGAGAATGAGGTCAGCTATGGCGTGTTTTACATTGTAATGGTGAACAAAGTATTTTAACTTTTTCTCCTCCTCAGCTCATTCAATCTTAGGTGCACCTTTCACTGCCTCCATATGATAGACATTCCCTCCCAGTTCATGAATCATGTATAATTATTCAACTGAAACTAGATTTGTTTCTAGCCTTTTGCGCAGGTTACCAGGCTGTACAAAATAGCACACTGCTCTATTGTTATACTTCCTCTGTGTGAGATTTTCAATGTGGTGCTAAAAAATGAGCAGATGTACTATAGTTACTCCTAGCTTTATGGTCTGTTTTGAGATGTGGAATGGTGGAACAAGTCAATATTTTGGCACTTGTTTGTCTTGATAAACATTACCAATCAAAATCAGAACAGATAAAACTCAGGTTTTATTATCCTCATCTGTTGCTAATTGTCTAAGTACAGAGTATAAATGCTGATGAATTGTAAAACCAAATTTATGGCAGTCTGCTCTAGCGTATCTGTTGTCTATCCTTCTGTCATCATTCATCAATTGGATTTGATGCGTTTATGCTTGTCCTTTTATTATTCCAAAAGAATTCTGAAAAACAGTTGGCCGATAGTTTAAGATTGGGGCATACTTTGTGGAATTTTGAATGAAGCCTTGCATTTGAGCACTTCAGAGTCACCAAAGGATGTGATCCATTACCTTCCACTTCTCAGTATTGAAATGCTCTTATTTCAAATTCCACATGGTACTTCAGACATTGTGACCTGGAGTTTATGAGTTTGGCTCTCAAATATTTGCCAAGCCAGTGGAATTTTAAATGCAAGTTACATTGCATGTAAGTTGAGTCTCAACTGTCTTTAATTTGCTTTAAAAATAGTGCTTGGAAGCCAACTCATCCTCAAAATTGGCTACTCAGTGAACAACATAAACTCTATGGCTTTCTTTTGATTGCAACTGTTGTGGCCATTCAATAGGACTCTAAAAAGTAATATTTAAGACACACTAGTAGACATGGTTTAAAAGTTTTAAATTCTTAAAGATATTTATAATACTAAGAAACTGACTAGTGTACACTTATAAAACTAGTTAATAGTTTTTTATAATTTTAAAAAGTTAAATAATTGAAAACAAGTTGTCATAGATGATAGACTGGACATGTATTAAAAATAATTATTCTTAGATAAAAGTATTTTCACATGCATTTATTAACTTGTCCCAGATTTACACTATTGAATATACCAATGATTTCTTTTTCAAAATTAATGTGTAAATAATTGCATTCAATTATGTGCCTGGTTGATATAATTCACAGAAGATTTAATGATTGTAATTATTTTGGAACAGGAAGTTGCTCTGCAACTGTACTTTAAAAAAGCTAAAGTTTCAAACACAATTTTTATCTTGATTCCTGATTGCATCCACTGTGGAATCTCTAGCCCTCAATGTTTTAACTGGCAGTCCCATCTAAATGTGTAAGGAAGCTCAGGGCTCATGTTTTCCAGTGTAGGAAAGCACAGCAGCTATAACCTTCAAAATCAGGCCATTTGATTGCTGTCAACTTTTACATGGTTCTTAACAGCCCAGTTAAAAATCTGGCCCCTGGGCTAGAAAGAGTTAATTTGATTCTCTATTCAAATTAATACCACTTGTCTCTCATGACATTACAAGAAACCTGTACTTATTACAGGAACCTACAATTCTGACAAGTCCTTGCCACAGGAAACACATTTTAAAAATCATTGTCCTTCTGGTAACATAATTTTCTGGTAAAAATGCCTGCAGCATTCCTAATTGGAAACTATGATTTACATCAGAACAATCTAGTTCACAAAGACCAATTTTAGGAGATGGCAATTTGTCCGTCTAAGCAACAAAATTTTTTTATAACCATTCATTTTTTTTGAAAAACAGTAAGCCAAAGATTGTTTATCATACTTTTTGCATACCTGCTTTCAGTTTGCATTCTCTGTGTCTAAATTCGAATGCATTGTAGGTATTTTTAATCAAATGTTTCGGGATGCTGGAGCAGGTGGGACTTCAGCCCAGGTCTAATGGCCCAGAGATAGGGACACTACCACTGCACCAGAGGTCCATTTCTAATGTAATGATCATTGCCAGTTACAACTAAATAAATAATACTATTTATTGTATTTCTTTAAGACTAGTTTCTCACCATATAAAGACGTCTTTATAACAGTTAGTTTGATGACAAGGGTAGAGGCTCTCTGTACCATATACAATCTATTTATAATTGGAAAGTGCATTATTATTCTGGTTACAATGGCTAATTGAATTATTTTTCTGTTAAACTTTTTAAGGGTGCAATTGACTTTAGAAGAAATGTTGTCAGCAGCACCTGATTCAATATCCGCTTTACTATAAAATTAGATTTGAAGAGAGGAAGGCCAAAGTGAACCAAAATGAAGTCAAGTGCAATGACTCCACTCATGCATATGCAGGAAAATGTATTTCTTTGTGTTCGGTAACATTTGCTGTACTTAGCATCTATTAAATGCTGTACATTTTACTGCATCTTTTAAACCACTCATTATCCTGTCACACCAAACAATTATCTCTTAACCCTCATACCTTATTTTTCCTCATTAAAATATTGCCAGTGATTATTTGGCACAGAAATTAAACCTCAGAATAGAGGATGGAACATAAATATTTTGCATACCTATTGTTTATACTAAAACTGTTAAAAAAAAATTAGTGGTTCATTTCGACTTTTCTGGTTCTTCCTTCTAGTCCAGTTTTTGTAAAGTACACTATTCCCAGAAAGGTGGGTAGATTGATAATCTTTTCCCTAGTTTCCAAAGAAGTTGATTTTTTTAGCCAGCTGATGGAAAGCAGGTGAGAGTTCCTCACATCCCTTTCCTTCTCTGACACTCCCTTCTTTGGGAGTCTAAATAGTGCAACTCTTCAAGTAAAAGAATATTACAACATAGGGTTCAATCCCTGATCCAAATTAAAATAATATTCTAAAACATATTTTTAGACTTCCAACTTAAGTATTATTAATTCATTTTTAATTGTCAAATATATTATTTTTAATGAGCAGTTACACCAGCTATTTTGATAACACAATTAATTTAGATAAAATCTGCAGGTAAAATGTTGCCAGACATGGTAGCCTAGCAATTTGTGAATTCAAGCTTCAGAATTCCCTGTTGGGAAATTGAATTTTAAAACAAATTCATGATTTGTAAACCTTCATCAGTGAAAAATGCAATGAAAGCTGTCAGATTGTCATAAAAACCCAACTGGTTCATTAATGTTCTTCAAAGAGAAGGGCATCTTCCCAACACATCAAAATGCAGATGAATACGATGTCTTCCACAAATGTAGAACCCTTCATATTGGTTAGGCAAATTAGCTCTGTTTTGCAGCATTGTGGAATTTCCTAAGAACTGGACATTTAGTTGGAAATTGATTATTAGTTCTACACTCTTTTGCTTAACGTAGTAGAGGGTCAAACATATTAGACAAAGAGAATATGAAGAAGGACTGAAAGTTGGCATAAATAAAAACAGTAAAAAATGTTCTAAAAATAAGATATACAATAGAATAGGCTGGCCAGGTATTAAGAGAGAAAACCACGTTATGGTGGGTAGAGGTGTGGTAGAAATGCTAATTGAGTATTTTTCACAGCAAACTGTTGCAGTGAGACTGAAAGAGCACAAGATTAGTTAGATAGAACAGGATTACTACAGATAAGAAAGTAGTGCTGAAAAACTGGTAGACCTCACAATGAGAAAAGCACAACCTATGATACTTCCAGATAAAGGAATTCAGAGTGGATCTTTGACTATTACATGATAATTGTCCTTGTATATGGATCCTTTGCAAACAGAATTCAAATGGAGAAAGGAATAAAATGGGTAATTAGATGCCCATTATCGAACAGATTTTGCTGATAAGCCTCTAGAGCACGTGTATACGGATAAAATTATACAAAGTACAGCCAATAAGAATTTAGGAAAAGCTAATCATGTCTGATAAACTCAGTAGGGCACTCTGAAGAAGTGGTGAAGTGTATTAATTTTGTTTTCTCATTCCTGTAAGAGTGACAGTGTCAATGGCAAAATCAGCATTAATTGCAAGTTGTTCATAAAGTAAATTACATAGTGTAAAAGGGATTGAAGATTACTACCTAAAATGGAGAGAAAAGATGAAGAAAACAACCACTATGAGACATAGAATTCACTATCTGAAGTAATGGGGAAGCTGAATTACTCATATAGTCATATAGATGTACAGCATGGAAACAGACCCTTCAGTCCAACTCATCCGTGCCAACCAGATATCCCAACCTAATCTAGTTCTACTTGCCAGCACCTGGTCCATATCCCTCCAAACCCTTCCTATTCATATACACGTCCAAATGCCTTTTAAATGTTACAATCGTACTAGCCTCCACTGCTTCCTCTGGCAACTCATGCCATATGTGTACCACCTTCTGCGTGAAAATGTTGCCACTTAGGTCTCTTTTATATCTCTCCCCTCTCACCCTAAATCTATGCTCTCTAGTTCTGGACTCCCCAACCCCAGGGAAAAGACCTGGTCTATTTATCCTATCCATGACCCTCATGATTTTGTAAACATCTATAAAGTCACCCCTCAGCCTCCGATGCTCCAGAGAAAATAGCCCCAGTGTGTTCAACCTCTCCTTATAGCTCAAATCCTCCAACACTGGCAACATCCTTGTAAATCTTTTCTGAACCCTTTCAAGTTTCACAACATCCTTCCAATAGGAAGGAGACCAGAATTGCACACAATATTCCAAATGTGGCCTAACCAATATCCTGTACAGCTGCAATATGACTTCCCAATTCCTACATTCGATACTCTGACCAATAAAGGAAAGCATACCAAACGCTTTCTTCACTATCCTATCTACTTGCGACTCTCAAGGAGCTATGAATCTGCACTCCAAGGTCTCTTTGTTCAGCAACATTCCCTCGGACCTTACCATTAAGTATATAAGTCCTGCTAAGATTTGCTTTCCCAAACTGCAGCAGCTCACATTTATCTAAATTAAACTCTATCTGCCACTCCTCAGCCCATTGGCCCATCTGATCAAGATCCCATTGTAATCTGAGGTAGCCACCTTCGCTGTCCACTTCACCTCCAATTTTGGTGTAATCTGCAAACTTACTAATGCTTATGCTAATATCCAAATCATTTCAGGCCTCCAGTCTGAAAAACAACCCTACATCACCAACCTCTGTCTTCGACCATTTAGCCAGTTCTGTGTCCAGATGGCAAGTTCTCACTTATTCCATGAGATCTAACCTTGTTAACCAGTCTCCCATGGGGAACCTTGTCGAATACGTTACTGAAGTCTATACAGATCACATCTACAAATCTGCCCTCATCAACCCTCTTTGTTCCTTCTTCAAAAAAGTCAAACAAGTTCATGAGACAAATTCCCAGCTCGGCGAACAGAACCACAACAATGAGACATGATTTTCCACACACAAAGCCATGTTGACTATCTCTAATCAGTCCTTGCCTTTTCAAATACTTGGGCATCCTATCCCTCAGGATTCTCTCCAACAACTTGTTCACCACTCACCGGTCTACAGTTCCCTGGTTTATCCTTACCACCTTTCTTAAATAGTGGCACCATGTTAGCTAACCTCCAGTCTTCCAGCACCTCACCTGTGACTATCGATGATACAAATATCTCAGTAAGGGGCCCAGCAATCACTTCCGTAGCTTCCCACAAGATGAGGTGCCAGAAGACTGAAGATTGACAAACGTTGTGCCACTATTTTAGAAAGGTGGTAAGGAAAGCCGGGGAACTATAGATCAGTAAGCCTGACTTCTGTGGTGGGCAAGTTGTTGGAGTGAATCCTGAGGGACAGGATTTACATATATTTGGAAAGATAAAGACTGATTAGGTATCGCCTGCATGGCTTTGTATGTGGGAAATCATGTATCACTAACTGAAGATGATTGATGAGGATAGACTGGCGGATGTGATCCATATGGATTCCAATAAGGTATCCGACGAAGTTCCACATGATAGACTCGTTAGCAAGCTTAGGTCACACAGAATACATGGAGAACTAGCTATTTGGATACAGAACTGGCTCGAACGAAGAAGACAAAGGGTGGTGGTGGAGGATTACTTTTCAGACTGGGGGCCTGTGATTGATGGTGTGCCAAAAGGACCGGTGCTGAGTCCACTACTACTTGTCATTTATATAAATGATTTGGATGTGAGAATAGAATGTATGGTGAGTTGGACCGAAGGTTCTTTTTCCATGCTGTACAACTCTATGACTCTATCATAAGAGGAGTAACCATTCACGCACTGGTTAAGGTTATCAATAAACTAAACATTTCCTTTACCTGGCATTTTCTGAAATAGGCATGCAGCCTATCTGGTATTTTAGTGGAGTTGGTCTTGCTCTTGAGATGTAATAAACAAGGTTACTTCCCACTTACAACATGAAAGAGGCAACTGGTTGGGTCTGTGAATGGGAAGGGTAGAGAGGGATATGGGCCAAATGCTGGCAAACAGGATGAGATTTATTTAGGATATCTGGTTGGCATGGACAAATTGGACTGAAGGGGCTGTTTCCATGCTGTATACCTCAATGTCTCTATGAAGTGTAGAATAGGATCAGAAGTCGACCATTCATCCCCTTGAGCTTGTCCCCTATTCTGTTTGATTATGCTAATCAATAGCTTTGTGCTATTTAGCACCTTGATATCCTTAAGGAATAAAAAGTTCTCAATCACAGCAGTGAAAATTTCATTCCATCAAATAGCAGCAATAATTTGGCAGATTAAATTTCATATTTTCATCATCTTTTGTGGGAAAACAAATCCTTTGTTTTGAGTTGAATGATACAGCTGTAATTTAGTAGCTTCTCTGCAACGACACAGACTATTTTCAAAAAAACATTTTCAGTGCCAGAATTAATTATCTCCATCCTTCTAAACTCAACAAAATACAATGCAAGTTTACGCAAGCTATCCTCATTTAACCATTTTCTGTCACCCACAATGCACTTAGGGAGGAAATTTGCCAAAATTAATATTGCTGTTGTCAGTATCTTGATGATTGTTAAAGAAACATTTATAGAGGGGATTGCGCACCATAATACACAGGACAGGAGCCAAATAATTAACAAAAAAACACTTACATTGTGGTACAGCAACTTACAAATGCCTTTGACATTCCAATATGCAATCGGCCAAAACCCTACACAAGACCAAAGGAGCACTCATTCGAGGGAATGACAAAAAACTTAGTGAAAAAGATAGGTTTAAAAATGGTCTTAAAGAAAGAAAGGCAAGTGCAAGTGTGGACATGTTTGAGTCCTCACAAACTTCATTCTTACACAGAGATTCGTTCCCATAAAGATGTTGATGGAATCCACTACACCAGAGTTATAGATAATGCAAACCTAAATTAAACTGTTGTGTCTCTCATTCATCCAGCTTCCTCCATTAGTATGCCCATTCTAGTGAACTAACAGAATTACACAAGTTCTTGCAGCATCTAATATGATAAAACTGGTAACAGAACCAATACATCATCAAGAAAATATAAGGTCTATTCAATGGTAGGAGATTCCTATTCATAGTTGTCAGCTTCTCACGGAGGATGCACCCAAAAGGAATATTATAAGTTATATGTGCACACACATTATTTTTGTTACTGGGGACAGCACTGACGTAAGGACATGAGATGCACACAATCAACAATTTCTAATGTCTTACATTTGCCTATACTTTATTTCAGCCCAGTCCAGTGACTATTCTCTGGATGGTGCAGGAAAAGATAATAGGAAGAGAAATGTAGTTTCAATAGAGCAAAGTCAAAGCTGTATTGACCACTGTATAATGTACTGTATAGTGAATTGGCATACTCATAAAATTGGGTATGTTGTAACATTTTTGTGCATGAAACCCAAGGGGACAATGGAGGTCTAATTTCAGGGTCATTGTGCTGAAGTTCTCTGAATGAATAAGTCAGGTAGCATGCAACAGATAGTGATGAATTTGAAGACCCTAGTGAATCTGTGTTTTATTATGTTCACACATGTAAAGTATTGATTCAGAATGCTTTATAACATGCTTTCAATGATACTGTTGGCTATCCAAGCAGATTGCTTTAGCCCACTTCAAAATCCATATCTAATTATGATACTTCAATGGAAAAGACAGTTAAATTAGTTAAATGCCTAATATGATGCTGCATGATAGTAAATAATGAGTCTAGATGACATCCTGACTACAAAAGCAAAAACTGAGCATAGTGTACAACCCCACCTAGAGTTATAGAATCATAGAGATGTAAAGCATGGAAACAGACCCTTCGGTCCAACCCGTCCATGCCGACCAGATATACCAACCCAATCTCGTCCCACCAGCCAGCACCTGGCCCATATCCCTCCAAACCCTTCCTATTCATATACCCATCCAAATGCCTCTTAAATGTTGCAATTGTACCACCCTCCACCACATCCTCTGGCAGCTCATTCCATACACATACCACCCTCTGCGTGAAAACGTTGCCCCTTAGGTCTCTTTTATATCTTTCCCCTCTCACCCTAAACCAATGCCCTCTAGTTCTGGACTCCCCGACCCCAGGGAAAAGACTTTGTCTATATATCTTATCCATGCCCCTCATAATTTTGTAAACCCTCTATAAGGTCACCGCTCAGCCTCCGACGCTCCAGGGAAAACAGCCCCAGCCTGTTCAGCCTCTCCCTGTAGCTCGGATCCTCCAACCCTGGCAACATCCTTGTAAATCTTTTCTGAACCCTTTCAAGTTTCACAACATCTTTCTGATAGGAAGGAGACCAGAATTGCGTGCAATATTCCAACACTGGCCTAACTGATGTGCTGTACAGCCGCAACATGACCTCCCAACTCCTATACTCAAGACTCTGACCAATAAAGGAAAGCATACCAAACGCCGCCTTCACTATCCTATCTACCTGCGACTCCACTTTGAAGGAGCTATGAACCTGCACTCCAAGGTCTCTTTGTTCAGCAACACTCCCTAGGACCTTACCATTAAGTGTATAAGTCCTGCTAAGATTTGCTTTCCCAAAATGCAGCACCTCGCATTTATCTGAATTAAACTCCATCTGCCACTTCTCAGCCCATTGGCCCATATGGTCCAGATCCTGTTGTAATCTGAGGTAACCCTCTTTGCAGTCCACTACACCTCCAATTTTGGTGTCATCTGCAAACTTACTAACTGTACCTCTTATGCTCGCATCCAAATCATTTATGTAAATGACAAAACGAAGAGGGCCCAGCACTGATCCTCGTGGCACTCCACTGGTCACAGGCCTCCAGTCTGAAAAACAACCCTCCACCACCACCCTCTGTCTTCTACCATTGAGCCAGTTCTGTATCCAAATGGCTAGTTCTCCCTGTATTCCATGAGATCTAACCTTGCTAATCAGTCTCCCATGGGAAACCTTGTCGAATGCCTTACTGAAGTCCATATAGATCACATCGACTGCTCTGCCCTCATCAATCATCTTTGTTACTTCTTCAAAAAACCTCAATCAAGTTTGTGAGACATAATTTCCCACGCACAAAACCATGTTGACTATCCTGATGAAGGGCTTTTGCCCGAAACGTTGATTTCGCTGCTCGTTGGATGCTGCCTGAACTGCTGTGCTCTTCCAGCACCACTAATCCAGTATCCCAAATCAGTCCTTGCCTTTCCAAATACATTTACATCCGGTCCCTCAGGATTCCCTCCAACAACTTGCCCACCATTGAGGTCTATAGTTCCCTGGCTTGTCTTTACCGCCCTTCTTAAACAGTGGCACCGCGTTTGCCAACCTTCAGTTTTCCTGCACCTCAACTGTGACTATCGATGATACAAATATCTCAGCAAGAGGCCCAGCAATCACTTCACTAGCTCCCACAGAGTTCTCGGGTACACCTGATCAGGTCCTGGGGATTTATCCACTTTTAGCCGTTTCAAGACATCCAGCACTTGCTCCTCTGTATTCTGGACATTTTGCAAGATGTCACCATCTATTTCCTGACAGTCTATATCTTCCATATCCTTTTCCACAGTAAATACTGATGCAAAATATTCATTTAGTATCTCCCCCATTTTCTGTGGCTCCACACAAAGGCCGCCTTGCTGATCTTTGAGGGACCCTATTCTCTCCCTAGTTACCCTTTTGTCCTTAACGTATTTGTAAAACCCCTTTGGATTCTCCTTAATTGTATTTGCCAAAGCTATCTCATGTCCCCGTTTTGCCCTCCTGATTTCCCTCTTAAGTATACTCCGACTTCCTTTATACTCTTCCAAGGATTCACTCGATCTATCCTGTCTATACCTGACGTATGCTTCCTTCTTTTTCTTAACCAAACCCTCAATTTCTTTAGTCATCCAGCATTCCCTATACCTACCAGCCTTCCCTTTCACCGAACAGGAATATACTTTCTCTGGATTCTTGTTATCTCATTTTTGAAGGCTTCCCATTTTCTAGCTGTCCCTTTACCTGTGAACATCTGCCCCCAATCAGCTTTGAAAAGTTCTTGCCTAATACCGTCAAAATTAGCCTTGCTTCAATTTAGAACTTCAACTTTTAGATCTGGTCTATCGTTTTCCATCACTATTTTAAAACGAATAGAATTATGGTCACTGGCCCCCAATGACACCTCAGTCACCTGCCCTGCCTTATTTCCCAAGAGTAGGTCAAGTTTTGCACCTTCTCTAGTAGGTACATCCACATACTGAATCAGAAAATTGTCTTGTACATACTTAAGAAATTCCTCTCCATCTAAACCTTTAACACTATGGCAGTCCCAGTCGATGTTTGGAAAGTTAAAATCCCCGACCATAACTACCCTATTTTTCTTACAGATAGCTGAGATCTCCTTACAAGTTTATTTCTCAATTTCCCTCTGACTATTAGGGGGTCTAAAATACAATCCCTTTCTTATTTCTCAGTTCCATCTAAATAACTTCCCTGGATGTATTTCCGGGAATATCCTCCCTTAGCACAGTTGTAATGCTATCCCTTATCAAAAATGCCACTCCCCCTCCTCTCTTGCCTCCCTTTCTATTCTTCCTGTAGCATTTGTATCCTGGAATATTAAGCTGCCAGTCCTGCCCTTCCCTGAGATATGTTTCTGTAATTGCTATGATATCCCAGTTCCATGTTCCTAACCATGCCCTGAGTTCATCTGCCTTCCCTGTTAGGCCCCTTGCATTGAAGCAAATGCAGTTTAATTTATTAGTCCTGTCTTGTCCCTGCCTACCCTGACTGTTTGATTCACTTCTGTTCTCAACTGTACCAGTCTCAGATTGATCTCTTTCCTCACTATCTCCCTGGGTTCCCCCCCACCTTACTAGTTTAAATCCTCCCAAGCAGTTCTAGCAAATTTCCCTGCCAGTATATTAGTCCCCTTCCAATTGAGGTGCAATCCGTCCTTCTTGTGCAGGTCACTTCTACCCCAAAAGAGATTCCAATGGTCCAAAAATGTGAATCCTTCTCCCATACACCAGCTCCTCATCCATGCATTCATCTGCTCTATCCTCCTATTCCTGCCCTCACTAGCTCGTAGCACTGGGAGTAATCCAGATATCACTACCCTTGAGGACCTCCTTTTTAAATTTCTGCCTAACTCTCTGTAATCTCCCTTCAGAATCTCAAACTTTTCCCTTCCTATATCATTGGTTCCAATGTGGACAGTGACCTCCTGCTGGCCCCTCTCCCCCATGAGAACATTCTGCATCCTTGATCCTGGCACCAGGGAAACAACACACCATTCTGCTTTTTCTCTGCTGGCCACAGAAATGTCTGTCTGTACCTCTGACTACAGAATTCCCTAACACGATCTCTTGGAAGCTGGCATATCCTTCGTTGCATTCGAGCCAGTCTCAATACCAGAAGCTTGGCTTTTTGTGCTATGTTCCCCTGAGAATCCATCACCTCCTACATTTTCCAGAACAGCATACCTGTTTTAAATGGGTATGTCCACAAAAGACTCCTGCCCTCGGTGCCGACCTCTCTTACCCTTCCTGGAGTTAACCCATCTATGTGACTGTATCTGAGACATTCCCCCCTTCCTATAACTGCCATCCATCACATACTGTTGCTGTTGCAAATTCCTTATTGCTTCTATCTATATCTCCAACCGATCCACTCAATCTGATCAGATTCGCATCCAACAGCATTTATGGCAGATATAATCCGCAGTAAACCTTAAACTCTCTTTAAACTCCCACATCTGACAAGAAGTACACATCACTGCAAAGGCCATTTTTGCTCCTTCACAATCTACAGACCCAGAAAACAACACCGTCTTATTCCTCTACAAACACTGCCCCAGGTTAAATTAATAGCTATGGCTTATATTTTAAGTTTAATCAAGAGATTTATCTCCAAAAACATATAATCAAGAAAGAATCCACTATACTCACTACTGCAGCCTTTCTCTTGGACAGACTTAAAACAACAAATAACTTATCTGATTCTGTGCTGTGAACTTCGCCCAACAGTTCCTCCAAGATTAGTTGTGAATTTCACTGTTTGTTAATTTTCCCAGATGTCCAGCGATACACGAAATGAAACAGCAAGGGCGGAAACTGTGCAGGTGTTTTTTTTCTTTCTCTCTCTCTCTCTCTCTCTCTGCTGCACTGTCCTCACCATGTGCTTCCTTTGTCTGCTCTTCTCCCATTTAAAACTGCTGTTGTTTTGACTGTTTTTTTCCAAAGTTCCAAAACAATGCAACAGCATATAAAACGGTAATTGCTGCTCCTGGAATTCAAGGAAATCACCTCCAACACCTAAAATACCTCAAAAAAAAGGAGCAACTTTTACAGCCAGAAATTTTTCCCGTCCTCCATCTTGGATTACCCAGAATCCAATCTAAATGATGAAGTGCATTATTAACTCCAAATTCACTTGTAAGTTCTTTGTATTCTCTTTGGTCAGTATTTTCTATAAAAGTATTGAAACATCATTTACATAGTCAAAACAAAGTTTTGACGATGCTGTGTGCTCCATGTTACAGTGATCTAAAGCTAAAATAAATTTTGATAATGTGAAATGTCGCTTAGCAAACATGACTTAATTACTTCCTAGATTCTTCAGTATGGGTGTGAGCATATTATCAACTATGTATCTTCGTATGATTTTAAATTAGTAGTTTTCTGTTTGGGTTCAAGTGAAGGTTGCAAGCTAGCCATTGTGATGTCATCTGAATCTTTCACTAACATGGCTGCATCAGCCAGTTTTGACTCTGGTATTCCTTACTTATTTAATTGCTTGCTACTGAGGAGTGCTGTGACTTGTATCTATTTTACAGGAGAATACAAAGAGGATGTAAACTAGATCTCTAGTTGCAGTGCAGTTAAAGAGAAAGATGAAAAAGGGTTGTCCATGAATGCCACAGTAATTATTGAAAATGGTTAGATTGGATAGAACCACTGAACAGGCAATGAGCATCAAGTCAAAGTTGAACAGAAGTTAAGCTAAAAATGGTTTGTGCACATCACATTTCATATTACTCAAGGCTTTGACAGGATTGCAGAGAAACTGATTACTTTGTGTCCCAGATTTTACTGGTGAACAAATGGTGCAATTATCAGTGTTTGCCATCATTTTCTTCAATTTTGACAGCATCTTCTGGTGCCTATGTTTGCACAATTAAATGTGGAATGTGCTGTTAGTGACAACAAAAGCAAAGACGTGAGAAGATTTCATTTCCACAGAAAATTAAGATGTATCGCATTGCCTGAAAGGATGATGAAAGACGATTCAGTTGTAATTTTTAAAAGGAAATTGCTGAATAATTGAACACAAAAAATTATTGAGCTATGAGGAAAGATCAGGAAACACAGGCTAATTAGATCATTCTTTCAAAGAAGTCATATATGTATAATGGGCCAAATGGCTTCCTTGTTTACTCTGTCTACTCCATGTGACTCTTGCACAGAGTGCAATGTTAAAATCCTTACAGAGGCAAGTGAAATTGAAATCACTAAATATGCACTAACTTCCATATTTGACATCAATATTCTCACTGTAAAGATCCTTGCGAAATTTGTACCTTATTGAATGATGTTCAACTAAAATTTTAAAGGTTTCACATAAGTGTCAGGTCAATGATCAATGATCAATGATCATTTCCAACAAGCCAGAATCCAGTCTTCATCTCCTGATATTCATTGGCATTACTGACACTGAATCTCCCACAATCAGCAACCAGGAGGTTACTTTTGACAAGATCTGAACTGGACCAGCCACGTAAATATTGTGGTTACAAGTGTGGTCAGAGACTAGAAATTCTGCAGTGAGTAACTCACCTCCAAACTCCTCAAAATCTGTCCACTATCTAAAAGGCACAAATCAAGAGTGTGATGGAATGCTCTCAACTTGTCTGGATGGGTACAGCTCCAAAAACACTCAAGAGGCTTGACACCATTCAGAAGAAAAACAGCAATGATTCTACAGTCTGCTTGATTGCATTGCTATCTAATGCCTTCAGCATTCACTCCCTCACCCCTGACACATAATGGCAGTAGCATGTACATCATTCAGCAACTTGCCAAGTCTCATCTGATCTTCCAAACCTTACATCCTTTCCCACCTATAAGAACAAAAGCAGCAGATGCATCGAGACAAGTTAGCCTCCAAATCACATAATATCCTAATTTGGAACTAAATTGCTGTTTGTTCAGTTGCTCCCCAACCACTCAACAGTGAGTAATATCTTCACCATATGAACTGCAGACATTCAAGGAGGAATATTGCCTGCTGTTTCTCAAAGGAATTTGGGATGGGCAATAAATGTTGGCCACTCTGCTGCCACTGTGAAATTCCCAGACTTTTGCCTTCCCTCACACCCACATCCCGGGAATAAATAAAATATTTCATTGTTACTGTTCAACAACCCCTCTGGCTTTGAGAAAATAACTTTATATTGGTTATATATAAAATATCGTAATTTGATGAATAATTCATTAGATTTCAAAAATAATTTTGTATGACATTTTAGCTTCTCTTTTAGTCCTAAGTGTGTGACTCATGTAGAGTCGTAGAGTCATAGAGATGTACAAAAAGGAAACAGACCCTTCGGTCCAACTCGTCCATACTGACCAAATATCCTAAATTAATCTAATCCCATTTGCCAGCACTTGGCCCATGTCCAAAACCCTTCCTATTTGTATACCCATCCAGATGCCTTTTAAATGCTGTAACTGTACCAGTCTCCACCACTTCCTCTGACTTCTCATTCCATGCATGCACCATCCTCCACATGAAAAAGTTGCCCCTTAGGTCCCTTTTATATCTTTCCCCTTTCACCCTAAACCTATACCCTCTAGTTCTGGACTTCCCCATCCCAAGGAAAAGACTTTGTCTACTTACCCTATCAATGCCTCATGATTTTATAAACCTCTATATGGTTACCCCTCAGCCTCTGATACTCCAGGGAAAACAGCCCCAGTCTATTCAGCCTCTCTTGATAGCTCAAATCCTCGAACCCTGCCAACATCCTTCTAAATCTTTTCAGTACTCTTTCAAGTTTCACAACAGAATTGCACACAAAAAGTATTTTTTTAAAAATGTATGATAACATTTACTCATTATCTGCTGTTTTGCTGTTGGTGACAATTCTCAATATGACTGGCTGCCCAGTCTGCTTTATGATGCCACTGTTTTTGAAAGCCAGAGGTTCTCTATAGCTGGTTCCAGAATTAATGTAACATCAGGAAAGCTTAAATCCCACTAAATAGTTACAGAAAGTTTTCTTTAAAGTCAGCAGTGAGTGTTATTGTTTCACTGATGACCCCAAAACTAGCTAACGTAGTCACCATAAATTTGCAGTGAGAAGCTTAAAGTGTAATACGAAAGGATAATCACTTCTGCATGTTGTCTCATACACATGCTCATCAAGTGACAGATTCAGTATCTGCCATTTATATGCTTTTACTTCAGACATTGCTGTTACTTTTTCATGGGGTGTGGATGTCATTGGTGAGGTTCGCATTTTTGGTGCATTCCTTGAGAAAATGGTGGTGAATTACTGCAGACCATGATGCTAGGATTTTGGTGTCCATTCACTATAATTCGCAATACTCATAAACGAATTATTCTAGTTGTACTGCAGTGCAAAATATTCTTACATCATTTTTGGTTTCTTTCTATTCACTGCTAAATCCATTGTACAAAATTCCTTTTCTACTTAATTAAAAACAAATGTTTTAATTTACTTGAAATTAAGTAGTAATGGTGGTAAGGGCAGTTGTACTTTAAAGTTTTGAATGGAATCCTTGAGGTATAAGGGTGAAACCAGAGTCCCAACAGTGTAGTCCTGTTTCTTCTTCAGTTGAGGAACTTGCAGATAGCCTTAATTTCTTGGTAGATAGTGTTTTTTTCACTGGGCACTGAATTTTGAAATTGTCAGAAAGGCAGGTAGCGAGAGTATCTTTCGGTTCTTGGTTTCTAATTCTTTCTCCCTTGTCTTCACTTTGCTGCCCAGAAGCAGCTGTCGATGCAGGTACATATTCTTAAAGCTACTCATTGTCTTTCCAAACTAAGTACTCCACATACAGATTTTCATGTCAGAGGTATGAGAGATAGGTATCTGAGTGCCTTTTTTATGATGATGTTAATTTCAACTCAGACTAATCATTATTTACTAAAGGTTTTATAACCTTGGCTCAACCTGGTCAAACGATCGCAGCAGCTACTTTAGGTCATTGACTAAATAATTGTTTTAAAAGGATAAGTAATCTCTTCAGCTTCGTTATTACAGACCTCCGGAGCATGTGGGGAAATCTGGGCCTCCTGACTCGAAAGTAGGGACGTATTCACTGTGTACAAAATCCCTCATCTTTTAGTCAATAAAATTCTAACATGTTAGAATCAGATGATAGAGTTGATACCATTTTTACTACAGTCACAATGCCATTAATTGGCCATTTAAGTGCCTGACTAAGCCCTAAAGCACGTAGGTCACCTGACTCCTCCCTCAATCCAAATTTCAGATAGGGAAGGAGTGGATGGGTAGGCAGCAGGAATGTTCTTTGCATTTTTTTACATGCCCTCTCCAGTGGCAGAATGCCTAAAATTTATACAGTTACTTTTCTTGTCCTCTTACTCTTTTCAAAACATATATATTTAATTTTCACGTTACTAACTTGGAGTTAATTCAACTTTCAGTATACTGGCTATATGGCCAGCTAATATGCTGTCAATCAACATAGACATGTGCCACAAAGGCATACAGTGATGGCCTTCCTTGTAGCATTCCCTCTATTACTCTGAAGACAGATTTGTGTGTGCATGTAACTAACTACTGGCCTGTTCCCACAAATGTCTCAAATCTATACATATCTGTAGCTACATTTGTGATTCTGAGTAATTTTGAAACATTTTCAGAATCTTTCCTTTATAAAAGAGGAACAGTTCATTTCTGTCTGACATGATATTGCTTGTGGTGACCTTAATGTTGAGCTCTCTACACTTATATTGCAGGTTGGTAAACTGGTTACTTACAATAGTAGAATAGACATGTATTTAAATGCAATAGTAGAATAGACAAGATTTAATAACATTTTGATCATTTCGACAATACATTTACATTGAATTTTGCAATAAATCTTTGTACCATGTAAATAAACAGAGCCATTGGTGTGGTGTCAAATGTTTTTAGTGGTTAAAGCAGTAAAATAAATACACGTGCAAGCATTGGTGTCTCCATTTCAGAAATAAATAATTGTATTTAAGTGATTTGGAATTTTCTGTGGGGCTTAACAAGATGCTATATATGCAACTATCTTTCTTTCATTGTTCATTGTTCTTGATTCTAGTTACAGTTGCAAGGAAGCATCAACTGGAGGTCTAGTACTTTCAATTCAGGAGGAAGAAACAACAAGGATATTACTTGTGCCTCTTTTCTAGATACAAACCTCACAGTGCTCACAATGGTACTCCGAGAAACCTCGCAGATTGTTCACAATCGGCCAGAAAGTGCTATATGCCACACAAAGAAAGCTTAGACCAGAAGAGGAGAGAATGTGAAATAATTTGCAGTATTTCTGTTTCTTGCTCAACTTATGCCAATCAGTTATCATAACACTTTGCTGTTGGCTATCGTACAAAGTCAAACTATTAATAAGAACAATTTCAATTCACAGCAACATTTTCATGGAAAGTTCCATCTGCCTTTAAAAGGAAACTGACTATCCCTAGACCTTGCAAACCCAAGCACATTATATTTTGGCATACACCAATGAAGCAATAGCATTCTAATTTCAGTTGCCAAGGCATTTGCGAGTTACAGCAGTTCTAGTTTGCTGTAGAAAATTAATTCAGAGTGATGCCAAATTAAGTACATCCAGACTGCTTGGATTGCTGCAGTTAAACCAAAATGAACACTTGATTTGGTGTCACTCCCAATTAAAGACCTCTGTCTGAACACAGCTATTGTAATACAATCTGTCACAGGTCTGTTGGTGCTCCTTGGCCATGTTTATACTTAACTGTTGTAAAAATGCAGCTATAAGTTGATTGATATTTTTTGCACACCAGGAACAGGAATATTTGTGTCTTGGATTATACTGTGGTATAACGATGCAGGATTTAATTTGTGTTGCATTTCCATTTTAAAGGAAATGTAAGCCAATATTGTTGTTTTAGACAATAAATCATGGTGACTGGATGGGTGAAATTTTAGTTCAATGACAGCATAGTTATTGAAAGTATCGCCACCAAATCTCTTGCATTAGAAGCAGTGGATCATACATTTACATAATGAAAAAAACATTATTGCTTCATGAAGTTGAAATGGTTATGTCATAAACATTAGTCCTTTTCAGAGGACGTAATTTCAATAAGTTTCAATGTTGTAATATTTGATTATGCTTTTGTTACAGTTTTTCTTTTCTTTCTTTATTTCTTTATTTTCTTTCTTCCTCCCACTTCTGCAACAAAATGAGTTTTCTCATGACTTGTCTCTTGCAGCCTTCATGTCATATTGCTAAAAAAAAAGAGACGTGCTGTTGAAAGTTTGTAACCTGTATTCATCAGGACAGGTATAGAAATACTAAATTTCCAAGGATATAGTAATTTATATTTCATGTGAAGAAGGTTTCTTACAAATGTTATAAAGTGAGTAAGAGTGCAATAGGAGATCAAAAGCCAGGAAGCATGTTGGGGTCTAGATGGTGGAGAGGGAATGGTGATTTGGAGGAGAATGTATATCTTTCTGCAGATAAATTTAGATCAGATTTTGAGTACAACAATAATTTAATTTTGAAGTCAACCATTTATCCCATGTATGTTTTAATGACAGTAAGTGTCAATAATAGTGGCTTATATATGGAGGTTAGATTTTAATTTCTAACACTTAGATTGAATGATGAAGATGCACATAAACAAAAAAGGCACATAATCAATTTATTTCCTTGTTCTAGTATAATTGGTCAACCACATTCATGTGGATCTGGCGTCCTACATAGCCCAAGCTTTGTAAATATGACAGATTTCCTTTCCAAAAAGATATTAATGAACCAAAGTGGCTGTTTAAAATATGCAATGATAGTTTTGTGGTCACCATTACTAAATCCAGATTTCTATTCCAGAGTTATTAAGTTTAAATTCAACCAACTACTAATGTAGTATTTGTGACATTGACCCTAGATTACTAGTCCCGTAACATTACCATTATGCGACCTATTTCCCGAACTGCAAATTATCGCTTCATGAACTTGGAATGATTATGTCGTAAACACTAGCCCTTTTGTGAGACCTTAAGACGATAATATCATAAGACGTAGGAGCAGAAGACCATTCAGCCTATCAAGTCTGCCCTGTTACTCAATAAGAACTTGGCTGATCTGATAAGCATCAACTCCACTTTTTTGCCTATTCCCCATCACCCTTAATTCTCTTATGTTAAACATCTGTCTGTCTCAGCCTTGAATATACTTAATGTTCCAGCCTCAGCAACCCTCTGTGGTAAAGAACTCCACAGGTTCAATACATTCTGAGAGAAAAAATTCTCCTTGATACTGTCTTAAATATGCAACCCCTTATTCTGGGAGTGTGCCTTCTGATCCTCGACTCTTCCTCAATGGAAAGCAACCTTTCTGCATCTACCCTGTCAAGTACTCTAAGAATCTCACATATTTCAATAAGGTTGTCTCTTGTTCTTCGAGGAGAAAGTGAGGACTGCAGATGCTGGAGATCAGAGCTGAAAATGTGTTGCTGGAAAAGCTCAAACTGTCCTCATAAGACAGTGCTTCTGTACCTGGTATCAGCCTAGTAAACCTTCATTGAACTGTCTCCTGTGCCAGTAGCATCTTATTCTTATGTTTACTTGTTGACATATTTTTTGCTGCTTTATTTTACAGCTATTTTCTTTCTTTTCAGCCCCTGACCTAGCAGCCACAGTATTTACATAGCTGGTCCAGTTCAGCATCTGTTGAATTGTAACCCTTAGGATTTCGATAATTGATGATTCAGTGATGCTAATGCCATTAAACATCATAGGAATATGATTAGATTCACTTGTCAGAGATGGTCATTGCCTGGCATTTGTGGCCTATTGACGTTATTTGCCACTTAGCAGTCTACTTGAATTGACGTGGAAGTGCCGGTGTTGGACTGGGGTGGGCAATGTCAGAAATCACATGACACCAGATTATAGTACGACAGGTTTATTTGAAATCACAAGCTTTTTGATCGCTGCTCCTTTGTCAGGTAGAGTGAAGAGAAGCACACAGGCATGTAATTTATAGCCAGAAACATCAACAAATCATACAAATGGTGTGAGTGGAATGTTGACAGGCTGAATAATAAGTCTCTGCAGGTGATCAAAAGTGTCAGACTGTGTGAGTAAAGTGTCAACAGCTGAATAACAAGTGGAGGGATGATTTATAATCTGATTAATTGAGACAGAGATAGTTACAAAAACTTAAAAGTAAGATGCCGCTGGAAACAAACCAAATGGCTGGAATAACATGATTATTATAAGAGATGCATGCTGAGGGTCAAATGAAAGTAACAAGTAATCCAAAACTGTACAAACTAATTTAGGGAGAGAAAGCATAACATGTTATTAGGGTAATAGTGTCAAAACAGTAAGAAAGATTTTGCAAATACAGAATAGTGTGGTGGGGTTACATGTAGCATGACATGAACACAAGATCTTGGTTAAGGTCAGCTTCATGGATATGGAGCTTGGCTATCAGCTTCTGCTTGGCAATTCTGCATTGTTGTTAATACGACATCAAACAGTACAGCACAGTACAGGCCCTTCAGCCCTCAATGTTGTGCTGAGCAATTAAATTAATCTAAGGTCAACATAACCTACACAGCCCTCAATTTACTGCTGTCCATGTGCTTGCCCAGCAGCCGCTTAAATGTCCTAATGCTTCTGACTCTACTACCGCCACTGGCAGTGCATTCTACGCACCCACCACTCTTTGCGTAAAGAACCTACCTCTGACATCTCCACTATATCTTCCTCCAATCAGCTTAAAATTATGACCGCTCGTGACAGCCATTTTTGCCTTGGGGAAATGTCTCTGGTTATCTACTCAATCCATACCTCTCATTACCATGTACGCCTCTATCAAGTCATCTCTCTTCCTTCTTTGCAGTGAGAGAAACCCAAGCTCACTCAACCTCTCTTCATAAGATATGCCCTCCAATCAAGGCAGCATCCTGGTCAATCTCCTGTGCACCCTCTCTAAAGCTTCCACATCCTTCCTATAATGAGGTGACCAAAACTGGACACAATATTCCAAGTATGGTCTAACCAGGGTGTTATAGAGCTGCAGCATAACCTCACAGCTCTTAAACTCAATCCCCCTGTTAATGAAAGCCAAAACACTATGTGCCTTCTTAACAACCCTATCAACTTGGGTTTGAGGATCTATGTACATGGACCCCATGAGCTTGCTGTTCCTCCACACTGTCAAGAATCCTGTCTTTAACCTGGTATTCAGCATTCAAATTCAACCTTCCAAAATGAATCACTATGCATTTATCTAGGCTGAACTCCATTTGTTACTTCTCAGCCCAAAACTGCATCCTGTCAATGTCTTGTTGTAAACTGCATCAGCCCTTGACACTATCTACAACACCACTGACTTTTGTGTCATCGGCAAACTTACTAACCCACCTTCCTGCTGCTTCATCTAAGTTTTTTATAAAAACTATAAAGAATAGAGGCCCAAGAACAGATTCCTGCAGGACACCACTGGTCACCAACCTTTAGGCAGAATATTTTCTGTCCACTACCACTTGCTGTCTCTATCGGCCAGCCAATTCTGTATCCAGACAGCCAAGTTCCCTGTATCCTATGCCTCCTAACTTTCTGAATGAGCCTACTGTGGGGAACCTTATCAAATGCCTCACTGAAATCCATATACACACATCCACTGCTTGACCTTCAGCAACTTGTCTCATCACAACCTCAAAGAACTCAGTAAGGCTTATGAGGCATGACCTGACACTCTCAAAGCCATGCTGACTATCTTTAATTAAACTTTAATTTTTTCAAATAGTCATAAATCCTCTCTCTCAGAATCCTTTCCAGTACCTTGCTTACCATAGATGTAAGACTGACTGACTGATCTGTAATTCCTTGGGATTTCCCAATTTCCTTTCTTGAACAGAGGAACAACGTTCACTTCCCTCCAATCAGCTGGTATTACGCCCTTGAAGAGTGAGGAAGCAAAGCTCATCGCCAAAGGCACAGCAATCTCATTCCTCCTTCCCTTAGTAACCTTGGATGTATCTGGTCCGGCCCTGGGGACTTATCTATCTTGATGCTTCCCAGAATTTCCAGCACTTCCACTTCCTTAATATCAATCTGTTCAAGCCTGTTAACCTGGTCCGTGATGTCCTTACTATCAATAAGGACCTGCTTTCTTATGAATACTGAAGCAAAAGTCTCATGTAGGGCCTCCCCTACCTCTTCAGACTCCAGGCACAAGTTCCCTCCACTATCCCTGATTGGACCTACCCTCTCTCTGATCATTCTCTTATGCCTCATGTTGGTATAGAACACCTTTGGGTTTTCCCTAATCCTTCCCGCCAAGGCTTTCTTGTGCCCCCATCTAGCTTTCCTAAGTCCATTTTTGAGTTCTTTCCTAGCTACCCTGTAATCCTCTAAAGCTGTGCCAGATCCTTGCTTCCTCAACCTTAAGTAAGCTTCCTTCTTCCTTTTGACGAGATGATGCTCTGCTCTTGCCATCCAAGGCTCATTCACCTTACCATTCCTTGCCTGTCTCAGTGGGACAAAGTTACCCAACGCTCGCAACAAGTGCTCCTTAAACAGCCTCCACATTTCTGTTGTGCTCGAGGTTGCCTTGGAGGGCATTTACCCGAGGTTTGGAGGCTGAATGTTCTTGACCACTGAAGTGTTCCCGACTGGGAGGGAACATTCCTGTCTGGTGATAGTTCCGCATTGTCCATTCATCCGTTGCTGTTGCATCTGCATAGTCTCACCAATATACCAGGCTTTAGGGCATCCTTGCCTGCAGTGTTTGAGGTAGACAACATTGGCTGTGTCGCATAAGTATCTGCTGTGTGCGTGGTAGGTGGTGTTCCCACGTGTGATGATCTGTCACGTCTTGCACAGGTTGCCATGATAGGTGTTGGTGATCGATGTCCTGAAAACTGCGTAGTTTGCTGTGAACGATGGTCAGATTAAGGTTTGGTGGTTGTTTGAAGGCAAGAAGTGGAGGCGTAGGGATGATGTTGCCAAGATATTCATAGTCATTGATGACATCTTGAAGGCCTAGAAGAACAGATAATGCCTTTATTCCTGATGAAGGGCTTTTGCCTGAAACGTCGATTTCGCTGTTCCTTGGATGTTGCCTGAACTGCTGTGCTTTTCCAGCGCCACTAATCCAGAATCTGGTTTCCAGCATCTGCAGTCATTGTTTTTACCCAGATAAATTATGTGCCTTTGTGCGTCTCTTCACTCCACCTGATGAAGGAGCAGTGCTTCGAAAGCTTGTGATTTCAAATAAATCTGTTGGATCACAACCTGATGTTGTGTGACTTCTGTACTTGAATTGAATTAGCCTTTATTGTCAAGTGCACTGACTCGATGTTGCCTTGCTGCATATGGGCAGGGGTTACTTAAGTACTTGAGGGGTCACGAATAAAGGACAATCATCAGCTAACATCCTCAGTTCTGATTCTGATGGAGAGAAGGTCATTGATGGAGCATCATTGAAGAATGTTGGCCCCAGAACGCAAACCTGATGGACTCCTGCAGAGATGTTCTGGAGCTGAGATGCCTAACCTCCAACAACTTTTGTGCTCAGTGTGACGCCAGCCAGTGGGGATATATTCCTCGATTCTCATTGACTTTAGACTCTAAGTGCCTCTTAATGCCAGAGTCAGTCAAGTGTTGCCTTGACATTAAGGGCAGTCACCCTCCCCTTACCACTGGAATTCATCTCATTTAACCATTTTCAAACCAAGGCTGTAATGAAGTTAGGAGACGATGCGTCCCAGTGAAACCCAAACTGAGCATAAATGAACAGATTATTGCTGACTACATGCCACTTAATACTGCTGCAGATAGCCCCTTCCATCTTTTTTTCTAATGATAAAGAGTAGATTAACAGGGCGGGAATGGCCTGTGCAATTTTCCACATTGCTAAAGAGATGCCTGAATTGTTCCTGTACTAGAATAGCTTGGCTAGGGGTGCATTTACTTCTTGAGCACATTCTTCCAGATTGTTGCCAGAATATTATCAGGGGTCCATTGTGTCTTAGCTATTCTTTGTTTCAGCCATCTCTTGATAATAAGTAAAGTGAATCAAATTTGTCAAAGACTGGTATTTCTGATGCTGGACCATCAGGCGGAGGCCAAGATTAATCATGCACTTACTTTTGGCTGAAGATTATTGCAAATGCTTCAACTTGGTCTTTTGCACTAAAATGTTCCTCTCCCCATCATTGAGAATTGGGATGTTTTTAAAGCTATTGCTCTTTTAAGTTTAATGCCCAGCGCCATTCATGACGGAATCTGGGAGGACTGCAGGTTTTAGGTCTGATTCATTGGTTATGGGATCATTTCTATTTATCGCATACTACTTGTGCTATTTGACATTCAAGTCGTCCTCCTGTATCTTTGCCAGTTGACACTTCATTTTAGGTATGCCTGGCACTGCTGCTGTCATTCCCTTCTGCACTCTTCTATGATGGATGAAAGCTAGTTGATGGTGACAGGTCCTCTGCCTTTTTCTACCTGCCCTTGAAGGGAATTGGTAAAGGATGAAAGTTGAAGTAAATGACAGCAGAGAGAGAGAGGACTTTTAAGAACATGAGCAGGAGCAGTCTATAATCCTGTCCAACAAGTCTCTTGCTCCGTTCAATAAAATCATGGCTGCAAATGTGCTTCTTGCCTGATCTTGGATCAAGAATGCCAAAATAATCACAAGCCCATTGATTAAAGACATTTCTCTTCATTTTCTTATCCTGCAAGAATGGCCTGGAGATCGGCCCAATTTCTAGACTCTGTCTGTCCAGGGAAAGTGATCACTTCGCATCTAAATAGGTTGAGCAGGAAATTTAAAGGGTAAGATGTAAGAATATTCAAAAGAATGAGAATATGGTTGGAAGAGGTATGGGTAATGGAACATAAAGCGTCGGGGCAATGTTGAGAAAAGGGGTGGATTTAGCTTGAAAATTATGAAACAGATCAGGAAGGAAGACAGTGAAGACCATATTGACCCATATAACCTATACCCATTGGTGATTTTCTCCAAGCTTTGGCCTGCAGATAACCATGAAAATACATGAAGGCTTTCTTTCTGGCAGCCCTCTCAGGATTCAGTTGTGATTACTAAATTATGCTGAATGAGTATGAGTTGTTTTTCTTTTTACTTTATAAACTTCACATCAAACAATATATCATCTTTCCTTTATGACAAGGGAAATATCATGGACATTAAAGTCCTGAAGGAAGTTTTGACTCATTAAACTTGGATTGGTGCTAGCTACTTAATCAAGCTTTCTATTTGGAATCTATTTCACTGCTTTTCACCATACCTATTCTCTGACCTTTTGAACTCATATTCCCATTTTCCCTCCATTATCTGCACTCTACTCCACTAATAGGTATACTGGAACCTTACTGTTTATGTGAAGCATCTTGGAATGTTTTAATTGTATTGTCTGCATACAAGGAGTTTGAATGAATGCAATGTGAAACCCATAGTATTACCTCCAGAATTTGCTGATCTGTGGCCAAACTCTACTTGCTGCATTTGGCCCGTATCTTTGCTTAACAAAAAAATGATTTATCTCAAATTTAAACTTAACAGCTGACCCAGTGTCCCACTTCCAATTGTGGAAGAGAGTTCCATACGTCTACTACCCTTTGTGTGTAGAAATGCTTCCTAATATCTCTCCTGATCTTCCTCATGTGGCCCTAATTCTCAGACTATGCCTGTTAGTTCTATAATCCCCAACCAGTACAAATACTTTATCTACTCTGTCCTGTCTGATAATATCTTGATATTTTGATCAGATCAGCTCTTTAACATTCTAAATTCTAAAGAAAACAGGCTAGTTTGTATAATTTCTTGTCATAACTTAACCCCGGAAGTCCAAGTATTATTTTTATATTCTTTTCAAGACTAGTGTATTCTTCATAAGGTGTGGTGCCCAGATTTGCACACAGTCCTCCAAATGGGTTTTACCAGGGCTTTGTAAAACTGCAACATAACTTCTCCATCCTTGTACTCCAATCCTTTTGATAGAAAGGCCAGCATTCCATTAGGAGAAAGTGAGGACTGCAGATGCTGGAGTACCAGAGCTGAAAAATGTCGTGCTGGAAAACACAGCAGGCCAGGCAGCATCCAAGGAGCAGGAAAATCGACATTTCGGGCATAAGCCTTTCTTCAGGAATGGTGTGCCAAGCGGGCTGAGATAAAGGGGGAGGGGCGCTGGGAATACGATAGGTGGAAAGGAGGTGAGGGTGATAGGCCGGAGAGTGGGGGGGGGGGGGGAATGCAGAGAGGTCGGGAAGAGGATTGCAGGTCAAGAGGGCGCTGCTGAATCCAAGGGTTGGGACTGAGATAAGGTTGGGGGAGGGGAAATGAGGAAGCTGGAGAAATCTACATTCATCCCGTGTGGTTGGAGGGTTCCTAGGCGGAAGATGAGGCGCTCTTCCTCCAGACGTCGTGTGGTCAGGGTTTGGCGATGGAGGAGGCCAAGGGCCTGCATGTCCTTGGCGGAGTGGAAGGAGGAGTTAAAGTGTTCAGCCACGGGGCGGTTGGGTTGGTTGGTGCAGGTGTCCCAGAGGTGTTCCCTGAAACGTTCCACAAGTAGGCGGCCTGTCTCCCCAGTGTAGAGGAGACCACATCAGGTGCAACGGATACAGTAAATGATGTGTGTGGAGGTGCAGGTGAATTTGCGACGGATATGGAAGGATCCATTGGGGCTTTGGAGGGAGGTGAAGGGGGAGGTGTGGGCACAAGTTTTGCACTTCATTAGCCTTCTTCATTATTTTCTGCGCTTCTTTAATACAGATCTGAATCCTTAAGTCTCTTTGGACATTCACTCTATTTAACTTCATGCCATCTAGAATGCACCAATATCTAGCCTTTTTTGGTCCAAGTTTGAAAACTTCACACTTCCTTACATTGAACTCCATCTCGACTGTTTTGCTCATTGATTTAGTCTGTCAATACCCCATTGTAATTTTATGCTATGGCCTACATTGTCTTCATTGCCATCTCATTGTCACTAACAAATTTGGATATATGACTTTCCATGCCATTATCCAAATCATTAATATATAATGTGAGTAGTTGAAGTCTTAATCCTTGTGGGCACCAATGGTCACATTCTGCATATATGCATCTCCGCCCATTCCCATGTCTTTTATAGCCCTTATGTCAATGTAGTGCCAGGCCATGCTCCACCACCCATCACACTTTGCCTTTACACCACCCAGTCTGCAGACCTCACATAGTTGAATTACCAAAGTCAGACATGAATGGAGGCAACTGCTGATTTATGTTGACAGTTGCCTTCATAAAATATAAATGCCTAAAAAACATGACCCACCCCATGAAAATGGTAATGTCTTATTCAAGAGCAGGACTCCAATCTTTGGCTTCTGTAGCTATTGGCTTCTGCAATAAAGGAGAAGTTCTCTGACATTGCAAGAATCCAGGCCTGACTATGAAATGTCATACTTTACCAACTTACTTGGTTTTGAAATGGCAGTTTGTGATTTCTTAATATTGAGTTTAAGGATCGGTACATTATCCTTGCAAATATAGATCAAAAAACATGATCCAGCAAAGTTTTGAATTCTTTTGACACATAGGTGGAGGTCATGTAGAATTGTACAGCATGAGGGAGACCTTTGGCCATTCTTTGGTACAGAGATAATTCCTTTCTTCTGGGCTAGCTGCCTGAGTTTAACTCCCACCTGTTCCAGAGATGTATTACAACACATATGAACAGGTTGATCTTTAGTACATTGTGTTTATGCTGGCTCTTTAATAAAGCTATCAATAGACAATAGGTGCAGGAGTAGGCCATTCTGCCCTTCGAGCCTGCACCACCATTCAATATGATCATGGCTAATCATCCTTAATCAGTATCCTGTTCCTGCCTTATCTCCATAACCCTTGATTCCACAATCCTTGAGAGCTCTATCCAACTCTTTCTTAAATGAATCCAGAGACTGGGCCTCCACTGCCCTCTGGGGCAGAGCATTCCACACAGCCACCACTCTCTGGCTGAAGAAGTTTCTCCTCATCTCTGTCCTAAATGGTGTACCCCGCATTTTTAAGCTATGTCCTCTGGTTCGGCACTCACCCATCAGTGGAAACATGTTTCCTGCCTACAGAGTGTCCAATCCTATAATAATCTTATATGTCTCAATCAGATCCCCTTTCAGTCTTCTAATCTCAAGGGAATACAAGCCCAGTTCACTCCAGTCTTTCTGTGTAAGGTAATCCCGCCATTCCAGGAATTGACCTCGTGAACCTACGCTGCACTCCCTCAATAGCCAGAATGTCTTTCCTCAAATTTGGATCCATCCTCTCTGTTTCCCCCATTAGCACAATGTTTCCCTGTCAAATATTTATGCAAATTCTTTTTAAAGGTACACATGCTTCCACATGATTTCAGACCGTTCTTCCTCCTTATAATGCACTGTTTTTTTTTCTCTCATCTCACTTATGGTTCTTTTACGTTAAGTTCATGTCTACTCGTTACAGACTTTCCTCTCAGTTAATCCCCATTTACTGAAAATAAAAACTTGTAGCACTCTGCAAGATTCTCTGTATTTGATCTACAACACAAAGTTGTCACTGGACATATTTGAATATTGATTTTTGTATAGCATGCAAACCTTCTGATTAAAAGAAATACTAATGTGCACCAGCTCAATCTTGTATCTGCCCAGGTCATCAGAGACATTCCAAACAGTCAACTGATGTGGATTGGCTTCCGCTTTAGTGTTCGAAAGCAAACTTCTGACAGTAGTAGTAGCAACACTGTCAGACCACATTTAGTTAGTGACACAAATCTAATTAACAACTGGCAACATGTCAGTGAGGGGAGGTAGAACAGAAGGACGTGCTTTAGAAATCCCTTTGCTGTCAGCTTGTTTTTTTTTCCTTGCTAAATTCCTACAAGATTCTGCTGCTATGTCTCAGAGCTCATCAGAAAGGGATAATTAGGATGTCTCAGTGCCTGGACCTTGAACAGAGTCCTGGGATTAGTCTTTAGTTAACGACATCAGTCCCTACAATCTCACTCCTTTTTGGCCTTCAAATGTTACAGACATAATGACAAAAAAATCAGAGAAAGATCAGCACAGGCCAAATTATCTAAGGAGATAGACTGCATTGGTGATGTTAGACTCTGACCCTTGTTGATCCCTCAGCCTTCACAGGCAATATTATGCAAATTGCTTCCAGCTGATGGCACAATTCGAGCCATAATGGTCCAAGGCCTGATTGACAGAGGAGATAAGGTGACGTGTTGGATTCATTTGCAGCTTGCAAGTCGACAAGCAAAGGATTATGAACAGAACCAGAGATGGGAGATAATTGAACTTCATTTAGGCTTATTCGTTTAAATTTAACTCTCTTTTCAGTTCTTAAAACGTCAATATTCACAAGTCATTACTAAACAGCAGTTCAAGGTTAGCAGCAATGTCATTGGTAAAGAAAGGCTTCTATAATGAGACAATGTTGCTGGGTACAAATTGGAATCCTCACCTTGTGAAGATTTTGAAAATAACATACATTGTTTTTAATGACTAGAATATGGCTGCTAGTTAGTAGAAAGGAGGGATTCATCCTTTAAAAGAAAATGGTAATATGTATGTTTACAGCTAAATCAAAGTGGAAGTGAGCGGTTAGCATGATTAGTCAGTGTGAATCCATGCAGAGTTTGCATTTGATGTTGAAAGTTCTAAGACAGGAGCCAGTACTGGGTTACCTTTTGTTTGTTATTTATAAAAATGATTTGAATGAGAATATAGGCGGCATGGTAAGTAAGTTTGCAGATGATGCCAAAATTGATAGTGATGGTGTAGTGGACAGTGAAGAAGGTGATCTAAGATTGCAAAGAGATCTTGATCAATTGGGTAAATGGGTGGAGGCACGGCAGATGGATTTTAATTTGGTTAAGTATGAGGTATTGCATTTTGGTAATACAAACGAGGACAACATTTATACATTAATGGTAGGGTATTGGGTCGTGTTGTAGAGCAAACAGACCTGGGTTCAGGTACATAATTCTTTGAAATTTGTGTCAGAGGTCGACAGGGAAGTTAAGAAGACATTTAGTTTGCTTGTCTTCATTATTCATACCATCGAGTGCAGGAGTTGGGACATCATGTTGAGTTTGTACAAGATGCTTGTGAGACCTCTTCTGGAATACTCTGTGCAGTTCTGGTCACCTAGTTATACAAAAAGTATTATTAAACTGGAGAGGGTTTAGAAGAGATTTACTGGGATGTTTCTGGGAATGAAGGGTTTGAGACATAAAAATAGACTGGAAAGACTGGAAATTTTTTCAGTGGAGCTTAGGAGGTTGAGGGGTGATCTTATTAAAATTTACAAAATCATGAGCGTAGATAGGATGAATGGCAAAGGTGTTTTCCCTATGGTGGGAAGTTCAAAACTAGAGGGCATATTTCAAGGTATGAGGAGAAAGGTTCAGAAAGGGCATGAGAGGCAACTTTTTTTTACACAGAGTGTGGTTTGTGTTTGGAATGAACTGCCAGAAAAAGTGGTGGATGTAGGTAGAGTTAAGTTCATGCATAGTTTCATGAATAGGAAATGTTTGGAGGGATATGGGTCACTCGCAGGCAGGTGGGACTAGTTTGGTTTGGGAACATGGGCGGCATAGACTGATTGAACTGAAGGGTCAGTTTCCATGCTGCATGGCTCTATGACTTGTATCAATAGTTATTAAGGATAAGCAGGAGATTATAAATGATGGCGTTAACATTTTGTAATTTTTTTTCAAGTATGTGCACCTACTCTGTCGCAATCCCAGTGGGACTGGAATTATCTGACTGGTCTGCTGATGTGCCAATTGGGGCTGTTAAATGTCCAATTAATTCCCACTTAAAGTCCTCAATTCACTGCCAGTTTAGTTGGTGGAGCGAGAGGCCCTTGCCAAGTGGCCAGCTTGGGCAGGTTTTGCTTGAGCAGACTGATGGCCGGTAGATGGCGGAGAATCCCTGCCTAACCTGAACCCTTGGCCTATCATAGGGTTTTTCAAAGGTTTTAATCTTCACCCTATTTGCTTTTCTTAGCCCTCCTCAACAAGATCTGCCATGTTTGTACCCAGTGAGACTCCAAAAGAGTGGCTGATACCCCTTTATCCCAATGTCTTAGTTGACTGCTGACCTCTGATTGGCCAACATCTCTCTGAGATAGGAGTTATCATTCCTGGAGAAACAAAAATTCTACTTCTAGTGCATTAATGGAAATTTGTCTGTTAAAGGTCGTGCAGGCCCATCACAAACTTTTAGCCAATGGAATTGGGGGTTGGGGTGTTACATCTGGTTATCATATAATTATACATGTTGTGTACATTAAATACTAATGATTTTATCAATGACAATTTGTTTACCCTAGAGTTCTCTTGGAATTAATTAATCAGTTTGAGATGAACTGTGGTGAGCATTTACTGTGGACGTGCATGCATTAGAAACTTCCCCCAAATGCATTTTTCTTACATCTGTGACAGGTGGAAAGCAACCTGTGTGCCATTGATATAAATTAGATTAGATTGGATTAACATCCAGAACACAATCTGAGGTGATTAATCCTGCCAATGCGGTTTCATAATGCTTTTTGGAAACAGAAACTCCAAACAGTATGATAGTAGCTATAAATTGCTTTCTTACTTTCTTTTGTTATAGAAGGAAGAGTATTAATATTTAAAATGTGAGTGCTGGTAATGACATTGAAAGAGTTGGTGTGGAAAATTAATTGAGTCTAAGTTAGGAAGTTATGCACATCACAAAAACAAAATCTTCAAGCCAGTAGATTAATTGCCTGTTTTTAAATTAATTCAGTGCACCTTACTTTTTCGCATTCAAAAGTTCCTCTGTTCCCTCAAGCCAAAATGGCATCACTTAAAAAAAGCTGAAATCATATTGGAGAACATCTTCACTTCTTTTAATGGGTTTATTTTTAATGGACAAAAATCTTCTTTTATTAATCAACAGAAGAGCCTTGTTTATTCTGAGAAAATGAGGAAAAAATCATGTTGAATACTTTCTTTGTAAATATTTAAAGACTTATATATTATTAGTCTATTTGTGACCAGATAGTGAAGTGGGTGGCCATGTACACACAAGACTGGTTTTGCCTGTTCATGCAGCAACACGCCAAACAATTGTAAATCATGAGTGCCTTGGGATATTCAACTACCCTAAAGCTACTATAAATACAAGTGTTTTTGGTGACGGAAGTTGAATGATTTAAGAAAGACAGCTTTTGTAATAAAAATTGATTTCAGTTATAACATAGGCTAAAGCTGGAGCACATGCACTGGGGTCATGATGTATGATTGATCTATGCCTATTATTCCAGTGAAGACAGTGTGCAAATTTTGTACTGCTTGCTAATGTAAATGATAGCCCAGTACTATATGTGCAATTGAGTGATTGCACAACACAGTAGGCAACCACAAGTGGGTTCAAGGCTAGCATCATTCAATGCTAGCCTGCTTGACTTAAAGACAACTTTCACCTCTCAAAGGAGGTATAGATTCTGGCCATAACAGCTGCTGGAACCGGCTGAAGGGCAGATAGAATGCTGAGCAGTGGTCCACCTGCTTTGACCACTTTGGATAAGCCTTTTCATTCACTGGATCTGATATCCTTGCTATCATGTTGGCACAGCACCTCATCAGTTATGATTCAGCATGCATCATAGACAAGGAGAAGAAAGAAGAGGAAGAGAAGGAGGAGGAAGGGAGGAGGCAGCTGACACATTCACTTTTTGGATAACTCATCAGCAGGGGCCTCCTTTGACTCTGATCACCATAAATGTAATTCCAGATTCATTTTATAAAACAGGCCCCCACCTTACTGTCTTTTTGTTACAGGCAATTACAGTGTGCATATGACTATAAACCTATAATAAAAACAATCAGAGCACAAAACAGCCATTATTTCCTTAAAAGTCAATGAATCTTACTTGTGTAAAAGCCAAAAGAACTGCAGATGCTGTAAGTCAGAAACAAAAACAGAAATTGCTGGAAAAGCTCTGCAAGTCTGGAAGTATCTATTGAGAGAAATCATGTGAAGGTTTCAGGTCGAGTGACTCTTCCTCAGAACCCTTCTATTCTGAGGAAGGGTCACTTGACCCAAAACGTTAACTCTGATTTCTCTCCACAGATGCTGCCAGAGCTGCTGAACTTTTCCAACAATTTCTCTTTTTGAACTTTGCCTGTTTATTCCGTTAATGCTTGCCTTCCAAGTATGTACATGTACCTTCATGCTACTCCTACACAATGCTGTCTCAGTGATTGCAGTATTAGTTGAAGTGTGGTTTGCAGATGAGATGGATGTGGAGGGTTGTATACAAGTGGATGTTTGGTGGGCAACAGTAGCTGATTGGTCTGTGGACTAGTGACCAGCAATCAATGCCAAAGGCTGTCTGCTTGCCAATAATTGTGTGATTGATTCTCAGGTAGCTGAATGGCTTGGGGCCATGAACAAGACAGCCTTTCAGATCAGGAGTTTTGTGTCTTCTCTGTAATAAAAATTACTGAAGAAAACCAATTTATTTTCCCTTCAGCAGTGCTGTAAAATGCAACTTTTAATTAGTAAATCAGGGACCTTTTATTATTGTGAAACAGACCCTGTACCTTCCATAAACCATTAAAAGCATTAAGAGAAAGAAGACTGAGAAGCAGCAACCTGATCAGCATAAGAACCATCTCAGCAGATCCTGTGAACAGAGACCACTGAACTACTTTCCCTGTTTTCCCTCCATCCACAGCACCAATTATTTTTAAATCTGTCTGTCTGCGTACATGTGGGTAAGGTTTTAGGGGTTAGAGTTTTACTTATTGTTATATGCCAAAGGTTAAGATTGTTTACCTATAGCAAAAGTCTAATTATTTATAATAAATTGTAATTTTTGTTAAGTGCAGAAACCAAGTCAACGTTTCCTGTACCTGGATCTAAAAGTCAAGTAAATTGGGGAATCTTTGCACACCTTTAAAATATTAAATGCTTGTTACTCCAGGATAATGGGGCTTGATTTCTAGATGTTACTCCAGTAAGACACAACACAGCTATGACGAGAATGTTTTTTGTCTATTCTCTATCGTAAAGACAAAATATCTGTTCACTTAATTCACCATTTCCTCATTATTTACTATTAACTCCCCATTCTTGTCTCTAGATGACCAACACTCACTGTACTTGCTCTATATCTTTTCATAAAGCTTTAGGAACTCTATCAAATTTTACATTCCTAGTTAGCTTCCTTTTATACTGTAATGACTTCCTCCTGATTAATATTTTAGTCATTCTCTGCCATTCTGTATATTCTGAATAATTTATCTATCCTGTCACTCAAATTTGTGCAATTGTATGCTTTTACCTTAAGCTTGATGTTTTCCTTAAAATTTTAGTAAACCATGGCTTGTGAGACCTCCATTTAGAATTTTCTTTATAGTAAGAATATACTTATTCTCAGTATTTTGAAATATCCCCTTAAGTGCCTGCCACAGTGTCTCTCGTGATCTTTCCCTGGCCTAGTATGCAAGACCTTTCCACCTGGTTCCACTTTCTGCCCACACAGTTTCCCTTATTTAAGTTTAAAATATTAGACTTAGACCCAATCTTCTCCCTCTCAAACTGGATGTAAAATTCAATCATATTGTGGTCACTGCTATCTAGGGGTGCCTTTACGCTGAGGTTACTAATTAATCCTATCATAGTGTACAATACCAAGTCTGAGCAGGATTGTCACCAACTTAGGAGAATGGTTTTAGGCTACAGTCTGATATTGATTGACTTATAAATTAATCGGAGGAATGGCAGATGGACTTTAATCCCAATGAGCATGAGGTGATGCTTTTTAGGTGGTCTAATAAGAGAAGGATTTACACAATGAATGGTAGGTCCCTAGGGTGTACTGAAAGACAAAGATCCTAAAGGGAATAAGCACGGATAGGTAGGGCAATGAAGAAGGCATACAGATGTTTGCTTTCATTAGCCTGGGTGTAGAAATAGGAAATGGGGAGATAATTCAGAATCTGAAGTGCAAATAGACTTGGGAGTTCTAGTCCAGCAATATCTCAAGGTAAACTTGCAGGTTGAGGCAATAGTTAGGAAGGCAAATGCAATGATGGCATTTATTTTGAGAGGACTTGAATATAAAAGCAGGGAAGTATTTCTGAGGCTCTATAAGGCCCTAGTCAGACCACATTTGGAGTATTATGCCCTGTTTTGAGCCCCATATCTCATGAAGGATATACTGGCCCGAGAGTGTGCTCAGAGAAAGTTCACGAGAAATGTCCCAGGAATGAAAAGCTTAACATTGAGGAACATTTGAGGACTCTGGGTTTATACTTGATGGAGTTTAGAAGAATGAGGGTGGATCTAATTGAAAGATACAGAATACTGAATGGCCTGAACAGAGTAGAAATTGGGAAGATGTTTCCATTGGTAGGAGAGATGAGGATCTGAGGGCATAGCCTTCGAGTAAAGGGAAGACCTTTTAGAATGGAAATAAGGAGAAACCTCTTCAGCCAAAAAGTGGTGAATCTGTGGAATTCATTGCCACAGAAAGCTGTGGAGTCCAGATCATTGATTATATTTAAGACAGGTTCTTGAGTATCAAGGGAGGACCAAGGGTTGCAGGGAGAAAGTGGGAAAATAGGGTTAAGAAGCTTATCAGCCATGATTAAATGGCAGAGCAGACTCAATGAGCTGAATCGCCTATGAGCATCAGATGGACTACAGATGGACTACATATGGAATACTGTGTGTAATTCTAGTCACCACACTATCAAAAAGATATGATTGCACTGGAGAGGGTTCAGATGAGATTCACTAAGATGTTGCCTGAGATGGAAAATCTCAGTTATGGGGTGGGGCTGGAAATGCTGAACTGTTTTTCTTGGAGGGTGAAGGGGAGGAAAGTTTAAGAAGCATAAATGGGGTAGATTGTGATAATCTTTTCCCTATGGAAGATGTTTACGGTTAAAGTGAGAAGCAAGTGGTTGAGTGGGGAGCAGTGCAAAGGCTTTTTTACTCATCGGGTGGGAGAAATATGGAACACATATTTTTAATCTGAGAGGGTGGTGGAGGCAGATAATCTCACAATATTTAAGAAGCATCTGATGAACACTTAAAATGCCAGAGCATATTAGGCTATGGATAATGTGCATAATATTTTAGATTACTAAAATAGGTCTGTATTTTTTGGTTGGCATAGTTATGGTGGTGGGCTGAAGGGCCAGGTTCTTTACTGTATGACACTACTGTAATCTTCTGGTCTCTGGTCAGCACCAAACTTGCTGCTGTAAGAACCATGTCGAAAATTTTATGAACTATCATCAAGACTACTACTGCCATTCTTATTTTTCTAGTTTATATGTTGATTAAAGGCACTCATGACTATTGTCATACCTTTATCCTAAGTACTCAGTGTTGCTTCTTGTATACTTCATTCTCCATTGTGGTTATTGATGTGAGTGTGAGGACAATCAGGGCCACATCCATTTTTACAGTTACTGGCTGTGCTGTCCTTGACCTACTCTGAGGCTGCAGATTTAGTTTCAAGAGGCGATAGGGTTTTGAGCACTTACTCTGTGAATATTATATAACCCACAAATTTTTCTAGGAATAGGAAGTAAGAGAACTACGACTGGAAAAGCCTAGATGGATAAGGTCTCCTGCTGAGAAACCTTCTCTTCCTCCTTGTCGTCCCTCTGTGTGCAGTTCGTCCTCTTATGTGGTGCCTGTGCACTATCTACCCCTTTTACTTGCAGCGTGAGGAGAATATTACGTTCACAGCCATAACTGAATGCAAATGTTGTGTTCAGAGCACTTGCAATTGAACTTGACATCACTCCTTTCAGACATCATCATCCATAACGATCTACTCAAAACATTGAGCACCACCACAATCTCAAACAAAGTGCATAGAAAGGAATTAGCAATTAACTGGAAATTTCTTGATGACACTTTTAAATATGAATACTGATGATTGGTAATTCCTTACTATTAGATTAGATTAGATTCCCTACAGCATGGAAACAGGCCCTTCAGCCCAATAAGTCCACACCGACCCTCTGAAGAGTAACCCACCCAGACCCATTTCCTTCTGACTAATGCACCTAACACTACAGGCAGTTTAGCATGGCCAATTCACCTGACCTGCACATCTTTGGATTTTGGGAGGAAACTGGAACACCCAGAGGAAACCCACACAGACACGGGGAGAATGTGCAAACTCCACACAGACAGTTGCCCAAGGACCTGGTCCCAATTGAACCTGGGACCGTGAGGCAGCAGTGCTAACCACTGAGCCACCGTGCTGCCCAGTATTGCTGACTGTATCTCTGCAAGATTAAGAGAGGGCCTGATTTAGAGTGACAAGATTCAGAATGGCAGTGCTGGTATTAAATCTGCATTAGACATTGACTAACATCACAATCAGCCGACTGTACATAGCACAAGTGCCAATTCGTCATATGCTCACCAAAATATCTTTGGCATAGGTTATGATAGAAATGAATTCAGCATCATATTGGTACCAAAATGGCATCAATAGCATGATAACCATGAGCACTATGAAGCCAAGAAAAAAGCGAACAGGTCATTCAGCCCCTCAGGCCAGCTGCACAATTTAGTAAGTTTGTGACTGATCTTACTGTAATTTTGCTTTATTTCCAGTTTTCAAATTGCTTAATTCCCTGAGAGTCTAAAATTCAATAAATTTCAGATACTCGATGATTGAAGATTCACAGATCTCTGTGGTAGGAAATTCCAAAGATTCACAACCCTCTAGTGAGATGCCTCCTCATTTCAATCCTAAATGACTAACCCTTTATTCTAATACAATGCTCCCTGTCTCTGGACTCTTCAGCCGGGGAAATAGTACGTCTGCATCTACCCTATCAACCTCTCAAAGTCTTTTATGTTTTAACAAGGTTTCCTCTCATTTTTCTAAGCACAATGTACTCAATTTCTCCTCGAGACAAGGCAGGAACTAGTTGGAACAAAGGGTCTGTTTCCATGCTGTATGACTCAAAGACTCTCATCTCTAGAATAAGTCCATTGAACATTAATTATACTCGCTCACAGGCAAGGATATTCTTCCTTTGGTAGAATGAGTAAATTCTTTGCTTCCAGCAGAGTTCAATGCTTAAAGAAACTAGGCTACAAAGATGTAACCTCAACTATGTGCTCCATTTAAGCATAACCTTGCCGTCCATTGCCTTCCTCCCCACTGGGACTGCAGAAGCAAAGTCTACCCATATGTTTTTCCATAACTATCTTGCTGTAAACGCATGCTAATTTATTGCAGCACTGGTGTAGATAGTTATACCACGTATATAGCTCATAAACATGCTGCTCTGTGAGCAGTTAGGAAGCAAGAACTATGTGCTTTATTGGGCTTTTTATATGATGCAGAGAAAAATGTGATATTGTGCATAAGCCTTACACCATGCCGAATGGTAACAAATTGCCATGGAATTACAAATGCAGTATCCATGAAATCAGAAAGTGAATCTTTGTACAAATGCTATGTGTCATCATTACATTCTATTTGTTTGTTTAATGAACATAGAAAATTCATCTGTAACAGAAATTATACAAGTTTTATCTGTTACTATCTGGGTTTCCAGATGAGTTATAAAAGGAAAGTAAAGCTATTAATTTTCCAGTGCACTTTTTTTAGTGGGCACATCAAGCCATGACTATGATTTTATTGGTACAATCTTTGGTTCCAGCATTAGTCATGTTGTGACATGTGAATGCACTTCCATTTACAATTTGGCTGCCAAGAGTTGTCCATGAGTAGCTAAAAAAATCAGAGCTGAGAATTTCACAATTGGTGAAGCAAATAATTAATCATAACAATTTAACATTTAAGGAGGATGGACTCAATCCAATGGAATGTTGTTGAAGGAATTTAATAATTTGATTTTGCAGATTTACATTAATTATTTGGAAACAGTTCAACTGCCTTTTTACTTCTTTAGGCCTTCAATTGTGGAATAATGATACTGTTACAGATTTGGTTATCTAAGGTCTGAATTAAAGATTCAGAGATGATATGAAATCCTACCATAACAAGGGAGTTTAAGAAGAAGCTTGTGTAATTTGTTTTCTAAAGCAGAAACTTCTGCCTTGCTTGAGGCATGGTGTCCTGTCTCCAAAAGTTATGATCTCAGAAAGTCAGCACTGTTCAGTCCCACTTGCCATCTGGAATACGACTGGCAGCCCAGTGTTGGTTGCAGGATTGGTTCCCGATAATTGGAGAATCCAGACTAGGGGTCAGTGTCTAAAGATACAGGCAGAGGTTGCCAGATCAGACAACTCACTACCTGAGCCATTAAAATTCCACTTCTGGTTTCCAGGACCAGCAGAAGTGGATTCACCTCTGTAATTCTGGCCACTGGACAGGGCCAAAACCTCCAGCGATAGATTGGTGTTTCTGGTTTTTTTTCTGTTATGAAAATTGTTGCTGCCCTCTGAAGATCCTAAATGACTCTTTCTAGGCCATTTGGGCTAAAATTAGGAGAAATATCTTTACCCTGAGAGTGGTGAGCCTGTGGAATTCCCTTCCATAGAATGTAGGTGAAGCCAAAACATTGCACGTTTTCAGGAAGGAGATAGATGTAGTTTAGCTACGTCTAAAGAGATCGATGGTATGGGGTGAAAGTGGGAACAGAGTTGGATGCTCAGTCATGATCATGTTGAATAATGGGCGGATTAGGCTGAAAGGACTGATTAGCATATTCCTGCTCTTTTTCATGTTTCTATGTTTTCAGCTCACTGGCCTCATTCAGACAGACCCTTACAAAGGAGGTTGGTTGGGTGGCAAGCAAAAGACCAAGCTATGTTCTTCAAATAGTGGTGGCTCTTGCTACTGGTTGGATCCTCACCCACCTAAGCCCACAGGATTTGGGCCATCCACTACATGACAAGGCCTTGACCCTATCCTGACTATTCATTTTCTACTTTATAGCTTTAATTGACCCAAGTAAGAGAGGGCCAGCTGCCAACTACCCACTTATTATCTTGTAGGGTCGACTAGGGTTGCTTGAGGTCAAGTAGATCAGGGCATCAAGTAAATAGTAGGATTGGAGTTGATGTGTATTAAGTTGGAATAAATCCCTGACCAGAAAAGTATAAGCTTGGGCTCTGTCTAAGTAACATTTTAACCTTGGATGCTTATTATCAACTTCTGATAAAGTAGCATGGTGCCTGGAAGATGGCAGCATGACACCCCAAGCATCCCTCTCAATTTTAGACCTTTTCCCTGTCAGCACGTTTTCAGAGTGGGGCGGGGTCATAAGATTCTGATACATGTTGCTCATCTCAAATACAGCACAAGTACTAAACTGTTGTTAGATCTTGCAGTTTCATGGGAACTGCCAACAAATTGGGGTATTGAATTGTTTGCAAGCAATTTTCAGATAATTTATTCAATCTGGTAAGAAGGCACAGTTTGGATAATGATGTATAATACATTTGACAATGAAAGGAAATATGCAACCTATAACAAATAATATGTTATTGATTCCAAAGCCATCTTGTACAATGGACCATCAGAGGCAGTTGAACCCTACAGATTGAAACGCCAAAATGCTTATACTTGATGTTTTGCAGTCTTTAGTTGTAGTCCTTGGTGCTAACAATCTTTGTTCAAAGATCAGATGCATAGTCTTCGCTCAAGAAGGTGATACCTTGTTCCCCTGCATCCTGCCTCCCTCACAAACTTACTTACCACCTGTCCCTGTTGATATGTCTTATTTTGGGAGCTGGCAAACTGCGCTGTGTAAATCACCTGTCTGAACCCTTTCAGCCAATGACTCTGGGCAGCTACTCATGATGCTAGTATGATCACACTCCCATTACCAGCGTTCATCTGAAGGTCAGTTTACCATTCTTTCTAAGAGTCGAGAGTGTGGTGCTGGAAAAGCACAGCAGGTCAGGCAGCGTCCAAAGATGAGAAGAATCAATGTTTGGACATAAGTCCTTCAACAGGAATGAGGATCTACGAGGGATGCTTGAGGCCATTATCATTCCTGATGAAGAGCTTATGCCTGAAACCTCGAATCTCCTGTTCCTCGGATGCTGCCTGACCTGCTGTGCTTTCCCAGCACCACAGTCTTGACTCTGATCTCCCGTATCTAGAGTCCTCACTTTCTCCCATTCTTTCTAAGAACCAAAATTGCTTATTTTCTCAAACAATGCCTTGATGATCAGAAGCAGTGCTAAATAAATGTTGATGTCAGTTCATTGGAGCATTGTGACCTCATCATCCTGATGATTCTTTACGTTTGTCTTTATATCCTAGAAATTTGTGAAGCTACTTACTTAGTACAATAACAGCAGTTAAATTAAATCACTTAATACACAGGAAATACTAGGAAAATTCAGTTTTAAAAAAATCCTGATTTCCAACACTGCTAGTGCTCTAAGTGGGGAAATATAACTACAAATAATTAATATTTGTTGTTAATCATGTTAATTTTAATGGGAAAAATGCATTTCATAATGAGATAAACAGGACCAAATTAATTTTCTGTTTAAGACTTTTCTATAGCCAAAATTGTTGTAAGGTGTTGTTTATGTTGACGGGAATTCTTATTGGTTGTAAAATAGTTTTGGCATCACTCTATGTTGCTACGCAATAGTGTTTGAGAGCTATTTGTGTGCTTCCCAAATCATGTGTAGATGGAGACGAGCAATTTTGATTCAGTTGGGGATAAAAGGGAGAGGAGTATTATGCAAAAATAAAAGCTTTTGCTAACCCTGAAGTCTATTCTAATGCACTGCCAAATAGACCTATTGGAGTGAAACTGTCAATGTTCACCATTATTACCTGATGAAACAGTTAGCAACTTCTGGCATTCTCACATGACAGGTAAACGTGGGAATCCTGGACTTGCTTTCACTGTTCCCCTGATCCTCTCTAAAGTGCATTGATGAAGTTCCCCAACATATATCAATCTTCAGAAATTAAGTAATTGGTGAGAACACCTCTCATTAGATATTTTTAATCAACCCTTTCAGAGATGTTTTGACATACCTGTGGAGCAGGTGGAATTGAACCTCGGCCTTCTGGCTGATATATATAGACACAACCACTCAATCACAAGAGCCATTCATGCATCTTCTTTTGCATTGTAATAATGTTATTAGAAATTAAGACGTTACATCTTAGTAATGAGGAATATCCGGATTTTTAAACACAAGTACTACAGAATATCTCATTGGGCCCAGAAAATAAAATTATTATTGGTTCATGTCAAATTTTTTCCATTATAATTGTTTTTATATTATATTTTACTTCCTGGCTTTCTGCCTATGAGAATTCTTCAATCAAATTGATTGCTTACTCTGCTTGATAGCATCACTATTACAGGACACCCTCTGAATTGGCTGCAGGTTGAAATTACCTTTGTGAGAAAGTTCATTCTACAAAGGTTGCTAGATCTTCTAAGGCAACTTTCCTCCAGTACCATTACTTCTATGCTAACTGCTAAGTTCAAGCTATTATACAGAGAGCCAATATCATCCAGATTCAAGACTGAAGCTCATTAGAAAGTTAGTTAGACTGGAATTTTTTTTCTGTTACCCTGAGATTAAGCAATGTAATGTTAGCTCCAATGCTGTGATAATGACAGATGTCACATTTCATTAGGGGTAAAATAGAAAATTCCAGTTGATCTGGTTCATAATGAAGGGGTCAACACTGTCAGCACGAGCTAATATCATGATTAGACAAGTGATATGATATGGCATGGTAAGACTTGACCTGAGCTAGGAATGTTGTTTTCATTTTGTTTCCAGCTTTTCTTGTTTTTTGTTAATTAGAATAATATTTATAGTATGTTTCTATGTGAAAAATGTTAAACTAATTTTGAAGTAATGACATGCTTCAACAGATTAGCTTTTAAATTGCAATTGCTAATTTCTTAATAATTATGGTTAGACCTATTTCAGTTATAAGCAATAACACTTCTTGATAGATTACTAGAAGATGAGACACTGTGTTTGACCAGCTGAAATGTTTGCAAAACTGCCCCCTCAGAATATCATATTTGAAACAACCATTGAGTCCTCAAATGGGATGTTCTTTTCCTGCTTTGTAAACCTTGCCTTGACTGCTGACTTTTACCCTCTAAATAGCTAGATAATTTAGTAACAGTTTACTGTTAGCATAGACAGCTCAGAAATGATAATAATGACAAAGTGAAAGTCTATTTTAATCAGTAAGTATATGTTTACCTTAATGTTTCTTAGCTATACCTTGATGAAAATGGTCTAATATCATAAGCATTAAGTTCCACAATTATTGTAGACGTTTTACAGTACTGCATAATATGATTAATCTGCTTAATTGAAGTGTGAGAAGTTTTTCTTCTAATTAAAATTCCAAGCTTTGTGATAAATGTAAAAATATCCTTTAGGTTTGCAGTTCTAAATTCTGATTTTAATTAAGTCTTGCTGGCCTCTACATTGTTGATCAAATTTAGTAACAGACAGAAAATACGATTTTTAGCTCCAACATTTCCTCTCTTTGGAGATCATTGTGAAGAAATAAAGCTTGCAAAATGTGCTGTAATATCAGGAAAATTGCCTGATGTATTTTACATGCTTATGGCTAAACTGAGTATTTGGAAGTTGATTGTCTGCCTGTTAAGACTTTGAAATGACAAATTCATACAGAAATCCATGGTTGTGAAATCAAATTGATATGTAAACGCTTTATTGCAAGTCACATCAGGAACTTTGAAGTTATCGTCACCTTGCTGACACAAGTAAAGCATATAGATTTTTCTGTCCATGAATGTGGTATTGCAATTTTTAGCAGGTACTTCATTGAAGCAAGAGGAAGAGATGGCAAACCAAGAGTGCAGAGTGCTGAGGAGACAAAAGCAATGGTGTGCTACAGGAGCTTCAGTATCTGCCATAGTGGACAAGGATGCTCAAGTTGACAAGGGATTCTGTAACTGAAGTGGGCCATGTGACAAACAAAGACCTCCAGGAACAGTCGACCATCTGCAATGTATTATTAGTGGCAACAAAGGTTGTCACTTCCCGACATTTTTATTTAAATTGACAAAACGCCTAAAGGGGATGTCTTTGGAGCCAGTTACTTTGTTTGCCTTTTGGACATTTGATGTTTTCTATCTTGCACAGCTGTAAAATAATGATAAACTCTCAATATGAATTAATTTTATGCAATTATGCAATACAAATACTTGCATTAATTCTATATACAAACAGCTGTGTTTGGCCCTTGGGTACTGGAACTTAGTTTCTTCAATGTGCCCTACCAAATGATTTCTAATTGAAAGATCAACATGGGTGGATGGATGCATAGCCAACGGACAGGCAGGAGGAAATGCAGATGACCTGTGTATTTGTATTATTGAGAGGGTACAACATTGTTAGAAGTGTCAACTTTTGGGTAAGAGTTGAAACTCAGTACCTGTCAATTTGCGAGCTGGACATAAAAGATCACATGGTACTATTCCAAAGATAAGCAGGGGAGTTCTTTATAATGTCCAGAAAAAAAATCCCTTTACTAATATCTGGTCAGTTTTTCTTTAAATTGATGTTTTTGGGAACTTTTTGTGGCTTCTATATGTCCTACATTACAGTAGTGACTCTGCTTCAAAAATGGTTAATTGGATTTGAAGTGGGAAGAAGACAATAAGTTTTCTATCTTCCTAGACCTTAACCTCAAATGTAGTTTCCCACGTCCAGATCTGCTGTCAAAAATTCCTCCTTCCTATCTGTAAAACATGACTTGTTGCTGCCCTCTTTTTCTACCTGTCCCACTTCTTTATCCTCACTTCCCACCATTAATAATGTAATCCAGGTTTGTATCACCCTGTAGTCAAAAATCTCCAATGGTGCCCTGACTGCTTTCCTCTTACCTACAGAACAGTTAGCCTGATGTTAGCCGTGGGAATATACTAGAATCTGTTGTTCAATATTTGGTAGCAAGGCACGTGGGAAAAAAATGTGCAGTCAGAATGGTTTAATGAGGGGGAAATTGTGATTTATAAATCTGTTACCCTTTCTTAAGGGTGTAAGCAGCAGTGTAAATAAAAGAAAATCTGTGTATGTAGAACTTAGATTTTGAAAAGACATTCAGTAAGGTGTCACAATATAAGATTCTTATCCATTTACATTGATAAAAGGTTGGTTAAAATACAGAAAACAGAGTACGAATGTCTAGGTCATCTTCAGATTAGCAGACTCTTGTCAGTGGGTTGCAACAAAGATCTGTATGAGATGTGAGTTCAGAAACAGTACGTTCCTGTTAGTGTGAAGGGCAAGGCTGGTAGATGTACGGAATGCTGGATGATGAGAGAAACTGAGGCTTTGGTCAAGAAAAAGGAGGCACATGTCTTCTATAGACAGCTCGGCTCAAGTGCATCCCTTAAAGTGTATTGGGGCAGTCAGACTATACTTACGAGGGAAATCAGGAGGCCAAAAAGTGGACACAAATAGCTTTAGCAAATAGGGTTAAGGGGAAACCAAAGAGTTTCTATAAATTCATCAAGGACAAAAGAGTAACTAGGGAGAGAATAGGACCTCTTGAAAATCAATGTGGCTGTGAGACAAAGGGTCAGTTAGACTCGAAACATCAGCTCTTTTCTCTCCTTGCAGATGCTGATAGACCTGCTGAGATTTTCCAACATTTTCTCTTTTGGTTTCAGATTCCAGCATCCACAGTAATTTGCTTTTATTTTAATCAATGTCGCTGTCTTTGTGTGGAAACACAGAAAATGGGAGAGATCTAAATGAATATTTTACGTTAACATTTATTGTGGAGAAGGTCATGGAAGCTAGGGAACTTGGAGAAGCAAATAGTGATGTCTTAAAAAGAGTTCATATTACAGAAGAGGAGATGCTGGAGATCTTAAAATGCATTAAGGTAGATAGATCCTTGGGATCTGATCAGGTATTTCCCAAAACTTTGTGGGAAGCTAAGGAAGAGATTGCTGGGCCCCTTCTGAGATATTTATATCACATTTAGCTATGGGTGAGATGCCGGAAGACTGGAGGTTGGCTAATGTAGTGCCATTATTTAAGAAAGGCTGTAAGGTAAAGCCAGGGTATGAAAGACTGGTAAACCTTATGTCAGTGGTAGGTAAGTTGTTGAAAGGGGTTCAGAGGGATGGGATTCACATGCATTTGGAAAGACAAGAACTGATTATGGATAAGACCATAAGACATAGGAGTGGAAGTAAGGCCATTCGGCCCATCGAGTCCACTCCGCCATTCAATCATGGCTGATGGCACTTCAACTCCACTTACCCGCATTCTCCCCGTAGCCCTTAATTCCCCGAGACAACAAGAATCTATCAATCTCTGCCTTGAAGACATTTAGAGTCCCGGCCTCCACTGCACTCTGCGGCAATGAATTCCACAGGCCCACCACTCTCTGGCTGAAGAAATGTCTCCACATTTCTGTTCTGAATTTACCCCCTCTAATTCTAAGGCTGTGTCCACGGGTCCTAGTCTCCTCACCTAACGGAAACAATTTCCTAGCATCCACCCTTTCCAAGCCATGTATTATCTTGTACGTCTCTATTAAGTCTCCCCTTAATCTTCTCAACTCCAATGAATACAATCCCAGGATCCTCAGCCGTTCCTCATATGTTAGACCTACCATTCCAGGGATCATCCGTGTGAATCTCCGCTGGACACGTTCCAGTGCCAGTATGTCCTTCCTGAGGTGTGGGGACCAAAACTGGACACAGTACTCCAAATGGGGCCTAACCAGAGCTTTATAAAGTCTCAGTAGCACAATGGTGCTTTTATATTCCAACCCTCTTGAGATAAGTGACAACATTGCATTCGCTTTCTTAATCACAGAATCAACCTGCATGTTGACCTTTAGAGAATCCTCGACTAGCACTCCCAGATCCCTTTGTACTTTGGCTTTATGAATTTTCTCACCGTTCAGAAAGTAGTCTGTGCTTTTATTCTTTTTGCCAAAGTGCAAGACCTCGCATTTGTTCACGTTGAATTCCATCAGCCATTTCCTGGACCACTCTCCCAAACTGTCTAGATCCTTCTGCAGCCTCCCCACTTTCTCAGTACTACCTGCCTGTCCACCTAACTTCGTATCATCTGCAAACTTTGCTAGAATTTCCCCAGTTCCTTCATCCAGATCATTAATATACAATGCGAACAGCTGTGGCCCCAACACTGAACCCTGCGGGACATTGCTCATCACCGGCTGTCATTCTGAAAAAGAACCTCTTATCAGCATAGCGGACCTCCCAAGGAACATGGAACAAAACAGCACAATATCAGGCCCCTTGGGCCATGATGTTGTGCCAAACATGACGCCAAATTAAACTAATCCCTTCTGCCAGCCCTTATCCCTCCATTCTTTGCATATTCATGTGCTTACCTAAAAGGCCTATTGAATCTGCTTCCACTACCACCTGTGGCAGCACATTCCAGAGATATCACTCCACTGATATGTCCATTGAAGTTTCCCTCTCTCACCTTAAACGCACGCCCTCTAGTACTAGACATTTCAAGTCTTGGGGGAAAAAAGATTCTGTCAACCCTATCTACACATCTCATAATTTTATACACCTTTATCAAGTGTCTCCTCAGCCTCTGCTACTCTAGAGAAAACAATTCAGGTTTTTCTAATCTCCCTTTATAGCTAATACAGGCAGCATCCTGGTAAATCTCTTTGGCACCCTCTCCTCATCCTTCCTGTAATGTGGCAACCAAATTAAATGCAATTCTCCAAGTGTGGCCTAACCAAAGACCTATAAAGCTACAACATGACATACTGACTCTTGTACTCAATGCCCTGACCAATAAAGGTCAGCATGCTATATGCCTTCTTTAACACCCCATCTACTTCCATGGAAGAATGGACTTGAACCCCAAAATCCCTCTGTGCATCAATGCTGTACAGGGTCCTCCCATTATCTGAATAATTTTCCTTAACATTCAATCTTCCAAAGTGCAATGCCTCACTCTTGCCTGGATTAAACTCCACCTGCTTTTTCTCTGCCAATATCTGCAACTGATCTATACCCTGCTGTATCCTTTGACAACCTTCTACAAAATCCATAACCCCTTCACTGATTTTTGCGTCGTCTGCACATTTACTAACCCACCCATCTACGTTTTCATCCAAGTCTCTCTATATATTATATATGTGTGTGTGTGTGTGTGTGTATCACAAACAGCAGAGGTTCCAGTAGAGATCCCTGCGGAATACCAGTAGTCACGGGCCTCCAACCAGAAAGACACCCTTTCATCACTACCCTCAGCCTTCTTTGGGCAAGCTAGTTCTGAATCCAAGCAGCCAAGTTACCACGGATCCCATGGATCTTAGTCTTTTGGATGAGCCTACCATGAGGGACCTTGTCAAAAACCTTATTAAAATCCAAATCATCAACATCCACTGCTCTACCCTCAGGAAATTAATCATAGAATCTCTACAATGTAGAAGTAGGCTATTCGGCCAATTGGGTCCTCATTGATCCTCCGAAGAGTATCTCACCCAGACTCAACCCCCTACCCCTTCGCTGTAACCCTACATTTTTCATGGCTCATCCGCTGAGCCTGCACATTCCTGAATACTATGGGCAATTTAGCATGGCTAATCCATCTAACCTGCACATCTTTAGACTGTTAATGTTCACCAATTCAATAAAATTGCACAAAGGCAGTGATTAAGAAATGGCACTGAAGAGTAACAAATCTATATGCCAGATGATTTCCATCCCAAGATTTGAAAAGAAGTAGATGGGAATACTATGGCAGCCCTAACTATAATTTTCCATCTGCAACTGTTGCTTTAGTTTGGTGGATTGTGTATATCTCGCTGCTATTTAAGAAATGTGAAAGAGTGAAGCCAGAGAACTATGGACCAGTTGGCATCACTTCTGTTGTTAGGAAATTACTTGTCCAAAATTATGGCTAGAGTGACTGAACACATTGAAAATTTTCATGTAATCAGTTAGTGCCAATATGATTTGCAAAGTGTAGATCATGCCTGATGAACCTGACTGAACTTTTTTGTGTAGGGGATTACAGCATAAAACAAACAGGAATGACTTTGTTGTTATTTTCCAGAATTCCTGAAGGGAGTTTAGTTCTCATAAGAGATTGTTATTAACTAAGGTTGAATCTCAATGAAGTGAAAGCACATTATTGACCTGGTTAGGAAATTGGGGAAGTTACAAAATAAAGAGAATGGTTGACAAGCGGGCTGAATTTTCATGGTCAAATCAAAGCACTGACATTAAGGTTATTGACAGAACATTGGATGATGGTGGATAGGCAATGGCAAACATTGAAAGAGTGCATGGGGGAACTACATTAGTTGTTCATTCCTGTCTGACACAAAAATAAACTGGGAAAGGAGGCCTGAGTATGGCGAACAAGACAAATTAGGGTTCGTTTTAGATCCAAAGGAGGGGCACACAAATTGGCCAAAAAAGCAGCAGACCTGAGAATAAGGAGTCGTTTAGATTTCAACAAAGGAGCAAGAGATTGATTAAGAGGGAGAAAATAAAATACAAGAATAACGTTGCAAAGAACATATGAGCTGAAAGATTGTGTAGATATGTGAAGAGAAAAAGATTAGTCAAGACAGAAACAGGACAAGTTATAATGGGGAACAAAGAGATGCCAGAACAATTAAATACATTTTTAGTTCTGTCTTCACAAGTGATTACATAATTAACATTCCAATGATGTTGGGAACACAGGATATTGTAAGAGTAATGGAAGGAAATCAGTTTTAGTGGGGAAGTGGTGTTGGTGAAATAGTTGGGATTAAAGGCTGATAAGTTAGGAGAGGTGACAATCTAATGATATTATTGCTGGACTGTTAGTCCAGAGACTCAGGTAATGTCCTGGGAACCTGTGAAGTTTGAATTCAATGAAAATGTCTGGAAGTAAGAGTCTAGTGATTACCATGAATCTGTCAATTGTTGGAAAAGCCCATCTGGTTCACTATATAATATCCTTTAGAGAAAGAAACTGCCATCTTTACCTGGTCTGGTCTACATCTGACACATAAGAATGTTATTGTCTCTTAACTGCCCCTCTGGGAAATTAGGGATGAGCAATAGATGGCCCAATCAGTGACACCCTCATCCCATAAATAAATTAAAATTTTAAAAATTAAAATTCCTAGGGACCAACAATCTACATCCCAGAGTGCTTAAGGAAATGATCCTAGAAATGGTGGCTGCACTGGTAGTCTTCTTTCAAGATTCTGTAGACTGTGAAATAGTTTCTATGGATTGGAGGGTAGCTAATATAACAAATCTTTTCAAACATCGATAACTTCTATTTAACAAAGGACATATAGAGAAAACAGGGGATTATTGATTCAGCCTGATATCTGTGCCAGGAATGCTGGGATATTTTATAAAAGATTTAAAAGCAGAGAATTTCAAACAGGATTGGACAAAGTCAACATGGATTTATGAAAGGGAAATCATGCTTGACAATTCTACTGGAAGTTTTGGAGGATGTAACTAGTGCAGTTGATAATGGGGAGCCATTGGATTTGGTTGACTGGGACTTTCAGAAGGCTTTCAATAAGGAGCCACATTAGAGATTTGCATATAAAATTAATGCAGATGGGACTGGGTTAGTACGCCAACATAGATAGAGAACTAGCCAGCAAACTGGAGACAGAGTGAGAATAAATGGGTATTTTTCTGAGTAGCAACCAGTGACTAGCAGTTTACTAAAGGGATCAGTGCTTGGACCCCAGCTGTTTGCAATATATATTAATGATTTAGATGAGGGAAATAAATCTAATATTTCAAAGTTTGTAGATGATACAAAACTGGATGGGCAAGTGGATGAGGAGGATGCAGAAATACTTCATTGTGTTTTGGACAAGTTCAATTGAGTGGGAAAATAAATGGCAGATGAAGTACAATGTGGACAAGTATGAGGTTATCTACTTTGGTAACAAAAACCGGGAGGCAGATTATTATCTGAATGACAACAGATTGGGAAAGGGGGAGGTGTGATATCACCTGAATACACCAGGCACTGAAAATAAGCATGCAGATGCAGTAGGCGGTGAAGAAGGCAAATGGTTCGTTAGCCTTCGTGGGGTGGCATGGTGGCTCAGTGGTTAGCACTGCAGCCTCACAGCGCCAGGGACCTGGGTTCAGTTCCAGTCTTAGTCTGTGTGGAATTTGCACATTCTCCCCGTGTCTGGGTGGGTTTCCTCCACGTGCTCCAGTTCCGTCCCACAGTCTATGGATATGTTAGGTTAGGTGAATTGGCCATGCTAAATTGCCCATAGTATTCAGCGATATGTAGGCTAGGTGCATTCGTCAGGGGAAATGTAGAGCAATAGGGTAGGGGAATGGATCTGGGTGGGTTACTGTTCAGAGGATCAGTGTAGACTTGTTGGGTCAAATGGCCTACTTCCATGCTGTAGGGAGTCGATGATTCAAGTACAGGAAAAGGGATGTCTTGCTGCATTGTACAGGACCTTGTGAGACCACACCTCGAATATTGTGCAGAGTTTTGGTCTCCTTATCTGAGGAAGGATGTTTTGGCTTTGGAGGGACTGTAACAAACTGATTTCTGGGATAGCAGGATTGACTCATGAAGCGAGACTGGATCAGTTGGGAGCACAGTCGGTTCTGATATAATGCAATATTACTGCACTCATGCGATCTCGCATGATAAGGAAATCATGCAATAGCCACACCATTTAAACTAATCAGACCAGAATAACGTTATAGCCAATATAGGTAAAGAAGGTTCACATTCTACAAGTAACGGTCTAAATTCTTCAATCGCACTAAAGCCAATTCACGTTGAAGAAACACTCGTTATAACAGAACTGACTGTATATTGATTGAAATTTAGGAAAATGATGAGGGGATCTCATAGAAACCATTTAACTAACCAGGTAAATGCAGAAAGAATGTTTTCGATGACAGAGGATTTCAGAACCAGGGGTCACTGTCTCAGGATATACGGTAAGTCATTTAGAATTGGGATGAGGAGGCATCTCTTCATGTCAAGAGTGATGAGCCTGTGGAATTCTCTGCCACAGAAAATGGTTGAGGGCAAAACATTGACTGTTTTAAAGAAGGGGTTAGATATCGTTCTTCAGACTAAAGGGATTAAAGGAATAAGGGAGAAAGCATAAACAAGTTACAATCTCCTCCTGCTCTTATTTTCTATGTTTCATTTGACTATAAGATTGTGTGTATGTTTGGGTTTGTGTACTTTCTGAACCATTACTTCTCTCCCTTATGAATTTGGATCCATCTGTAACTTGAGTGTGTCAGCTATGTTGTCTCTGTAACATAACCACTTCAGAATTAAATGGTGTACATTCAAGTTACACTCTAAGATATAATTATACTGACACGGCCACATTCTATTCTTTCAACAAAATACCAAACTGAGGTCCTGGTTGCCTGTTGAGAGGAAAGTCCCAAGGCACTTTTCAAAGAATATTGAAGAGCTCATTCTGTGTCTTGGCCAACAGTTCTTCTTCAACCACCACCTGCAAAAGAAGACTAACTTTTGATTTATTTTATTGCTATTTGTGATGTATTGTTGTGTGGAAACAACTGCTAAGTAACAATATCACACTGTCTCTAGACGTTTTGTGAGAGTCTTCAAGGTTCTCCAAGTACAAGTCTCTCTTTTCTTAATCATGTGATTTAATGTGACACTTTGTTGGCTGTAATTTCACTTGCACCTTGATATGCAAGGCTTTATAATTATACAGTGTAGACAAGCTTGGTTGTACAAGGGTAATTGTTCCCCCAACTACATTATCACATCAGCATTAGTCATTCATGGCAGCTGGAGAAGGGAAACTAAATAAGAGTGACCATGGTTATTTTGGGACAGCTGTATTCCAGAGGCTGATTTTCATAATTAGATATTTTCACACAGCCATAATTAAATATATGTGTGAACATGTAATATGCGACACTCTGTTTTTGGTGAGAAGGCCTACATTTAGTGAGAATCTGAATAATAACCATCAGTTTGTGGTACATAAATACTGAAAAAGAAAACTTAATTTGCGTGAATACATGTTGCTAATGGATTGATTAATTGGCCACTCAGCTCAAGGAGGAGCTAAACTAGCAACACAGATATGTGATTGTTTGTGTCAAACTTATTATTATGACTGTTCCAGGTTGAAAGGAGGAAAATGCTTTCTGTTTCAAAGTGGGAAATTGTGTCCTCACACACAAAAAAATTTCAAAGGATCAAGTTTAAAAACAATGAATAGAGATAAATGTTGGCTCATTTCTTATGTAATTAGTAACTTCCTTATCCCCTGTTGTAACAGTGAACAGACTGTAATGTTTAATTACTGGTTAAATGAAACCCAAATTTTATAATGGATAAAGTGACAACACTGACAGTGATGACTTGAAAGGGGCACATTGTTCAGCGATTGATGAAGGCGGCGATTATTCAGCTGTGCGTTGTGCGAAGAAAATGAAAATGACAAATGAACTGCACTAATTAGACAAATCATACAGACTAGCTGATGATTCTTATCTCTGCTGACTAATGAAGCAGGCTCGCTAGGCTGTGACAGATTAATTGTGATTTCTCTAAAGGGAAAGAATGTTTTATGGTGTGTACAAATTTCTCACAGAACTATAAACCCATTCTAGTAGACATATTGATTTACAAAATCTTTAACTCTTTCGGAACTGAATTAATTAGAAAATTACCACAGGAGGAGGACAAATACAAGAGAATCTATAATTTAGATATGATTTAATGTCATATCAGTCAACTACAGTGTATTGGTTCACTTATCCTGTACATGGAGCAAGTAGCTTAAAGATTGTTCAACATTCTTCTCACAATGAATTTTGGGTCAAAATCTTGGATCTCACTTCCTAACTGTACTGTGGGTGTCCCCATGGACCACAGCACTTCAAGCTCACCATCTTTTCTGGGACAGTTAGGAGAGGTTGATAAATACTGGCCTAGCCAGCAACAACACCCACATTCAATAAATGAATTTTAAAAATTCCCAATCCAGACTTGAGTAAAAGTGCTGAGCAAAAACATGCTGTCTAGCACAGTTAAGGGAAAAAGGCAATTTGAATTTGGTTAATCTTTTATCTAATCTTTATATTTTCTCTGTCTTTCTTTGAGGAGAGCAGATGTATACATTCTCATACAGAGCAATCACACAATGTATGACATATAATAAAAACAACAAATGCTGGAGAAACTCAGCAGGTCTGTTCGCACCTGTTTTGAGTCCATTTTGAGTCTTCAGAACGCACAATGGATCGCTACTTTACTTCAGTTATAAAACATTTCCAACATGAAATTGATGTAAAGATCTTCATATAGATGTTTTCGAAGATGAGATGACAGCAGTTGATAACGGACAGCAATAGAGCATTCCGTAGAACTTAGCAGGTCTGGCAGCATCTGTGGAGAGAGAAACAGAATTAATGGTTCGAGTCTGATAAGACTGTACTTCAGAATTCTCCACAAATGCTGCCAGATTAGCTGATTTTAAGATTTCCAGTTACTGCAGTAGTTTGCTTTTATTGAATATCACATATCTGAAGAGGAACTATTCACTAGGCAATTAGATAGTAACTTTGAAGAGGAGCAACCAGATGAAACTGTTTCCACAGTTAAGGAAGAGAAATCCACATGCGTTCTTATATTGGTTGAGTAAAGGCCTTTAGAAAGGACATATTTGTGAGAATAATGTTTTCGTGGTCTTTTGGTCAATTGCAGTGCACTTGCTGCAAAACAGAATATAGTGATGCACCTGGGCACTGCTGCCTCACTGCGCCAGAGACCCAGGTTCAATTCCCGCCTCAGGCAGCTGTCTGTGTGGAGTTTGCATGTTCTCCCCGTGTCTGTGTGGGTTTCCTCCGGGTGCTCCGGTTTCCTCCCACAGTCCAGAAATGTGCAGGTTAGGCGAATTGGCCATGCTAAATTGCCCGTAGTGTTAGGTGAAGGGGTAAATGTAGGGGAATGGGTCTGGGTGGGTTGCTCTTCGGCGGTTCGGTGTGGACTTGTTGGGCCGAAGGGCCTGTTTCCACACTAAGTAATCTAAACCTCTGTCCTTTCAGCAGCAATACATAAAATGATGTTCACAACTGTGACGCATGCTGGAGGACACGGAAATACCCTTAGAATCTATAGGTCCGAAGAATCCAGGCCACACATAGTTACTGTGAATACGTTGTAGTTGGAAGGAAGTGGCCATATGCAAAGACTTTCATAAATACTGTAGTGACTGCCAGTCAGAGGGTCAGCACAGCCTACTTGCATATGATTTCAGTTGTGGCAAGACCACCCAGTGATCTCATGACTGAAGATAGATTGCCACATTAATGCAGTTGAGACTCGTAATGACCAGTAATAGTCAATTGTGATATTGCTTCATACCATTCAGACAGCAGATAGACATAACACGAGATTTAAAATAGGAGAACCATATCTTAAATATTACTGGGGATAACATAGTTATAGCCACTGAAGAAATTCAATTTAATATACACAGAGTAGCACATGCTAAATTTTGAGCACTTAGTTTCTTAATAAAGAGAGTTGTGTTGGAAAGGTCATGTTAAGATGCCAGCAAATTCTGTAATAGTATAAAATGGCAGCACCAGATAACAGCATAAGGATAAAATACTGCAGAAAGCCTCAATTAACAGAGCAATGGGTATCAATGGAGATAGCAAATACTGCCAAACATCGCATTCATTGAAAATGTATTACTTTAAGGGTTAATTTTCCAATCCAACTCTGCTAGTAGAGTGATCTGCCTCCTACCAATGCAGATAGGAAAGTCATGCTCCATGCTAAACTCAATTTACAATGCCATTGTTGGGTAAATCTCTTTGAAGGAAATATCCTATTGGAAAACTGGCCTTTTACTGTCAATCCTTGTTAAAGTAACCTAGCTTTGGGAATCTTATTTCAGCAGGCCAGAATGTTGAATTAGTCTCATTCCCCATCAGGGGAGATGAATACTGAGGGCATCCAAATAAAATAAAATTTTGGCATAAGAATTAATTAGTATTTTACCATATTACAGTGTGTTTGGTGCTGAAAGGCAGTGCAGCCTCACTTTTCTTACCATTTTGTCTTTACTGCAAATTGAGGGCAGACCTAGGCACCTAATTTCACTTCCCATTTTTCAACTTTGCTGGCAGTTTTAAAATCTGGATTTAGGAGTGGTTTGATGAACATTACATTATGTTTAGCATTGTGGAGGTATACTTTTGCTGTCTGTTCAGGATTTTAAAACCCCAGTGGTCGTCTGGCAGACATGCCTGCAATTTAGCAGATGCTACAAGAGATCCATTTTATTTTATTGGCTGAGTAACATAGATGCAGGTGGCTTGAGGTAGTTTATCATAAGTATCCATGGTTTTCCCAGCCAGCATGCAGGTGAGCTAATGGTGGAAGTTTGAGAAAGTTTCACAAAAATCGGTAGGAATTTGGGAACCAGGGTGGCAGCATCTTCTGCTTCTTTTATAGTTTCGACTATAAAGGCCCCTGTAATATAAAGTTTAGACTAACTGATCAAAACCATCACTTTTTGTCCACCAATTTTCTTTTTGAAAGGAAAGATGAAATCTGTGGCAGATGATTAATGCATTAGACTCTAATAATACTTTGCAATCCTAAGTGCATCATGGCATCCCAATTTTTCATGCTCAGAAAGTATCATGCAATCTTCAAGTGACTTTGATGATGATGGCCAGACTATATTGTTAAAATAGGATGCATTGTATGGAGAGGTTGATGGCAGCCAAGACTAAAATACAAGGAATCATGCAGGTGAATCTTCATTTGATGCAGGGTTGACTTGGACAACTAGGAAACATTTGCGCAAACTGAAGAACTTCCCACCAAAGTCTCCAACCTGGAGAATGTAGATTTAATTAATTATGTCTTCTAATTGCCACAAAGAATAACTATTGTAGTAAAAGGCATACATCAGTAATGTTTTCATAACCAAATTATCACCTTCAATGCCCTACTGCAATCAACCATGCTTTGCTCAGATTTGACTTGAAGACTGTCACTGAAAAGCAGTACATAGTATAACTGACAATAACGGAAAGTCAACGAGGACCCAAGTTTAACAAAAACTTCAACTGCCAAGAAAACAGCAGTTTAAAAATAGGGTGGCTAAAAATAATGTTCCGTATATTGCTTGAACTTCACACCAATTCTGTCCTTTTTTTTGCTGTGTGGGGAGTTAGGTTTTCTCCTAAAAGTAAAAACCATTTTGAGACCTTTCTCATCAATATATTTGAATCTTCTTGATTGAATCATACCAAAGACCAGTGCAGAATCCAGTGCACTAAATGGTCTGAAACTGGCCAGTGAAAGTCCATTCTCCATTATCTTGCAATCATTCATGCCTGCCTATGATAGTCTAACAGCTGGCTCAGAGCTAGAAAGTTATTCACTCCAAATGTTTACAATGGATCTTTAAGCTACTAACTTTGCTTTTAGCACAACTATGAAGAAACTTACTTCAATGGCAGAACTGAGAGTGATTTTAAAATAATTTACAGTGAGCAGAGTCCTATAAATACTGAATTTTTAATAATGGACTTTTTAAATTCCCTTAGCAACTCCCAGCCTTTAAATTATGAGGTAATTCTATTTGTATCTTTTGGGTGTCCTGACTCATCTAATTCTTTTTGTAAAGAATGTCTGTTTCTGTTTTCTCATTATCATAAATCCTATTTTTATTCATTGGGGAAGGCGTGTTTTTCAATCTAGATTCTGAATTGGTATATGATGGACCTTCTTATTCTGCCAGTTCACTTAATCTCCTGAACTGACCAATGCAAATCCACTCAAAGCCCAGATACAATCATTCATTCTAGGCATTTCAGTATAAAATTCACTAATCCTTACTGATGCCACCCATGTTTAATGGAGTCCCCGTAATTGGATTAGCTTAGTTAATTTCTAATAATACCCCACACGGTCAGGTAATTCTGCAAATGTGTATAAAGAATGGATAATATAGAGACTTTTTAGTGTCAAATCCAAATACTAAAGGTGCCAAAGACTAAGCTTGAAGAGACTTAGTTTAGAACTTTAGTTTCTTCTATTCCTTTATCTTAAAAATGACATCAGAGTTATAAATCTCAATTATAATAGACATGACTTTGCAAAGTTGGTTTAATAATACAGATTATCACTTTAACTTATTTTCAGACTATTATCAAACTAATTTTTAAAAATAATTTGGGCTGTGTTTGTAAACCCATGACAGCTTTTTACTGAATCCAAATCATAGCAATAATGGTCACATTTCACAAAATGCAGTTTTACTTAAAGATGAGATTGATATATAAGCTTACATTCAAACTAGCTTGCAGGCAAATCATAGCAAAGTAGCTCCATTATCATTCAGGTACCTATATAAAAAAAATGTATGAATTGTCCCTTTATAACCTGTGCTTGTTGTAGATCTTATCAATATTACCAATCAACTACAAGGAGAGAAATAATGAAACCACCTAAACTTTCACTAGCTGGTATTTGTAACACAAAAACATTCTATGTGATTACAAGGAGAAAACCTTTTCAACAATTCCAGAATCTCTAAACCAGTTTAATACATGGTGGAAAGGTTCACCAAAAGAATAAATAATATGTGATTTTTCTTTCCTTTATTGTTTTAAATTTAGTCTTACTTTTTTTCTAAATTTTATATTTTCTCTATAATATCCATCTTTGAGTAGAAATTAAACATTGTTGCAAAATTGATTGAAGCAAGTTGAGGATACCATATAAGAAAGGTTTACCCATCTGATCCTGCTGTAACAGTGCAATTTTTATTGAATTCCTGCCTGAGTAGATGAAGCTTTTATAATCCATCCTAACCTATTGTATTTAATGACATCCCACTCTATGAATTTTTTTTTAAATTGGAAACTGTATTTGTTTGATACCGAGCAGAATGGATATATAGGAGAAGGTGATGTAATTCGATGAAGAAGAAGAATCCCTGCATTACGCAAACAGGCCCTTCAGCCCAACAAGTCCACACTGACCTTCCGAAAAGTAACCCACCTTGACCTATCCCTCTACCCTACACTTACCGCTAACTAAAGCACCTAACACTAAGGGCAATTTAGCATGGCTAGTTCACCTGACCTGCACATCTTTGCGTTGTGAGAAGAAACTGGAGCATCCGGAGGAAACCCATGCAGACATGGGGAGAATGTGCAAACTCCACACAGACAGTTGCCCGAGGTGGGGCATCAAACATGGGTTCCTGGAGCTGTGAGGCAGCAGTACTGAGCCAACGTGCTGATGAGTTCTGCTATCCATGCTATTTATGCGTAATTTATATATCTTTCTAAAATAAAACCAAGATATTATGGATGGCAGAAATTTGGTTCTTATTTCAGAAAGTGAGAGAAACTGTTCCAAAGATAAGTGATATTTGATCAAAATATTAACTGTTTCTCTCACTCTTCACAAAGTTGCTGAGTTTCTCACCACATTCTGTTTTTATTCTAGAATCTTCTGATTACTAAGCAAGCATTTGAATCTGTGCCTGTTGTATTATGACTTGCAATAGATGTGCGATACACTCTTAAGGGATATGGACATGATGTCATCACAGTATCATGGCATGTGGCTAAATGGAATAGAGATCTCAATCTTCTCGCAGCATGATACTCTGAGGGAAGCCTGCTACAGTACATCCAAATTGCTTAGCTTGACAAAATGGTGTGAAAGTCCATTGCAAATATGGTTGTTAATGGTTTTGAAAGAGAAAACGAGATGTTAGCCATGCTGCAATGTTGCTGCAGGTTTCCAGTGAAGCACAATGCAACTCAACGAACAACACCTCATTTTGTGTTTTGGTACTTTACAGTGTGTAGGACTCAATATTGGACTCCAGTACTTCAGAGCCTGGCTGCATGTCTGTTCTCCACTTCTCTTACATTCTCTCTTCCTGTCTCTTCCCCACGTCCCTGAACAACATACGCACGTGCACGCGCACACACACAGCCTTATCTTGTCTGTGTTTTGCTTACTTTTTTCTCAATGGACAGAACCCATTCTCTCCCTTTCACACCTTTATCTACACCCATTTTACCTTTTGTCTTTTGTATTGGGCATTAAACCATTTGCTCCCTTCACCTCTCCTCTACCTCTGTGAAAAGTATTTAAAAAAAATTTCCATCTTTAAGTTCTGAAGAAGTTATTCTGGACTCGCTGCATTTTCTGTGTTTGTTTCAGATTTCCTGATTCCAGTGTATATTGATTTTATTCTAGCTAGTTCGCTCAAGTAGTCCTGATGAATTCTGTTAATTTAGCGAATTAAAATCCAGAACTGATATATACACTTGGTGGTTCATGTCCTTCCTCTGGTTATGCTGTGACTAAGCATTCTACTTTTGTTTAACTGCAATGTAGTATGAGCTTCATATTGAGACACAAAATAATACCTTGAATGGATTTTCAGTTGATCACAAACTATCCGCAGACGTGCAGGTTAGGGTGGACTGGCCATGCTAAATTGCCCATAGTGTCCAGGGATGTACAAGCTAGGTGGGTTAGCCATGGGAAATGCAGGCTTACGGGGATAGGGAGGGGAATGGGTCTGGGTGGACTGCTGTTTGGAGGGTTGGTGTGAACTAATTGGGCCAATTGGCTTGCTTCCACACTATTGGGATTCTATGATTCTTGATTCTATGATTGAGAAGAGTGCTAGGTTTCTCTGAAAATCTGACTGAAAATAATGAAGTGATAGCATATTACATTTTTCTTCATGATTTTGGATTCAAAACTAACCTAGAATGATGGAATGAAACTTTGTCCTCCCTGCCATTTGTAAGAACCTTATGTAACAATGTGTTATGGTTGTTTTAAAGATCCATAACCAAGAAATGAGCTCATAGAATGTGTTCTGGAAAATTTCTTAGAGTAGTATATTCTAGAGCCAGTCAAGGATCAAGCTATTCCTGATGTGGCAATGAGCAATGAGACAAATTTAGTCAGTAACTTCATAGAATAGGAGCCTGCAGATGACAGCGATCATACCATGGTAGAATTTCATTTTCAGTTTGAAGGGAGAAGTTTCATTCCAAGGTTTGTGTTTAGAGCCCCAGTTAAGATACGTATAACAATATGGCCACAGTGAACTGGGAAATTAGGTTAGAAAGTAGGAGAGCAGAGATGCAGTGACAAATATTCAATGAGATATTTAATAATTTAACCCAGTGAGAAGAAAGAATCTTTTACAAGGATGCATCATCTGGCTAAATAAGGAAGTTAAGCGTAGTATCAATTTGAAAAAAAAATTGTCATTTTGTGAAGGTTAACTGTAGGTTGGTAAATTGGACAGATTTTATGACCTGCAATGAATGAAAAAAAGGAGAAAGTAGAATATATAAGGAAGGAAGACTAGTTTAACTATTTGAATAGGAAAAAACTCACTCATGCTAGTGCTGGTCACTGGAAACCTGGGATCAGATAGACTCCATCCTAGGGTTCTAGAAGAAGTGGCTTCAAAGCTAGTAGAGGCATTGGTTATAATCTTACAACATTCTTTGGATTCTGGGAGGGTCTCACCTGATTTGAAAGTATCAGATGTAATAATATTGTTCAAGAAAGGATGGAAAAGATAGCAGGAAACTATCGGCCAATTAGCTTCACATCTATCATAAGTAAGTTGCTAGAATGCATTATTAAATAGGCAAAGACAGGATATTTAGAAAATCATTATGTAATTAGACTGAGTCAACAAGATTTTGTGACAGGGAAGTTGTGTTTAATTGACTTATTCCAGTTTACTTTGAGAAAGTACCAAGTAATATGGAAAAGACGAACCTTGGATGTGGTGTACTTGGATTTCCAAAAGGCATTTGCTAAGGTGATGCATGGAAGTTTACAACACAAAAAGGAGCTCATAGTATAAGAGTAACATTAGCATCAGTAAAGAATTAGTTAGTTGACAGAAAAGCAGAGTGTTGGAATAAATGTTTGTTTTTCAGGCTGGCAGCCTGTAACTAATGGAATGTTACAGGTATCGAAGAATCTGTGTGTCCTGACAGATGATCACCAAAAGTTTGTTTGGTGATACAGCAGCTAATTAGCAAAGCAAATAGAATGTTGGCATTTACTGCAAAGAAATATAGAAGTAGGGAAAATACAGGGCCTTGATGAGACCACACCTGGAATGTTAAGTGCAATTCTGATCTCCTTATCATTGTTTAAGAAGCAAATAGGGAATGCTAAATCGACTCATTCTGAGATCAAGGGCCTATCTAATGAAACTTGAAAGGTTCAGCTCAACAATTTAGAGATAAGAGCATAGGGACAGGAATAGACAATTCAGCCCAATTAGCCTATCCAGCTATTCAATATGATCATGGCCAATAGAATACATCAATGCATTTTATTCAACACCCCCCATAACCAAATATGCCACTGGTAATTAAAAATCTATCAATGTCTACCTTAAACATACTCAAAGGCTGAGCTTCAAGGCCCTCTGTGGTAGTGAATTCCACAGGTTCACAACCCTCTGAGTAAAAGAATTTCTCCTCATCTCAGACCTTATTTCTCATTTGATCTAACTTCCCCAAACAGTGGCAGTATCTTACCTGCATCTACCCTGACTGTTTCTTTACATATTTTATAAGTTTCAATGAAATCACCTCTCATTCTTCAGATCTCTAGGGAGTACAGGCCCAGTTTGTCTGATCTCTTTTCATAGGATAGTCCCCCCATCCAGGGAACAAGTCTGGTGAATCTTTGTTGCACATCCTTATAGGCAATAATAGCTTTCCCAAGATAAGGAGACCAAAACTGTAAACAGTACCTCAGGCATAGTCTATCCAAGCTTCTATACAATTGAAGCAAGTCTTCACTAATACTGTGCTCAAATATTTTTGCAATGGAATTAGCATTTTGTTGGCCTTCTTAATAGCTTGCTACACCTGCATGTTAGCCTTCAGTGACTTATTTACAAGGGCACCCAAGTCCTTTTGTACATCAATACTTCCCAACTTCTTAAATGCTGTCAATTAAGTCCAAAAAATATGTTGAACCACAACAATTTCTTTGCTCATGTGGTTTAGATGGAGATTAAATATATTTCTTTTCTGTTTTAGTAATAAACTATACTTTCAAACACAAGCAAAATAGAAAAATGAAAAGATCGTCTTGTTGAAACAGGTAGGATTCTGATGGGATCTGACAGAGTAGATCCTGAGAGGATATTTCCCTGTGTAAGAGAGACTAGGAATAGAGGACACAGTTTAAGAATGAGAGTTCTCATTTTTCTGACAGAGCTGAGGATAATCTGTGGAATTCTGTTCCCAGAAACAGTGGAGGTCGGGTCTTTGTATTTGTTCAAGGCTGAGTTAAAATAATTTTTAACAGACCAAAGGAATTTGAAGGTAATAAGGAGAAACATGCGAGAAGTTGAAGCCACAACCAATTCAAGCATGATCGTACTGAATGTCAAAGCCCCTCAAAGGATCAAATGATCTATTCTTGCTCCGAAGCCCTCTCTTCCCACATTCCTAAAACTTGCCAGAAATCTGTAATTTTTTATAAAAATCTAGCAATATGGGCATCGCTGACAAGGCTAGCATTTATTGTTCATGCCTAGCTGCAGTTAAGAAGGTGTTCTTTCTCCTTGAACTGCAAATGATGAAGGTGCTGTCAGGTGGGGTGTTCCAGAATGTTTTTCCAGCAGCCATGAAGGAACAATGATATATGTCCATGTCAGGGTGGAGTGGAACTTGACTAGGCATCCTTTGCAGATGTCCATTATGGGAAATTCAATCAGAGGGGGTTGCTTTGAATTTGAGGGTATGGCTTATTATCTGAGACAGAATAGAAAAAGAATTACTCTGCATCTGGGAAAATGACCTGAACAGAGAAACATTCAATATATTTTTCAGAATTTCTTGACAGCACTTAAGCTAAGATTTTATGCTGACTTTAAATGCAGTCTAAGATGTAATTGTGCTAAAATGTTGGCATTGAGTTGAGCATTGCTAAGTCACTATTCATGGGGTAATTAAAATATATTTCCTGATAGTGTTCAGTAATTATGACTGTCTGGAAGAAAGAATGAAGATTTTTGTCCTGAACAAATATTTTAGATGACATATTCGGTTCGGTAGCATCTGTAAATACAGAGAAGAATGATTTTTTAGACCTGATGTCCAAAGTTGCAATTATCTGGAATTGGGTTCTGATTTAAATCTGAATTTTGAAAGATGTGAATTATTGCATTAGTCACTTAATGCAGGCCAGAGAAAGTCAGATATATCTTTTTAAGGGATTTACTGTATAGATATTGATATATAGCCTACTTAGGTCAGCTCAATGAGATGGTGCTTCTCTAAAAGAGCAGTTAGTTTTAGTTGTCTAAAATATACCAAGTAGTCATTTTATTGTTTCTCAGCTGATTCATTTATCTTTTAATCTGTCTATTCATTTATTTAAGCATCCAATTCATCCATGGTCTACAGAGTAGAAAAAGGTCATTTGACTGCCATTTTTATTGGGCTAAGATCTTTCTGCATGGTTATTATAAGTCTTAAAACAGTACTTCAAGATTAATGTACTGTGGGCAAGAACTATTTAAAGGCTTTTTTTGCATACTGAATTTTTAAAATAATACTGAGTCATCTACTGCACAAAAGCTAGGCAAGAATATTGTGAATAAAATGAAAAGTAGAAATTCCTTTAGAAAACCCCAAAACACCATTAAATTTAAAGAAAGGAACTTCATTTTTCAGATTGGCTTAAAATGCTTCTCAGTTTTGTGTATACCATAAAGAAGTGATAGATATTGATATTGGTGACAGAATTGTAAATGCTTGCTTTCAGTTGGTCCAAGTTTACTAGTTATCAAGTGGTATATTCACAAGTGTATTTTATACTTTGTCTGATCCTTACAAAGGGGCAAAACCTAGAGGTATATGTAACAAGTATTAAAGAGTTGATCATAATATTTCAAATTCAGTTACATTCTTTTTAATGAAAATGAGTTTATATGGCAGAGGATCCAGGCATCTCTTCAAGGTAAATGAAAGTTCAGTTATTATGAAAAAAATCTTACTAAGTATTTATTCTTGGCATCATTGGTGGGATCTCCTGCTCTTGCTGGTGGCAAGCTTGGAGATGGGAAGGGCTCTTAATTAAGTGGGATGGTGGTGTATCTGAAACCTTTTCACTACTATTGACCTCCCTCCTTTGTACTCCCCTTCTGATTGGTTTTTGGCTCAGTGAGCCTTCCCATACAGAGACAGAAGGGTCCTTTGTTGACTCTTAGGCCAGCCAGTAAGCAAGACCCTTCACCTCTTAATAGACTCAGATGATTAATGTACATGATTCCTATTCCATCCTCTTCCTAATTTTATTGTGGTTGGAGGAATCCTTCAACTTAGATATATTTATAGTATATTTTGCATCTAGTATCTCGCCGATATTGTGTTCAAAACTGATTTTATTTAGAAACAATTAATTTCCTCTAGTCATGCTGTATGTTACATTTTCTACCATTAATGTTTCCAGAAGACCATGAGACACAGGAGTAGGATTAGCCCATTCAGCCCATCAAGTCACTGCACAATTCAATTATGACTGATATGTCTCTCAGCCCCATTCTTCCTATAGCTGTTGATCCCCTTCATAATTAAGAAACTATCTATCTGTCTTAAATACACTCAATTGCATGGCCTCCAAAGCCTTCTGCGACAATGAGTACCACAGATTAACCATCCTCTAGTTGAAGACATTCCTCTTCATCTCAGTTCTAAAGGGTCACCCCTTCACTCTGAGCCTGTACCCTTGGGTCCTTGTCTCTCCTGCTTGTGGAAACATCTGGTCCACGTCCACTCTATCCAGGCTTTTCAATATTATATAAGTTTCAATCAAGTCCCCACTCTTTCTTCTAAACTCAGAGTACAGACCAGAGTCCTCAACTGTTCCACATACGACAAGCCCTTCATCCCCAGGATCATTCTTATAAACCTCCTCTGGGCCCCCTTTAACACCAGCACGTCCTTCCTTAGATACAGAATCGAAAACTGCTCATGGTATTCCAAATGCCTTATACAGCCTCAGCCTTTTGGATTCTAGCCTTCTTGAAATGAGTGCTATCACTGTATTTGCCTTCCTAACTGCTGACTGAACCTGCATGTTAACCTTAAGAGAATCCTGAACTAGGACTCCCAAATTCCTTTGTGCTTCAGATTTCCACATTTAGTAAATATGTTTCCTCACACTTTTCCACATTGTATCCCACCTGCCACTCTCTTAACCTATCCAAGTTCTTCTGCAACCTTCCTGCTTCCTCAACATGACCTGTTCCTCCAACTGTTTTTGATTGCTTCACATGCTCCTTTCACAAATACACATTGCCATTCAAGTTTTTCTATCTTTGTTCATTCAGAGATGTGGATGTTGCTGGCTAAACTAAATTTATGGCCCATTCCTAATTGCCTAATAGGCAGTTAAGAGTTCACATTGGGCTTTGGGTCTGCAGTTGCATGTCAGCCAGGCCAGGTAAGGGTGCCTGATTTCCTTCCCTAAAGGACATGAAACAAATGGAGCAAGAAAGATCAGTTCCTATTTAAACTTGTATAACCTCTCTTTCAGAATAAAGGCAATGTTGCCCACCAAGGCAGGTCCTTCAAAATCATGCAAAGCCTATCATGTTTAACCTCCCTGTCGTTATATCCGTGCAATTCTGTAATTCCTAATAATGAGTGCAGCAGAGTTATCTCATTTTCCCCATTTCAATGGATCAGCACCTATCTTTCATCCAGTGTCTGCCCATAATTGCTGGTTTAAATTTGGAACTTGCATTGCATTATGTTGAGCATAAAGAAATAACTGGTCATTCAGCCCACTGGGACATGTTGATGTTTATATTTCACACAAGCCACCCTCCAGCCCTTTTGCAAACAATTACATAAAACATTTTGACTGCTGTGTACTGCTCATCGCTGCTTAGATAAATTTATTGTAAATCTTTCTGGAATAAATTGAGCACCTTGACATTTTTTTTAAAAAAGTGATTACTGAAGATGATGGAAGAGCAACTCAGGAAATTTATGTTTTTTTTCACCCGAGCTAAGGTGTAGTCAGGAAACTTTTTCAAATGCCGCTGAGGAGATTGGATAGCAGATACACATTGAATATATTAGATTTTAAAATATCTTCCTCATGTGGGCATAGCAGTTTCAAAAGGATTTCAATTGAATTTTGTTCACATGTCCGTCTACATGTCTATTTGAAAAAAAACATTGTGACCCTAGAGGACCATTTGCAGTTTCTTTAATGCATCATGTCCACAGGGCGATAAGAGACTTGCAGGTTTAACTTAGTGTGCGCTTGTGAAAAATCAACGACAATGAAACGATTACGGCCTTGTGACTGATCAATAATGTGCAATATTTTCTTTTAGATTAAATGTCATATGGTTTTTAAAATAATTGTGGAGATGATAGACGTCAGATGTAGACATTCTGATCTTTTTCCTACTTTGGGTAGCTAGATCAGATACAGCCTGCCAAATGGTACCAGTGCTATTTCCCAACATATGCCTTAGCTCCATCCTTGAAAGAGAATTCAAAAGTACACGTGCACACGTTTCCCACACCATCCTTCCTTGTCTCCTTTCTCATTGTTATAACTTAAAAATTTAATTCAAATCTTTCTAATTTTAAGATAATGGACAGAACCTTATGGGGGTCTGAGTGATGTAGATTATGGCAAGATCTGTGGCAGAACTGAATGACAAGACTGGGGAGGGTTGGAGTTGATGGCAGCAGGTAGGGAAAATGTTGCATGCAATAGTGAGAATGGTCAGGCATGAGCCTTGGTGGGAGTGGGTACAGCAGCAGAGGGGGAAAGTGGAGTTTACAATGGCCTATAAGTTTAATGTGAAGCTACGGAAAAATTTCAAATAAGTGGGTATTCAGAAGAACAAATACAAACCTTCTGCTGCCTTCAAAACGTATCAATAGTTTGGCTGTCACAACTGTAAGAATAAAGTGCCAAAGGGACAACTGACCAAACGAAAATGCCTTATGTCAAATTGTAATCACCATTACTATGTAGGATTAATAAGAAATGCTGTTATCAGTTTGTGCATAGCAAATTTCTACCAACAGAAATGTGATAATGATCGGATAGCTTTTTAAAGCTTTTTGAGAACGCAGGATACATTTTTGCTACATCAGTGTGCTTTCAATTGCTGAAGTTCACCAGCAGAATATGCAGTGCTACTTGACCCTTCCTGAACCTTAGACAATGGTGATGATGACAGGATTTAAATGAGGCTTGAACAAGATTGAAACATGTCTTAAAACATGACTATGACCATTTGAGAGGTTTTGAATAGCATTAAAATTGTTAAAATAAGTAGATTATGTGCTTTGTATCTCAGTGTTATGGTTGTGGGAATAAACATTGGATGTTAATTTAATTAGCAGTGTGACATAGTGCTGTTAAGAATTAAGGTTCTAGCAAAAACTTTAATGATGAATTACCTTATAAACAATTCCATAAACATACAAATTAGAAATAGGAGTTGGCCACTCAGCCTGTCAAGCCAGCTCCACCTTCAATAAGATCGTGGCTGATGTCATGATCACAGTCTAGAGTGTGGTGCTGGAAAAGCACAGCAGGTCAGGCAGAATCTGAGGAGCAGGAGAATCGACATTTCAGGCATAAACCTTTCATCAGGAATTCTTATGCCTGAAATGTTGATTCTACTGCTCCTCGGATGCTGCATGACCTGCTGTGCTTTTCCAGCACCACACTCTCGACCTTGATTTCCAGCAACTGCAGTCGTCACTTTCTCCTAGTTGATCTCATGATCAGCCTAGCCCTGATAACATTTCACCCTCTTGCTTATTAATAATCTACTTATGTAATGAAAGACTAATTGTAAAACGCTTTTAAGTGGGAAAAGCCATATTTTTAAACAGTGACCTCTAGTTCTAGATTCTCCCAACAGAAGAAAGATGGTTTCCACATTAACTGTCAAGAACACTCAGGATCTTATATATTTCAATCAAGTAACATCTTACACTTCTAAAGTCCAGCATAGACTATTCAATCTTTTCTCATAAGACAACATGTCCATTTCAAGTATTAGTTCAGTAAACATGCCGTGAACTGTTCTTAATGTATTTACATCTTTCCTTAATAGGGCCAGTATTATGCACAGTACTATAGATGTGGTCTCACTGATGCTTAATCTTGTTACTTTTCTATTCAGTTTTCCTTGCAATAAACAATAACATTCTATTAGCTTTTCTTGCTCTACCTGCATGCTAATCTTTTGCCATTCATACAAGAGGATATCAAAATTCCTCTGCTATATACAACTCTGCAATTTTTCACCACTTAGGTCAAATGCTTTTTAATTCTTCCTGCTAAAAATGGCCAATTTCACATTTTCCCGCATTATACTCCATTTACTTGGATATATTCCCACTCATTTAACATATCTCTATTCCTTTGTACACTCTTTTGTTCTTTTCACAACTTATTTTTCTATCTATCTTGTTATTGTCAGCAAATTTAACAACCATACTTCAGTCCCTTCACCCATGTCATTTGTAAACTTTGAAAATAATTGGGGATCCGATACTGATTCCTGTGGCATGCCACTTATCACAACTTACTGACAAGAAAATGACCCATTAATACTTACTTCCTGTTTCCTATTAACTAACTAATCTTCTATCCATGCCCATATGTTTTTTCCTACACCCTGAGCTTTTACTTTACCCAATAATGTTTGATGTGGAATGTTATAAAATCCCTCTGGAAATCTAAGTACAGTACACCCACCAATTCACGTTCATCTACAGTGTATGTTACTTCTTCAAAGGTCTCCAATAAATTGATAAAGTCATGTTGTCTCTGCCTGATTACCTTGAACCTTTGAAGTGCCCTGCTATAAGATCATTAATGATAGCTTCTAGCATTTTCCATACAACTGATGTTAAGCCGACTGACCTATAGTTTCCTGCTTTCTGTTTGTCTCTCCCCATTTGATTAAAAGAATTACATTGACTAATTTCCAGTGTAGGGAATTTTGGAAAATTTAAAACCAGAACTTCAAGTATCTCAAACAAAAGAAAGAATTGTGGATGTTGGAGAACTGAAACAAAAATAAACGTTGCTGGTGAAACTCCGCAGCATTTAGAATCATAGAATCTCTGCAATGTGGAAGCAGGCCATTCGACCCATCAAGTCCACACTGACCCTCCAAAGAGCGTCCCACCCAGTTCCAGTCCCCTACTCTATCCCTGTAACTCTGCATTGCCCATGCCTAAACCACCCAGCCTGCACATCTGTAGAGAAAACTTAAAGTATCTTACTAGCCACTATTTTTAGGATCTTAAGATAAAGTCCATCAGGATGCAGGACTATGTCAGTGTCCTGACCTAACAATTTGCTCAATACCACTTCCATAACGATTGTAATTTCTTGATATTCTCCCTCCCTTCCATTTCCTGATTACAGCTATTTCTGGTACGTTACATATATCCTTTGTAGTGAAGACTGATGCAATATTCCTATTCATTTTTTTTGCCATCTCTTTATTTTCCTTTATTAATTCTCCAGACTCACTTGATTAACTTTTTTCTTTTTAAGGATCTGTATGTATCTCTTAATTGTTTTTTAGGGAATTTTCTCTAATACTTTAATTTTTCCCTCCTTGCTAATGTTTTACTCATTCTTTGGATAGAATATAAAATAATGCAATCTTCTGACCTACCAACCATCTTTGCATAATTATATGAATTTTCTTCAAGTTTAAGCTATCTTTAATCTATTTCCATAACTACAGGCAATTACAAGAAACTTTGGGTCCTCCTTTTCTTTCTTACCAATTTTATTCCATCTCTGCTAGAGATGTTAACTTTGTATTGAACTACAGTTTCATTGATGCACAATTTTCACCTATTATACATATGTGATGGCAGGTTTTTTTTACATAAGAAACACAGGCAAGCTCAGATTTCCTGCACACTAGTGCTTTTACAGCGTCCATGGCAATTTAGCTGTTTTCTAATCTTGAAACATTTAAGGTATTGCATCTGAATATGAATTGTACCTGGGACCTTAATCTGAGTAGCTGAACTACTCACTGGATAAATTTCCTGAATCGTTGAGCAAGATTCATTACAATTTTCATGTACTCAAGGCACAGGGGAATTTTCTGGCAGGTGATCCTGACTAATCAAGTCACTAACATTTGGCTCCTGGGTATTTAAAATTGTAGCATTACCTCTTCCAACACAAATCTTTAAATGTTCCAAAGGCAGATGTTTACCACATTTCTTTTGGTATATTGATTTATTAAATTGACATTAGAGACATTCTATCTTGTCAGAATTTCTTTTGGTTCAATTATTTGTGTGTGTACACAGTGGCAGAATGCAAACTCATTTTTACTTGATTTTGCCTTTCTTGGTTGTGCATCATATCTGTTATTGTTTTAGTAGGATGTACGGAGCATTAGAGCAAAGCTATACTTCTTCATAAATTAGCGAGTATAAAAAGTACTGTATCCTTATTTGTTTTAGACTTATGTTTTGTTCGTCTTGTTTGTTCTCACTGCTAGTCTCGCTTCCTGATGGTAGATCATGGAAGGGTCTTATGAATGTTCGTGATAACTGTTGAAGGCCTGTGTAACAAGGCTGTAGGGATGAATTGGAGCAGTGTTTAGCCATGATGGACAAGCTATCATGGGGTGAAGCAGCTTTGATGGACTAGCTGGTCCTTTCCTATTGATTTCCACCTGTCTATATTACTTGAAAGGTGGCAAAGCAGCAAATTGCACCGAAAAATCTATGTTAAAATATTCCCTTGCATGTTGACTGGATTGTATCCCCTAAGAATCACAGATAGCTATGTTGTGAGGACACTTAAGACAACAGGTTTCTATCTTCTCACCAACACTGTGCAGTCTTTGAATATATCTGTTCTGTATGGAGAAAGGTATTTGTAGGTATAAATAAAGGCACATGACACTCGTGAAATGCAGAAGTCAATTTAATATGGAGATTGTCTTCTTTTTCCCTTAAAGTATGGCTTTCCCTGGAGCCTTTAGTACTTTTAATTTTACCTAAGGGGCTTTCCTTCCATCCAGCTGCCTGAGCATCAGATATTAAGCCTCATTACTAATTGAACAAAGAAGAGTAATTGACACATCCCATAAACCCTGCCTCTTTGATTTACAGCCTCAGCCTAGCAATGAAAGCATGCTGCTTACTACCTGTAAGCTATGAATAAAGAACTGTATTAAATAATAAATGGCTTGATCTCACTTCCATGCACTACTTAATTTAATAGTGATTAGCCTGATAATGCAAAAGTATATTGTGATGATACATTTAGAGAACAAATTTCTATTTTAAGAGAATATTTTGTGTTTCATGACTGAGAATTCTGTATGTAAACAAACAAGTTGTAATTTTTCACTCCTAATGTGATGAACTATTTTTTGCTTTACTTTTTATCTGCTGCACTTTTTATTTTTATTGCTTTTCAGGGAATGACTGTAAGCTTGACATAAGTAGATACGATCTCAAATTGTTCAACTTTTCTCATTACCCTTTATCCAATATTTCTTTGATCTCCTCCTCATCGACCATTTTCTATCTTCGAGATATAATATGGGTAATTCAAGCAATTGCAGGAAATTACAAGGGTTGCCTGACTAAGAATTTTTCATCATCCACCGTTTGCAGCACCCTTCATATAGCTTTTCCTGACCCTCAGCACGATCTATCTTTAGTTTTCTTTTGTGAATTCACATAGTTCCCATGAGTGAGTGAAAACTTTAATTGTCAGCAGTATCCTGCCTGTGGGCTCAAATTATTTTTCAAGAAGTTTGAGATTTTCAATATTTTATTAAGAAAGTTTGATAAATTTTTTTTTCTTTATAAAATTGACATTAGCTATACAATGGTCTTTCCAGTAACTTTGTGATTGAGAATCAGAGTCAAACCTCTCAGCACTGCTTTATTTAGTACGCTATAAATACTTTCTTCAGCGACTGGGAATACACTAGAAGCCGAGTCTCAATTCTAATAAAGCAGCATGTAATTGAGGTTATTTAGGAATTTTTTTTAAGTACATCAGGTTCAAAGTTAGTGCATTATTCTATGTTCATTATGACAAAGATATTTAAAAGATACAGCCAGGGATCTGTCTCATTCCAAATATGCTGCAAAATATGTACAAATAGCTCAGCTGGGGCTCACAATATGGGGACATTTCTTAGCAGGAAATTTCTTTCCTACTAGAGGGTCTTGCACCAAAAAGTAACAGCTTTCATATTCCAGAAACAGAACACTTCCACAATTCCTGCATGATATGATCATTAAGTTCTATAAGACTAGGAAAACTGGATATGTTTTCCTTCAGGCAGAATAAGTGAAGGGATACTTTACTGGCAATCTTCGAAATTGTGTCAGCTTCTGATAAAATAAGTAAAGAGTAGTTGTTTCCACTCCCAAGGGGATCAATAACCACAATATGTAGACTTAAGATTTGTCAAAGAACCAGAGGGGACATGGGCCTTTCTTTTACATAACAAAGTTGTGCTCTGGACTGCACCACCTCAAAGACAATTGAAGTAAATGCAATTGTTGTTTTAAAAAGGAAATTGAGATACCTATTTGAAAAATAAACATTTGAAGTACTGTGGTGAAGAGCAAGAGAGAGGAGTGAATTGAAAAACACTTTTGAAAAAACCAACACACGTGTGGGCAGAATGATCTGTTCATGATTCAATGATTCTAAGGACAGAAATTTTCAGATGATGTGGCTCCCCCCAGAAAACCCCACTAATAGAACCTCCCTGCAACTGTCTAACACTCTTAGAAGGCATCACCTCATATAAAATTGTGGGTGGCTGGTGGAAAGGCAATTCTGTACCCTCCCCACCCAACTTGCCAACCTACTACTGGGGATAGTAAGCGTCTGCCCAATAAATTTGGTATCAGGACAGGAATGAACAGCCTGACTATTGAATAATATTATTGTCAGTATGCATGTGAAACAGCTTTGAAACAATTCAACAATTCAAAACCAATAGTATAATTGGTTTGTTTGAAAAATTGCATTGAACATACCCCAACTTTCTCATGACAGGCACACACTGTCCATGGGAAGGCCTAAAATTAGGCAAAATGACTTCCTAGCTCCAGATTGCTCGTTTCGTACCTGGTGATATTTCATTCCCACCTCCATTGCAGCAATCGATAAGCAAAATTCACTACAGATAAGGCAACAAGAATCAAATGTCATCCCCTGCAAGGATGAATTCTCAAACTGCAAAGCAGAGTGAAGCACTGGCATTGCCTAAGATATCTTAAGAAATGTTAGTCTCTCTCAGTTATTCCTGCTTATCTTCCAGTTCTGTAATTTGGAACAGCTAAGTAACTACTAAAGCCATGTTTTATATTGTCTTACTCTTTACTTTAATATCCCATCTTCTTGGCAGTCCCTTGCAGAATTATTTACGTACTTAAATTCCTGTACTGATGATTTACTCACAGACACAGTATAAACTATTATAATATATCACAGGAAGCCATGAGAATTGAAGAATTAAAATAAAAGCCATGACTGACCATTCTCTGATTCTATGTGACCCTAGCTGTCATTCAGCATTACATCTTGTGTACAGAATATTATTCCTAAGGCTTTCTATTCACCCTGTTGACATTTGAGTAAAATGTTGTAGGTTTTGTGTGAAAGGGGAGGAAGGCTTCCTGGAGGTTATGGCGCCGTTTACCGTCACATCAGTTCCATGTTATCAGCCACGTAATTTGACAATAAAAAAAATACAAGCCTGAACAGAAATATGTGGAGTGAAATATAAATTGAACATAGGAGTATTGTGCCCTAAGGCTTTCAAAGTGGAAAATGTCCTTCTGTTTGACATACTGCTTAACATGGGCCTTCTGATGCATGATTTGCTGCTGCATTTTTAACGTTTCACATCAGAACTCTACAAAATGGGTTAACTGTTAGCCTGCAGCAAATACAACCTCATGGAAGGTAAGGACAAAGCACTTTGAAATGACTGGACAGCAGTAGTTTCCAAAATAAAAAAAAAGAGATTAACAAACTGGCTGGTATATGATTAAGCCTATGATATCTTGCTTCCATACTCCTTTTCTGCCTTTATATGACCTGGAGAATCACCCTGCAGTTAGATTAAATTAGATTAATAAGGTAGCAGATAAGGTAGCTGACTGTTATTTGTGAGGAGACAAAATCTTCCTGAGTTGATCAAATTCAATATGCTGATTAGATATTGCTGTTATCCTATCGAGGAAAGAAAATACCAGAAACACCGTAGAAGAAGTGTTGCTCAAATGTCAAAAAGACCCACCAGTCATCATCCTGTCTAAATGGTCCTGAGGTATTTCAATTCCAGACCAGTGTCTTAGGTCCTTTTCTACACTCACTGACAGCAAAATTCCCTGCAACTGTTTTTTTCTATGCCAGAAGAATGTTTGCGATCCTCATTAATTAATTCTGCTTTGTTTTTGCATTTGCTGTAGCCAATTCCTAGCTCTAACATCTTATTAAATGTCATGGATCTGTTCCAGGAATCAGGTTACCACATGATCTTTGAGTATGAAACTTGTTCTGAACTGAATCTGTGGCTTCAGTTTAATCAGCTTACTTGCTGAAATGCTATTCTATCTATGAAGATATCACTGCTCACTTCATAAAGGGAGACAGAGTCCAATTCAGCAGAGGAACTGTGCTTCCCTACTCTGACCATCTCCCACCCACTTGCTCAAAATTCAGTAAAGCCTTTCTAATTTAGAAAATGTAAATGAATAGAAAAACCTTGATGCCCAAAGCCAAAAATCCATGAAGATGATAAGGAAAACTACTAAGTAGTATATGGGTACTATGGTTCATAAATACATATATTAAATATAAAAGCAAAGAGATCATATTAGCACTATAGAAACCACTCTGGATGTGGGTTTGCTCGCTGAGCTGGAAGGTTCATGTCAGACGTTTCATCACCATACTAGGTAACATCTTCAGTGAACCTCCAGACGAAGCATTGCTTTCTATTTATGTGTTTGGGTTTCTTTGTGTTGGTCTTGTACTTTCCTGTGGTGATGTCATTTCCTGCTCTTTTTCACAGGGGGTTGTTAATTGGGTCCAAGTCAATGTGTTTGTTGATAGAGTTCCGGTTGGAATGCCACGCTTCTAGGAATTCTTGTGCGTTTCTCTGTTTGGCTTGTCCTAGGATGGATGTGTTGTCCCAGTCGAAGTGGTGTCCTTCCTCATCTGTATTTAATAAGATGAGGAAGGACAACACTTCAACTGGGACAACACGTGCATCCTAGGACAAGCCAGAGACATACATGAGAATCCTGAGATGCATAGCATTCCAACCGGAGCTCTATCAACAAACACATTGACTTGGACCGATTTACCACCCCGAGAAAAAGAACAGGAAATGACATCACCAACCCAAAGACACTCAAACATATAAATAGAAAGCAGAAATCATCAGCAATGCTTCATCCGGAGGCTCAGTGAGCAAACCTACATTCAGAACCTCAACCTGAGCTACAAATCTTCTCAAAACTCATTTAGAAACCACTGCTTAGGCCTCAGCCCAAATTCTAGGACCCATACTTTAGGAATCGGAGTGTTTGAGATACTTGAAGATGGTAAACCTAAGACAATATCAAACAAATGTGAAGACATAAGGCAAGCATGATAGATGCTTCTAGGGTAACTGTTTTGCTTCTGTGGTGTAAGTATCTTCGAGTCTGGAGATAATGGACCATGTCACACAATTAATGTGTGGATGTGGATTAATACAGTTCAGTTGAGCCCAGTTCAGATTCTGATTTGAAGCACAGGAGAAGGAAGAGAGTTAGTGATAGTAGTTACATCTTTTAGAAATGGTACCCTTGAATGGTTGCTAACTCCTGCTAGCACCCAATTAAAAGCATATCATTAGAAATCTGGAAGCTGAAGGATAGGGGTGATCAAGCCAGACAGAAGACAGATGAAATAATTGGGAGGTTATAGGCCAAACACAGGCAAGTGGGACCAGCTTAAGAAATGTGGTTGACATGGACGAGTTGGACCGAAGGTTCTGTTTCCATGCTGTATAACTGTATGACTCTATAACTTGTGCTAAATAAAATGTGGAAGAGAAGGAGCATTTACTTTTGAGTTTGTGAATGGAAATGACTATAAATAAAACAGTACTTTAAATAATTCTTGCTTCGTGATTAAAAACAAAAAGAACTGAAGTTTATATTAAATATAATCATCAAAAATTTTGATAATGCTTCATATGCGCAATGAAAACAATTTGTTACCTGAAAACTGTTTTTTGCCATAGCAACTTGTATTACTGATTTAATGGATTATTAACTTCAGTCAAAAACTAGATATTTTCAGTCTTGATAGTGTGGTCGTAATATCATTGCACTAGTAATCCAGATACCCAGGTCCATGTTCTAGGGAAAAAATTCTAAAGCTGATCCCAGGAATGGTGACCATGAAACTATCGTTAATTGTTTAAAAACCCCATCTGATTTACTAATGTCATTTAAGTAAGGAAATCTTCCTTTCTTATCTGATCTGACCTACATGTGACTGCAGATCCACAGCATTGTGGTTACTTTTAATTGTCCTCTGAAATGGCTAACTAAACCACTCAGTTAAAGGGTATTTAGGGATGGCAACAAATCGTGGCCTTACTCGTGACACCCGTATCCAATGCAAGAAGTTTTTTTGAAAACGCTGGGCAGCAGCACAATACTGGATAAACCACATTAAAAAATTCTGATGATTCTATTTAGCGATTGATTGCATTTAAGACAAATTGAGAACTAAGTCTGTCCCACCCCTTTGTAGCCATTTTTTAAACTTTACAGAAATTCATTGTCTTTGTCTTAAACTGGAATAACAAGAAAGTACACTCTCTCAAAAATGGCAGCTTCAAGATTGGGGCAGTGCTGGTTTGGGATTTTTCCAGATTTTGGATTAAGCACTTTGGGCCAAGCTGACTCAGATGTGGTCAAGGATTGCTTGGAGCACAGGAATAAACTACTGCACAAGTGGCAAAAGAGATACGTTCGGCACCAACTAGCACTGACCGACTCATCCAAGATAGGTATGTGTAATAGAGTAAAATTATGTATGATATTGTAAAAATGGCTGGTTTTCAGGTAGCTCCAGATTTTAGACAACCAATTAAGGAATTTTTACCTGACATCACGAGTAGTGATACCTATATAGCCTATACGCAAGATCATATGATTACCTATTTGAAACAAAAATATCTTTAATGCAGATATGCCATTACACTATGGAAACTACTGTAATTGAGTGTAAATAATAATCTTAATATTATTACTAAAGTATTAAGAGGTCTAATTTTTATCAAAATGCAAAGTAAGTCAAATTTTCTTTTCATTTGCCTTTTGAGCAATTTTCTTTTTTCCTGTGGCTGGAGAAGTATGACTAGTTTGTTTTCAAAGCCGTCAATCAGTTTCAGCTGACAACGATGTGATACGCCACCAGAAATTAATCTCTCTGGCGTGAACTTTAGTATATGGCCACACATGGATGGCCACAGTCACAAGTTGAGGAGATGCAAAGTGCCATGATTTTGTGAGGAGAAGGAGGTCACTAATGTACATATTGAAGAGAGTCAGTGCAATGAGTGACTCATGTGGGAGACTGTCATTGATTGTGTTTGGACGGTTGGTTTGATTTCCAAGAAGCACATGCAACTTCCAGTTGTTTATCATGGACTTGATTCATTGTAGGGTTTTCACACAACAGATTTTGAATAGTTCCGGCAGCTACACTGTGTGCTGCTATAGGATAAGTCAATAAATTTGCTTTTTGAAGAGTCCCAGAGAGTACTTAACAATTTTCAAAACTCCATGTACTTGTGCATATGTGTGTGCATCTGTAATTAAGATTGATAGCAGGCCTATTATCTCACCTACATGGATGGAGTTAGCAAGAGCAGATTGTCACAAAATTTAATGCATCCTAGCAAAGACCTACTGACAGCACATAATTATGACAAAATAAAACACTGATCTTATCCATTGTATTTTGCTTGACATACTAATGTCAAGAGGATGAAAATAAGACTATTAGTATTTGTGGTGCATACACAGAAGATACAATTAGGGAATAGAAGAGTTCCCTGTTTATTCTGTTTATATGGAATAAATGAAAGCTGAACATCTTCCTCCTGAGTGAAATAAATTCTCCTTTACTGCTCCCTGTTGTGTATTCTAATTTGCAACATTTTTTAACTGAAGTTGATAACATAATTTTGGCTTTTACAGTTTTTTTTCTACAGAGAATGGCAGTTGATTTTGGTTCTTTTCTAAGAGAGTAGTTTGACAAGAAAAACCAAAGCAACCGCCAAAGCAGAATTTAGTTAGTTATGTCATCAGTAGGTGCAATTTAGAACCTACTTTACAGCATTGCAACAGACTGAGATCACTCAATGTCTAATTTTCCTCCCTTTTCTCCTTGTCAGGGTATTCTCACTTAACTTAAGATTCCCTGATAAACAAAACTCAAATTATAATATCATTAGAAAGTCAGGAATATAAACTAACATCTGCTACTCTCTCGTAGTTTGCATTCACGGTCCAAAACTCTGTTCCATTATGCCAGCTCTGCTGAAACAGACATATCTATAATATCCAAATGGGATTAAAATGACATACAGATTAAAAAATAACTGTCACTTGAGAATCAAAGGTTTATTGGTCAAAACTAGACCAGAAAAAAATAGAAAGTAATTCTTCTAAGTTCTGCAAAGAGGTAAGTTTCATGTCTTTGTTACAGTAGATTCTTGCAACTAATTTTCTGAATGAACCACCATCAGTTTTGAACTGGTCAAGTTTTCAGGCTACCAAATAATTTTGAAATTCCTAACCAATCCTTTGAAGTTCTTGAAAGATTGCAGGCATTGAGGGCAAATCCTTTCTATGGTATTTATTTCATGCCGTTATGACTGTGTTCTCCATGACGATAAAGCTTCACTTAGGACGAGTGACGATGTAGTAATCAGACAACATAAAGAGTGAGATTTTCAGTAGTGCCTTTCTGTGTATTGATGGAAGATTGAGGCCAAATGTGTTTGAATTTTGAGTCAGGCCCAACAAAGCTTAGTGCCAAGTTTATAATAAATGTATCTGTTTTTGGATTCCAGAAAAGATGACAGATTTAGTCAATACACTGTGTTGAGCATCTGCACTCTCAGATATCGTAGTACCCAATTGGTGCCACTTAATAACAACTGAGAACTGTAAGATATATAACTGTGTGTCAAATGTTTGCCAAATTGAACCAAAGGGATTGTTCTTTGTTATTAAAAGAAATTCCACTTCTTAAAATCTATATTCTCTTCCTCGTGTTAATTCCCTTTTCTCCCCAACAGGGACGAACTTCCAGCTGAGGGGTTTGGTACACGATCATGCCGAAAACTCTTGCTGGTGTCCTTGTTCTTGAACTGCAGCAATTCACATCATGCAAATGCAGGGATAGAGACGTGTGTTCAAGTCAGATTTGTGTAGTGTTCTTATACAACTGCTACTCTTTTCTTTTTTAGTGGTTGAAGTCATGGATTTCACATGCACCATCAAAGAAACCTTGATGAATTGTTACCATGCATCCTCTTAATATTATATACTTTAGCTTTGGTGCACCAATCACCAAGGGAGGTGTTGGGGCACTGTTCAAATTATCTACTCTTTTTTTCGAAATGAGTTTAAACTTTTGGATGTTGTTGCAACTATATCCACCCAAGCAATTTCACAGTTTTCCTCATACAAGTGGCAGAGAGGCTTTGACGAATCAGGAGTCACTGATTACATAGTCTCTTAACTCTTCTGATAACTAGGGCATTTATGTTCAATTGTGACTCCAAGGATATTGATGATAGGGAACCCTCGGATGGTGATGATGATAATTAAGCTCCCTTGTTTGAGATACTCGTGGCATGACACTTCTGAGTCAGAAATGGATTTTGCCCAAGGCATGGATATTTAATTGTCTTATTACCTGAGGAATTATGAATAAGCTTAATTCCACACTTAGCAGAGAGCAGCATCACTTCTAATTTTGTAATAATTGAAAGGTCATTATTAAAGCAGTTGAAAGTAGATGGACCTAGTATGATGTCCTGGGGAATGGTCGCACCAGTTTTCTAGAGCTGAGATTCTTTCATGTTTGACTAACCCACAGTCACTGGAAAGGTTTCACTGACCCCTTACTGATTACATTTTTATTAGTATTCCTTGATGCCACCTTGGTAAAATTTTGGCTTGATATCATGGTGGCCAATCTCATCACACCTCTAGAATTCAACTCTGCTGTCCACGTTTGGGATAAGACTGCAATGAGATTGGAGGAGAGTGATTGGAATGCAAACTGAACACCTTTCGGGAGGTTATTGATGAATAAACGCTGCTCAACAGTTTACAACCATTATCTCACTTTGCTGATGTGTTTGAATGTAACGGGTAGGTCAACAAATATCTCGACACGGTCCTGTCCCCCTTAGTCCAAGAACTCCCCACCTACGTTCGGGACACCACCATGCTCTCCACCTCCTCCACGATTTTCGCTTCTCCAGTCCCCAACGCCTTATCTTCACCATGGACATCCAGTCCCTGTACACCTCCATCCCCCATCACGAAGGACTCAAAGCCCTCCGCTTCTTCCTTTCCCGCCGTACCAACCAGTACCCTTCCACTGACACACTCCTTCGACTGACTGAACTGGTCCTCACCCTGAACAACTTCTCCTTCCAATCCTCCCACTTCCTCCAAACCAAAGGAGTAGCCATGGGCACCCGCGTGGGCCCCGGCTATGCCTGCCTCTTCGTAGGATATGTGGAACAGTCCATCTTCCGCAGCTACACTGGCACCACCCCCCACCTTTTCCTCCGCTACGTCGATGACTGTATCGGCGCTGCCTCGTGCTCCCACGAGGAGGTTGAACAGTTCATCCACTTTACCAACACCTTCCACCCCGATCTCAAATTCACCTGGACCGTCTCAGATTCCTCCCTCCCCTTCCTAGACCTTTCCATTTCTATCTTGGGCAACCGAATCAACACGGACATTTACTATAAACCGACTCCCACAGCTACCTAGACTACACCTCCTCTCACCCTGCTCCCTGTAAAAACGCCATCCCATGTTCCCAATTCCTTCGTCTCTGCTGCATCTGCTCCCAGGAGGACCAGTTCCAATACCGTACAACCCAGGTGGCCTCCTTCTTCAAAGACCGCAATTTCCCCTCAGACGTGATTGACAATGCTCTCCAACGCATCTCCTCCATTTCCCGCTCCTCCGTCCTTGAGCCCCGCCCCTCCAATCGCCACCAGCACAGAACCCCACTGATCCTCACCTACCACCCACCAACCTCCATATATATCGTATCATCCGTTGTCATTTCCGCCACCTCCAAACGGACCCCACCACCAGGAATATATTTCCCTCCCCTCCCCTATCAGCGTTCCCAAAAGACCACTCCCCTCCGTGACTCCCTCGTCAGGTCCACACCCCCCACGAACCCAACCTCCACTCCCGGCACCTTCCCCTGCAACCGCAAGAAATGCAAAACTTGTGCCCACACCTCCCCCCTTACTTCCCTCCAAGGCCCCAAGGGATCCTTCCATATCTGCCACAAATTCACCTGCACCTCCCCACACATCATTTATTGCATCCACTGCACCCGATATGGCCTCCTCTATATTGGGGAGACAGGCCGCCTACTTGCGGAACGTTTCAGAGAACACCTCTGGGACACCCGGACCAACCAACCCAACCACCCCGTGGCTTAACACTTCAACTCCCCCTCCCACTCCTCCAAGGACATGCAGGTCCTTGGACTCCTCCATCGCCAGACCATAGCAACACGACGTTTGGAGGAAGAGCGCCTCATCTTCCGCCTAGGAACCCTCCAACCACAAGGGATGAACTCAGACTTCTCCAGTTTCCTCATTTCCCCTTCCCCCCACCTAGTCTCAGTCCCAACCCTCGAACTCAGCACCACCTTCCTAACCTGCAATCTTCTTCCTTACCTCTCCGCCCCCACCCCCACTCTGGCTTATCACCCTCACCTTGACCTCCTTCCACCTATCGCATTTCCAACGCCCCTCCCCCAAGTCCCTCCTCCCTACCTTTTATCTTAGCCTGCTGGACACACTTTCCTCATTTCTGAAGAAGGGCTCATGCCCGAAACGTCGATTCTCCTGCTCCTTGGACGCTGCCTGACCTGCTGCGCTTTTGCAGCATCACATTTTCAGCTCTGATCTCCAGCATCTGCAGTCCTCACTTTCTCCTCCTAGGTCAACAATTAGCCAGGTTTCATTCATATCCTATATTTTGTAGCTAGGGCATACCTGGGCAAATTTCCATGTGGGATACCATCATTTGTGCATATACATCAACCCATCATATAAAGAAACCCTATTTTTCTCCAACCTTCAAAATCAGGTTTTTTTGCATTTACTCATTATATTGATTCTCACCACTGTGTCAATCACAGCATGTTATACTCACTTAGGAGTCAGCCTCGATTTTTCATCTAACAAATGTATGTTTTACAAACGAGTACCTTGTAACTAGATGCAAGGGATGAGTAGACAAAATGAGCTGTGTGTGGATGACGTGCAGGTGTTAATATAGAGCCAGTCTTTGCATCAGATAACAGTGACATTTCAAAATAGTGACCACACGTGCCCATTCACTTTTATACATGGCGTAAAAGCCAGCCCAGATTGTGAACAGATTCTTCAAAGCTTCAAGTTTACATGCTGACATCCAGGGTGGATGACCGTGTTGTACGTCCTTTAGAACATTACTGATCTTTTGGGACTCGGAAGAAAATTAGAACATTTTTGAAGGGTGGTGCCAGTGAATAGGATAAAAGATGAAGGGTGGAGAGTATCTTGTGGAATATTGTGCCTTAAATAGGGCAATGTAACTCGTATGAACTTTTGGTATATCACATACTTTATATTCCAAATATTGAAAACTCATTTTTGACTGATGAATTGACATGCAACTATTTAATTTATTATTAATACTACTGTTTCATTATTGTGTTGGAAGATGTTCAAGTATCCTACATTACTCACCTTTTATGTATTAAAGGATTTAAACTATTTGTTGCATGGAAACTTAGAAAAACTTATAGGAAGATTCTTTCCTCTCACCGTGTAAACTTTCCCTCTCTGCCACAGGCAAACTGTTTAATTCCACACCCTATGCAATCCTCTAATAACCAAATAAAGATGCTGAATACTTTGGGGAAAATAGTCTGTTCTTGCTGGTGGTGAGTTTGGAGGTGGGGAAAAATACTTAATTCGGCCAGATGATGTTGTACCTGGACCACACTAACTTTCTGGCTCCATCAGAGCTGAGTTCTGGGAAGCTGGATAGGAACATCTATGGTCAACCTTCCCACCCTGCCACCAAATGAGACCTTAAGTAGCCAATTAAGGAGCACTAAGAATCTCATCACTCTGCAGCTGGAATCAAGCCAGCCTTTTGCCATGTGATGTGCATAACAGATCAATGTATGTGGCCTTGTTTATCACTTGGGATGGTGGGGGAAGTTCTTCAATCAAAATTAATCACTGGCTGATTGAGGAACTGAACATTGGGAATGGGGTGCCCAATGAGAATCGTCTCCTTACAACTGCCCCCGCCCCCGCCCTCGCCCCCGCAAATGTCCACCATACGAACCTCTCCACTTCCCACATTACTTACTTGTGGCCTGGATCCTCTGTGAGTCCTGGGTCGATGGTGGTCAGAGGAAGGTGTTTTTCTAGTAGCAGAGGTTGCCAACCTCTGTCGGTTCTTTGTAGGCAAGGCATTCATCCCTCGGATAGGCCCAATAGACATCTTACTGCTACCTGATTGGTGTGTGGTTTGGCAGTCCTTCCCACAAAGAGGCAAGCACGGATCTCCTGTTGGCTGTTTAGCCGACAGGTGAGATCACGATAGCAGGACAACGTTCTGTCTGTGCTATGTGGAACAAATCCAACCACTTCAAATATTATTCTAGATGCAAATAGAATACCATTCATATTATGAAAGCGTATAGTTTAAACATGTTAACTGGAAATAGGCAACCTAACTTCCCTGAAGCTATGCTTAGATAATTGTTCTGTGAAGGTGATCCAGCTATTGTTAATCAGTAGATTTAAGTTTTACATTTTTACTGGATTAGTCTTGTTTCTTGAACTACTGTTGTCAGATGTAGAAGTAGATTATGTATATTTTGAGCATTACTGGTCATCACCCTAATGAGTACCAAATGAAGAGATTCACTCTGTTGTCAGTATATCAGATGGATAGTCCTGCGAATGTTGCTAATGAGAACCGCAAAATCATATTAATGGTGAAGAAATCAGTCAGTAGAAAAGGTTAAAATGAAAACCGATTTCTGATAACTAATAGTGCTTTCAAGAAATTGAAATTAATCTCCTGCCTTCGAATCCAAAATCACTAGTATTTAATTTATTTCACTATTTTAAATCTCTTGGTGTAGATATTCCTAGGCATTGTGGTTGTTAAAGTTCATGTTGGTTGTCATTCAATTCTTCTGCACAGCTTGTTTTTTCACTTTTTTCAGTTTGGTTAAATCCCTTCATTTTTAAAAATCTTTTCTGTATTTTGCTTCCTGGTTTGTAATTTAATATTTCTCTTTTTGGCGAATATTGAAAACCACTTTTCCCCTCCAGCACAGTATTTTCTTTACTTTCGTCAATATCCATGCACCACACACCACCTACCGATGGGTGGGAAGATGCACCAGCTTGTTTCCTTTGCTATCAAGTAACAGTGAGCTTTTACTCAGCCTATCTGCAATTAATTGTGGGCCTTAACCTTCATTCAACAGCCATTGTGGCATTTTTTATTTGTATGTCATTGAATCATAGAGTCATACAGCATAGAAATAGACCCTTTGGCTTAACTAATCCATGCCAAACAAACTAAACTAGAGCCACTTGCCTGTGTTTGCCCCATATCCTCCAAAACCTTCTCATTAATGTACTTGTCCAAATGTCTTGAAAATGTTGTATCTGTATCCATTGCTTCCTGGGCAGTTCATTCCACACATGAACCACTCTCTATGTAAAAGGAAGCTGCCTTTCATTTCCTTTATAAAACTTTCTCCTCTCACCTTAAGATATACACCCTAGTTTTGAACTCTCCCACCCTAAGGAAAAGACCCTTGCCATTCACCTTATCTATGCCCTTCATGATTTAATAAAACTCAATAAGGTCATCCCTCAGTCTCCTATGCTGCAGTGAAAAATGTCTCGGTATAGTAAGCCTATTTTTATAACTCAGACCTTTCATTCCCAACAACATCCTGGTAAGTCCTTTCTGAACCCTTTTCAATTTAATAACATACTTCCTATAGCAGGGCAACGAGAACTTCACATAATACTCCAGAACAGGCCTCACCAATGTCCTATACAACCTCAACTTGACTTCCCAAATCCCACACTCAAAGGTCTAAGCAATGACGATAAGTATGCTGAATGCCTTCTTAGCCACCCTGTCTAACTGTGATGCAAATTTCAAAGAATTATGTACCTGAACCCTGAGGTCTCACTGTTCTACAACACTACCAAGGGTCATACCATTAATTGTATAAGCCTTGCCCTTGTTTGTTTTACCAAAATGCAATACTTTGCATTTATCCAAATTAAACTCAATCTGCCACTCTTCACCATTGAGCCAATTGATCAAGGTATCTTTGTCATCTTAGATAACCTTCTTCACTGTCCACTATACCACCAATTTTGGTGTCATCCGCAAACTTAATAACCATGCCTCCTACATTCTCATCCAAATTGTTTACATAAATTGTTTACTGATTCTTGTGGAACACTGTTGATCACAAATTGGAGATGCTGGTGTTGGACTGGAGTGTACAAAGTTAAAAATCACACAACACCAGGTTTAATTGGAAGCAGTAGCTTTCGGAGCGCCGCTCCTTCATCAGATGGTTGTGGAGGACACGATTGTAAGACACAGAATTTATAGCAAAAGTTTACAGTGTGATGTAACTGAAATTATGCATTGAAAAATACCTTGATTGTTTGTTGAGTCTTTCATCTGTTAGAATACCGTAATAGTTTCACTTCTGTTACAGTTAACCTGAGAATGTAACTTTAAAAAAAAAGTTTTGTGATTTACATATGAAAGAAGTGAAACTATCACGGTATTCTAACAGATGAAAGACTCAACAAACAATCATGGTATTTTTCAATGCATAATTTCAGTTACATCACACTGTAAACTTTTGCTATAAATTCTGTGTCTTACAATCGTGTCCTCCACAACCACCTGATGAAGGAGCGGCGCTCCGAAAGCTACTGCTTCCAATTAAACCTGTTGGACTATAATCTGGTGTTGTGTGATTTTTAACGCTGATTACACAACTCCAATCCGGAAAAACAACCCTCCACTGCTGCCATCTGTTTCCTACTGTCAATCCAACTTTATATCCAATTGACAAGCTTACCCTGAATCTCATATGATTTAACTTTACTGCTCTAAATTAGTCTACCATGCAGAACCCCATCAAAGGCTTTACCAAAATCCATGTAAACAACGACTTCCACTCTGCCCTTATCTTTTTGTTTAGTTCTTCAAAAAACGCAATCAAATTTGTGAGATAAAATGCATGTAAATCCAATCTTTCAGAATCGCTGCCAACAACTTAACCACCACCAATGTCAGGCTCACAGGTCTATACTTCCCAGGGTGCATCCTATAGCCTTTCTTAAATAAAGGCACAACCGTAGCCACCCACCAGTCCTCTGTCACCTCATCCGTGGTTATACACATATTTCTGCTAGGGGCATCGTAATTTCTTCCCTAATTTTAAACCTTTTCTTGTCTTTTACTCTCCTTAAGAAGTGAGTTGAGCTTCATTTAATTTAATACTATTCATCGTGCTTGGCTTCTCCATTACCTCAGTTTCTCCTTGCTTGTTGCATTGTGCAAAGAAGAAAATGAAGAAGTAAATATTTTATATTTTTGCACTGTTACAAAACAAATGTTTTAAAATTTAGGCTAGTGCAATAATGTTTATTGTGTTATTTAGTTTACAGTTAATACATTTATTCAATTTAAAATACTGAAGGCCATAAACTACCCAGAATTGAAAAAGACGAAGAATTGCTTGACAGGACCATGAAGAAACTGCAGTATTGACTTGTTCATGAAAAATATTGCTTGCTTCTGAACGGCATTGTACTTTTAATTGAAACAGTTAAGCTAGTCAGACAGTGCGACTACTTCAATGAAGAATAAAGAGCAATAATCGGGTTTGTGGCAGCACAGTAAGAGAGATTGAATATAAACCACTCTCATCCAAAAATAAATGACCAAGTTCTTCATGTTTGTTCACCATAACAGAGCTAAGTAAGGAAAATTATTTACTAAACAAATATTTCCAAAAACTGACAGCATGTTATCAGCATTGAAAATATAAAATGCTTGGCCATTAAGTGCAATAGCTCTTTATATTTACTGCTACACTGAAGCAGTTCCCTTTCGTTGAAAAATTATATTTTTGTTAACACTTCATGTCAACGTAGGTACCAAATATAAGTGTAGTACCTTATAAGCCATGTACTGTTTCAATACTGGTAATGTCATTGAATATCATTGAGAGGCAGTAGACTCTCTTGTTGCCAATGGTATGATGTAATATGTGTGTTTTATGTATAATTTAAGATAATTTTATTTTGCATTTTTATATTTTGATCAAGAAGCATCTGTGCCTATCAACAGATTTAGTAACTAACTTGTAAGCTTTTCTGAAGCCATGGTGATCTCTTTAAAAGAAAAATGGGAGGTGTAGTTCTCAGAGACTAATGAGAGCTAGTTTACGTTGGGAATCTTCTTACAACCGAAGAAAGTACACATTTGTGCATTAGACATTAGGCAGAAGGATCCAGAGATTGTCTTTTTTTGGCTGAGAGGAAATACCCATTCCTTGAAGAAATCAGTTTTGATCTCAGTTTTGTAGAAATCTTAAGTGAAACTAGATGTATAAAACAGTTGTTCCAAAGAAAGGTGATAATTTAGACCTGCTAATAAGTATATTACCTTAGTATAGGTTTAGTTTGAAAGGTCCAGAGCAGAAGTGTTTGGTTAAAGTCCTGAAGGAGTTATTCGAAGCTGAGAATGTCTAAAACTCAGATGTACGATGATTCAAGGAAGAGGCTATTGATTATCAGGACCAGGAAATAAAATATCTGCTAAGTTAAATCTAGTAGAGGTAATAGAGAAGGGAATTTTTGCTAGTGCTTATATTGTAAAGGAGTACTGTTGGGATTAATGGAATTTTTTTACCACATGTTTTGAAGTCTATAAACACAAGTTATATGTAAATAGTTTATTCTACTTTATTCTTAATTTTGTCTGTGTATTAAGCTTCCATTTATTATTAAAATCAGATCTGCAGCATAGTACATTCAATGAAAGACCACTTTGACAAAACCAGAATAAAAACAAAATATGATTCTATGAAGCCAGATTTCAGTCTGGGGTCTGACTTGCCCAGTAATAACATCAGATGGGACCATTACAGTAATTGTTACCAGAAACTTGTGCAAATATTATTTACCACTATCAGCCAAACCTGAACGTTATGCAGCTCTTGCTGTATACAGGACAGCTACCTTATGGTTTGAAGGATCGTAAGTGCAATTATTGGCATGCATCCTCTCTTCTGACCATATGCTAGTGAGAAAATCATTGATGAAGAAGCTGAGGAAAGTTGAATAATGTCATGATAAACTTATGCAACAATGTCCTAGCACTGGATTGATTGACTGCGAATAATTGCAACCACCTTTCTTTGTGCTTGACTCCAATCTACAGAAAGCTTTCCTTCTATTGATTCCCACTGACTGTAGGTTCGTTCCAGCTCTACACACAGTAACATTTTGCATTGATGTTAAGGATAATCATTCACACCTCACCCTATAGATCAGTGAGCCTGATGTCGGTGGTGGACAAGTTGTTGGAGGGAATCCTGAGGGACAGAATGTACATGTATTTGGAAAGACAGGGTCTGATTAGGGATAATGTGAGGACTGCAGATGCTGGAGATCAGAGCTGAAAATGTATTTCTGGAAAAGCGCAGCAGGTCAGGCAGCATCCAAGTAGCAGGAGAATCGACGTTTCAAGCATGACCCTTCTTCAAGAATGAGGAAAGTGTGCGAAGCAGACTAAGATAAAAGGTAGGGAGGAGGGACTTGGGGGAGGGGCGTTGGAAATGCGATAGGTGGAAGGAGGTTAAGGTGAGGGTGATAAGGTGAGGGTGATAAGCCGGAGTGGGGGTGCGGGCGGAGAGGTCAGGAAGATGATTGCAGGTTAGGAAGGTGGTGCTGAGTTCGAGGGTTGGGACTGAGACAAGGTGGGGGGAGGGGAAATGAGGAAACTGGAGAAGTCTGAGTTCATCCCTTGTGGTTGGAGGGTTCCTAGGTGGAAGATGAGGCGCTCTTCCTCCAGCCGTCATGTTGCTATGAGGAAGCTTCTTGAAAGTGGAGTCACAGGTAGATAGGATAGTGAAGAAGGTGTTTGGTATGCTTTCCTTTATTGGTCACAGTATTGAGTACAGGAGTTGGGAGGTCATGTTGCGGCTGTACAGGACATTGATTAGGCCACTGTTGGAATATTGCGTGCAATTCTGGTCTCCTTCCTATTGGAAAGATGTTGTGAAACTTGAGAGGGTTCAGAAAAGATTTACATGGATGTTGCCAGGGTTGGAGAATTTGAGCCACTGGGAGAGGCTGAACAGGCTGGGACTGTTTTCCCTGGAATATTGGAGGTTGAGGGGTGACCTTATAGAGGTTTACAAAATTATGAGGGGCATGGATAGGGTAAATAGACAGTCTTTTCCCTGGGGTCGAGGAGTCCAGAACTAGAGGTTATAGGCTTAGGGTGAGAGGGGAAAGATGTAAAAGAGACTGAAGAGGCAACTTTTTCACACAGAGGGTGGTACGTGTATGGAATGAGCTACCAGAGGAAGTGTTGGAAGCTGTTACATTTGCAACATTTAAGAGGCATTTGGATGGGTATATGAATAGGAAGGGTTTGGAAGGATATGGGTTGGGTGCTGGCAGGTGGGACTAGATTGGGTTGGAATATCTTGTCAGCATGGACGGGTTGGACCGATGGATCTGTTTCCATGCTGTACATCTCTATGACTCTATGACTATGACTCTGAAAATAATCTCCTTTCTCTGGAGCAAATGTCTGGACCAATGTTATAATTACTTCTGGAGCTGTGCACTCCTGGCAGAACCCAAACTGAACATTAGTCAGTATGTTATTAGTGAATAAACTCTCCTTGATAGTACTGTCAATACACCCTTCCAACATTTTGCTGATGATTGAGAGTAGACTGATGAGATGGTAATTTGGACAATTGTATTTGTCTTTTTTTTACATAGGAGACATTCATGGAATTTGCTAAATTTTTGGATTAGTAGCATTGTTGTAGCTGTTCTGGAAATGTTTAACTGGTGACATGGCTAACTTTAGAATAAGGCTTCGGTACTATAACCTTCTAGTGACTATTGCATCCAAGTGTATTTGTGAGGGCCATGGGAAAAACAGTGATTGAATATAATTCAAATCCAATCATTTTTCCCTACTACTCTCATTTACACTCACAGCCAATTCTCATTTTGGGTGAGATTTTCATGTTTGAGATAAGAAACAGGAATTTGGAGATTTGTCCAATTCATGATCCTTTCTCCTATCTGACATTCATCCAGCAGAGGCAGTATGTTCCAAAACAGGCTTCTGCCAAGGCTGCTTGATGCTGAGGCAGCCAGATTAAAAGGCCCACCTTGGTTCAGTCCAGTTTAAAACTCAGTGTCAGATTCCCCCTGCCCATTCACCCTCACTCCACTATCTATCCCCTCACACTCTTACCCCTTATACCTCATCCACACTCATTCTCTTTTATCCCCATACCTCCATGCTGTTTCAGTGTCCAATTCACTATATTCACTATAAACAAAGCGTGTAAGCCCTACAATAACAGTTGCAAGTGTTTTAAAATCTCGTAGATGTGTCCAAATAAACAGTTATTACTTGAATAGACATTTACAGTCAATATTCTCTTCAGAGATTCATAAATCTTTCAAAATAAATCCATATTAATTGACTAGCCAAAAGGTATAACACTTAAATCATAAATCTGTCAGGATAAACAAATTCAAGGGAAAGCTGTTTAAACAAACTTTGCAGAGCAGAATCTAATCATGGTTTGAAATTCAGAAAATAATTCAAATTGATAGTGTATTGAACAAGTGTGGACACAAAATCTCTAGAAGAGGATTCATTAGAGATTTTGAGGAAGCCAGAAACATAGACATTCTTCAAAGCTTTGAAACAGCCAAACAAATGGCTGAGCTGAACATGAAGCAAATGTGACAGTAATGGCAGCACTTAAAACAATCAGATGTGAATTTGAAAGTATGGTATAAAATTGGAATTTAAAGTTATACAATATAGCACGTCAACCAGTTAATAATCTATGTCAGTGCACGTATTGATTTTTCCAATTTCACAGTGCTGTTCTTTTGGTTGGCAATTTGCCAGTTGTCAGAAGTAACAAAATGGCAACAACATTATTGAGTGGTCACTTACCTTTTTTTTTTCAAATCAGAGAACTGAAACCACTCGCTGGCAATACCATTTGTACAGACATCTCTTACAATTTCCAATTCCAAACTGTGATTCGAAACAGCGTTTAATTGGTGTGTTCCATGTCACCTGCCTATCACTAAGAAATCTGCAGAAGTTGTGAAATGCCCATTTCTGCAATAAATGCCCACTTTGGCAGCATGAAGACAGTAACGTATGGTTTTCTGCCCACCTCCTTTCCCATACCAGTAAATATTGCAGGGCTGGAGGTGGGTGCAGGAATCCCAGTTCTTCTGCCACCAGCTATATTTAAAGTCCACCCATCTAAATTTGGCCTTTTATCAGATAAGAAGAACCCAGCTCTTGCTTTCCAGATAATACAAAGAACCTTTAAGGAAAATACTGTCTAATATTTTATTATGTTTCAAAGCGGGAGCCAAAGAGTCATAGAATTGTATAGCACAGAATCAGACCCTTCAATCCAACATGTCCATGCCAACCAGATACCCTAAATTAATCTAGTTCCCATTTGCCAGCATTTCATAGACTCATAGAATCCCTACAGTGTGAAAGCAGGCCATTCAGTCCATCAAATCTTCTTTGTCACTTGTTCAAAAAACTCAATCAGATTAGTGAGAAACAATTTTTCATGCACAAAACCATTGTTGATTAACTCTAAATAGATCTTACCTTTCCAGATACATGTAAATCCTATCCCTCAGAATCCCCTCCAACAACTTAACCACCACTGACACCAGGCTCATCAGTCTGTAGTTCTCTGGCTTTTCCTTTTCATCTTTTTTGAATAATGGCACCACATTAGCCATCCTCCAATTTTTTGGCATCTCACCTATGACTATTGATGATACGAATATCTCAACAAGGGGCCCAGCAATCATTTCCCTAGTGTCCAACAAATTTCTGGGATGCACCTGATCACGTCCTGGGGATTTATCCAACTTTGTGTGTTTTAAGACATCCAGCACCTCCTCCTTTGTAATATGGACACTTTTCAAGATATTACTATTTATTTCTCCAAGTTCTCTAGCTTCCATATCCTTCTCCTCATCAATATTGATGCAAGATACTCATTTAGTATCTCACCCACCTCCTGCAGTTCCACACATAGATGGCCTTGTTAATCTTTAAGGGGTCCTATTCTCTCCCTCATTGCTCTTTTGTCCTGAATGTATTTGTAGAATCTCTTTGGATTCTCCTTAATTCTATTTACCAAAGCTACCTCATATCCTGTTTTTGCGCTCCTGATTTCCCTCTTAAGTATAATTCTTCTGCCCTTATGCTCCTCATAAGGATTCACTTGATCTCAGCTGTGACATGACATATGCCTCCCTTCACTTTCTTGTCCAGAGCCTAAATTTCTCCAGTGATTCAACATTCCCTACACCTAAGCCTTGCAGTTTCCTGCCACAACTTAAATTAAACACAAAACTATTTGTGTACTTGAAAATCAAATTGACCACAATTATAGATTGGCATGAGCATTGGTAAAGTGTTTTAACAAGTCCCAAGCATGTAAAATTTGGTTCTGTAGCAGTGCTTCCAACAGCATAGTCAAAAATAGCTTGCTGTATAAGCAATTGATCTGTAATTACCATCATATATTTGGGCAAATAGCTAAAAGCAGGTGCAGAATCTTGGGTCAGCTCTTCTGGGCTTTCTTATTTTAAAAGATAAAGCAAATATGTGTGAGAAATGGAAAGCAGAATGAAATTTATAACTGTAGTATTCCTTTTCCAATGACCCTTGCATTCACTTTGGTTAAAGTTATGGGGAGCAGAATTAATCTATCTCAGCAGTGGGAAGTAGGCTTCTGGCCTGAATTTCTTTCCACTGAATTTCACAAAATGATATTTCAAACTCATTTTTAGAGACTCATTTCCTGGTTTCACTGTCCTTTTACTTGGGGATGTAAATTTTTAAAAAGTAAAGGAATATTTTCCAAGGCAACAGGAAACAAAAACTGCTGCAGAATGTCTCAGGTTGACAATTGGTTAATAGCATGTTTAGTACGACTGATATAGACTAATTTCATCTCCATCAAATTCAAATCGACAAATTACTAACTACCTTTTATTTGGATGAGTTTGTTTCACCTAAATATCAGTGAATAGATTCCTATACTCAAATCTAGCTCAAAGTCTAAAGAAAAAATGGTCATGATGGTGTAAAAATTTGCAGAAATTTATTTTTTTTCAATTTCAATGGAGACGTATTTGGATCTAAGGGAATGCATTACCACACCTACTAAATGCAGTGAAACATGTAGAGCTCAATGAATAGACTGACCTTAAATACCTTTCTTTACTTTCATTTATAAAGGAAAAAAGTATTATACATCTCGTGAGTAACTGTACCTACCACTATCCCACAATGTATCTTTGTGCTTTTGACTTATTGAGTAATTAAGACTTATACTGTAGGTGTCCTAAATGTTATCTGGAGCTTTACAACACAACAACAGCAGTCTGGTAGTTACAATGAAGGCATCTGAATCTATCACAGATCTTACTTGCTCACAATCTATCATCATACCACTGTAATCATTCTATCTATTGCATCCTATTACAGTTTGTAACCCAGTGCCTCACCTCCTTCACTGCAAAATGGGTTTTAGTTCCCTGTTTGCCTCTCAGGTCTCAGAGCCAATGACTGCAACCATCCATATCCAAAATGCATTTTAGTCACACCATTCCATATATCTTCTCCTTATCAGATAATGCTCAAATTCTTCTGTTCCCTGATTTTTGTGTTCTGTCTGTCTCTGTCTTCCTTCATATCTTTCATTGAGAATCACTCATTTGCAATCCTTCACTGATATAAATACACAAAAAATGCACACAGACACGATTTCCTTCCCTTATTCTTTCTCACTATTACCGTCCTTGATATATCCCAAAAGTGCAGAGTATCCTGGTTTTCATCCGAATATGGTCAGGAAAACAAATCTGAATGTTTACTTATGCTGATTTTTATCACAAGATCAAAACCATGTAGAGTTAAGATATTTACAGTTAGATACCTTAAAGATGGCTTCCTGAAAATAAGCAGGAATAGAAAACAGGATACTTTATAATCTTCAATGCATTAATTTTAATTATTTTTCTTTAATGTACCTGCATAATTCAGTTAGACTGCGTAGCTCCTGTCTGGTTATTGGCTTCACTGCTTCACGCACAACTCTTCCATCCTACATGTGACCCTTGATCCCACCTGACGCAGCTTGCTTTGAACTGCCTACAGCCCATATTTCCTGGCTTGACATCCAGAAATATTTGAATCTAGCTTAGTCCTAATGGTGATGGATTTATGGTATTGGCATAGGACAGTCATGAACACTCAATGCAGGGAACCACACTCTCCCACACCATTGTTAATATATGTAGCTAGCATGATATCATCACCTTTTCTTTCCAATTGCTTGGTAAATAGTCTTGTTTGTCAGAGTAAGCTTAATGGATAACAATATTGTAAATATAATGTATATGCACAAAGATAAATGTCAAGTGTTACGTTTTGGTAAGATAAACCAGGGCAGGATGTTTCCAGTCAATGGTATGGGATACACTGTCAAACAGAGAGACCGAAGCTTGCAGTTACATTGTTCCTTGAAAGTGGCAGGGTGGTGAAGAAGGTATTTGGCACACTTGCCTTCATCGGTCAGAGCATTAAGTACAGGAGTTAGGATATCATGTTATGGCTGTACAACACATTGGTAAGGTCACATTAAGAATACTGTATGCAATTCTGGTCACTGTGCTTTCGGAAGGATGTTATTAAACTGGGAAAGAGTGCAAAAGACATTTACGAGGATGTTACCGAGATTGATTAATAAGGAGAAGCTCGCGAGGTTGGGACTTTTCAGCATAGGAGGCTGAGGGGTGCCCTTATAGAAATTTATATAATCATTAAGGGTATACATAAGGTGAATAGCCAGTCTTTTTTCCCAGGGTAGGGGAGTCTAAAGCTAGAAGGCATAGGTTTAAGGTGAGAGGGGCAAGATTTAAAAGGTACCTGAGGGGCAACTTTTTCATACAGAGGATGGTGCATATGTGGAACGAACTTTCAGAGGAAGTGATGGGGTGAGTACAATTACAAAGTTTAAAAGACATTTGGACAGGTACATGGATAAGAAAGGCTTAGAGGCATATGGGCCAAATACAGGCAAATTGGGCAAGTTCAGTTTTGGAAACCTGGTTGGCATGGATGAGTTGGGCCGAAGGGTCTGTATGACTCTATGACTCTTAAGTGTCCAGGTTCTGATGGGTTCATGTCTTAAAAGAAATGGCTAATGAGACAGTTGACTCATTGGTTTTAAATTTTCCAACACTCGTTAGATTTGGGAAAGGTCCCATTAGATTGGAAGGTAGCAAATGTAACTTATTTATTGAAAAACAGGGGGGAGAGACAGAAAGCAGTAAACAATTGGCCAATTAACTTAACATCTGTCATAGGGAAAGTATTGTTAAGCTGTTATTAAAGACATTTTAGAAGGGTGCTTAGATAATTTTAGAGTCTATATGGTTTGCTAAAAGGGAAATTATATTTAAATGATCTATTGGAGTTTTTTTGAGAAAGTAACATAAGCTATGGATAAAGGGGAACCCATGAATATATTGTGCATGGATCTCTTAAGGCAGTTAATAAAGTGCCACACCAAATGTCATTGAACAAGTATAAGCTCATGATGTAGGTGGTACCATAACGGCATGGATGGAAGATTGACTAGATAACAAGTAGCATAAATGGGTCTATATCAGGTGGCGGAATGTATTGAGTGGTGTGCCACAGGGATGAATTGTTCATCATTTATATAAATTACTTGGCTGCAGGGATGGCCAGTATGGTTGCCAAATTTGCTGACAGTACAATGGCAGGTAGGCAAGTAAGTTATGAATAGTACATAAGGCTACAAAAGAGCATAGACAAGTTAAGTGAATGGGCAAAGATCTGGCAACTGGAGTATGTGAAAACTGTGAAATTGTCCATTTTTGCAGTAAGATGAAATAAGGTAAATTATAATTTAAATGGTAAGAGTCTGCAGAGCTGAGATGCAGAGGGATCGGGATGTCTTAGTGCATGTCTAACAAATGATCAATGGACATCTACAGCAAGTAATCAGGAAAGCTAAGAGAATGTTTTCTTTGTTATGAGGGGAAACAAATTCAAGACTAGGGACATTATGCTTAATTAATAAAAGGCACCGGTGAGACCATAGTAGTTATCTAAAACATTTACTATTTAATTTACTTTCTCTCAGAAAGCATGATATATACCATTTTATATATCCAGGGAACATTATTTTCAACATAATTACGTGTATATGCAATGGTGAAGATTTGTCTTTCAAATAATTCTTTATTGGTACAATTTTTAAATTATATATTAAATATAAAATATATATTTAAATATTCAATGTTGCAATTGGTAGAAAACGTTTGCAGATGTACTGTGTTGAGAAACTGATTAAAAACTCAAGATGTACAGAAGAAGTCCTTGCATGAGGTTTGTTGTAATGATAATCAAAAGTAAGTCACTGGCATTAGATTGTAATGAGCTTTGAACATGTTATTACCTCCTCTTCATAGCTGGGTATTCTGACGATCTTCATACACCATTTTAATAATCAATATTTTTTAAAATCCTCTGGCACATTTTCTAAATGAAACATTTAGTCAACAAGTCAATTTTAAAACTAATTGGTTTTAATGCTGAATCTAGCTTCTAACACTTAAAACTGCCTCTCAAATACAATTTCAGTGTCCAGAACCCAGTGTTGTTGTATTTGAGAGCTTTTTGATGGGTATAATGAAAGATCTGCATCTTTTTGAAATAACTTAATGAGACATAACATCACATGTATGGCATGTGAACTTTGAGTCACTTGAGATTCCAGAAGACAAGGAGTGGAGAAATGTTTGAAAGAAAGAAAGGTTTGCATTTATGTAGTGCCTTTTGCAACAATCAACATCCCAAAGTGCTTTAGAGCTTAAGAAGTACCTTTGAAGTGCAGTCACTGTTCCAATGTAGGAACACACAGCAGGTGATTTGCACTTAAAGACTCCCATTAACAGCATTGTAATAATAATTATGTAATCTGTTGTTTTAATGTGATGTCAACTGAGGGATAAATACTGGCTGAAATACCAGGGATAACTCCATTACTTTTCATCTAAGTACTGCCATGGCACTAATTATGCAGCATTGGTTTAGTACTTCATCCAAAAGATAACTCTTCTGCACTCAACACTGCACTGCTGTGTCAAATGCTGAGTGCTAAACTGTGCTCAAGTCCTGAAGTGGGACTTGAGTCTTCCACCTTTTGACTCAGAGGCCAGACTGCTACCAACTATGGCTGATGTCTTTTGAGAATTTTCTTTAAGTACAAAATGCTAGATACAAAGCTGACTAAAAATGGTTCCTTTATTCTGATGGCAAGGTTACATCCTTCGTATTTCAGAATAATATATCTTTTGAATCTTAGCTTAGAAATTTTTGGATCACCTTTGTTTCAGTGGGCTCTTCCACTGAAGAGGTCACAGCTAAATCTCAGCCAAGCTGTTCACATTTTCTGTTCAATACGTCATTACCCAATACAACATTTCATTTGGAAATGGGCAGGCAGCATAATTTTTGTAATAAAATTAGAAGTGTAGATTTAGAATGCTGACATTTTAAAGACTACATTTTAATAAAGGGCTGATTAACTGCCAGAGTTTAAAAGATCGTGCTACATTCAGTTCTGGCATAATAGTGATTACAACTGGAAATGTATGGTTCAGAAACCATTCCTTAGAGTTTAACACGAAGAACTTGATTTGAAAATAGGGTCAAAAACACTTTTAGTGTTGATAGGTTCATTATGAAGGGAGCTGGTGAGCAGCTGCAAAAGGTCACACAGGATCTGCTACAGCAAGAAGCAAAACCCAAACATAGAGGATCGCAGATGGATGGATAAATACAGCGATTCTTTTCTTTGTAATTTCGCCAGTTTTTTCTCCCCTCACCCAAAAGTTCAGCCAAAGCTAACTAATTAATGAATGGAATTTTCATGCCTTTTGTAAGTTGGATATCATAATACCTAAGTTCCAAATCACAAAATAAACTGACAGAAACATTTAGTTTTTCCCCTTCCTATTTGGATTCAGGTTTGTTTCATGACAAAAACATTTAAAATGAAAACTTGTTTAGTGAAGAAAAACATTTAATTCAAAATATTACTCAGAATTTTGTAAGTTTTTTGAGTTTGTTAACAATGATTAGAAGTTGCTGCACACCCAAATCTAGCTGCTTCACAGTTTGTTGCATGGATACTGCCTCCTGTATACAAATAGCCTATCTAACTGGATGAATCTCACCAGAAAATACATATGTGTGTATTGCCAATGAGTTTGCAAGATAGGTTCAACTGCTGGATAAAAAATACAATGGATTTTCATTGGAATGAACAGAAATGAATATTTTACACTGACACAATGATAAATAGGTTTCCTTTATGCCTTACTGATCAGTATAGTGTAAAGTGATATCACAAGGAACAAATAGCATTGAAGGCCCATTCTCGTACTCCAAGGCACTAATGGTGTCTCTAACTTTAACCACTATTTTTCTACACCCTTCTTGACCGCTTTATAACCTTTGGCATAGTCCACAATTCCATCCTCTCATTTTACCGATTTTGTGGCTTTATTCCTACCTGACCATGTTTCACGGAAATTTTACAATAGCTTTTCCATTTAGGTATTACCTCCAGCATGCACAATGCTTCCAATCTAGCCTTCCATTTAATACCTAGCTATGTACTGTTTTTCTGTGACATTATTTCTTAGTACTCAATCAATCTTAATACATATACCAATCAAAATTACATCTCTCCCAAACCTTAAAATCCAGAAACTTGTTTGACTGTTCACTGTTCAACAACCTGCTAAATCAAGTCCAGGATAAACCAAATCTCCACTGAACATTAGAAAGATCAAAATCATTCTTCTTTATTTCAGAAAAAACTCAACATTGTATCCTGAAATTCTACTCCTTCCCATTTATTGTCAGGCAACCCAACAATACATAAACTCATTATATTGTAGAGTGCTGAGCTGGGCTTCAAATCTTAAATTTAATTTATAAATTTCCTGTAGCTTGCCACTTCAACACACAATCCTGCTCCCATGCCCACATGTCTGTCCTTGGCCTGCTGCAATGTTCCAGTGAAGCTCAACGCAAACTGGAGGAACAGCATCTCATCTTCCGACTAGGCCTGCCGGTCTCAACATTGAATTCAACAACTTCAGATGATTATCCCATCTCGACCCCTCTGTTTTCATTCTGCTCCGTAATTTTATTTCATTTATTTTATTTATCATTTTTTAATTTTTTTTCACTGTTCTGTACCTCTTATTTCTTGACTGTCTCTCTTTCTCTCGCTCCCCACTCTCTCATCACCTTTTTCCTCTCCTCTTCCCCCTTTGCTACCCTTCCCCCCCTGTTTTCCATTTTGCCTCTGCTTCACCCATCCCCCACATATTTTGTCACATAGGCTTCACCAAGGCTTCAGCCTTGGTCAATCACACCTCCTAATCTCCCTATAATCTTTCTATGCACTGTCATTATCACCTCTTTATTGGTACCTTTGCTTCAGGAGCCATGACTCACCTTCTCTCAGCCTAGTATAAATACCTCCCTATTTCTCCCTTTTTTAAGCTTCGACAAAGAGTCAGTTAGACTCGAAACGTCAGCTCGTTTCTCTCCTTACAGATGCTGCCAGACCTGTTGAGATTTTCCAGCATTTTCTCTTTTGGTCTTAAATTTAATTTGTTACATTTGCCTGTTTTAGACACAAAATATTTCCTCTCTACCATCATTATTAATTTTTCCCCATATCTCTGTCAATTTTATGCTCAACTCTTTACTGCTTTCTCCATCTACTCTACAGACAACTCCGAACTGGTCTGAATTTTATCACTTTGATCTTAGCCTGTGCCAAATAATGTTCGACAACTGGCTCTGTATCATCTTTGCGCAATACCTGCAAAATGTTGAATTGAGTAGGCCAATTTGCTATGTTAAGCATGTAATATAAATTTAAGTTTCTCTGGCAGAAATTTATCTAAAGGACTAAATAATGGCAACATTACCATTCTTAGGATTGTTAGCCTTTTTTCTCTATGCTTTGCCACTTCAGATTTTCAAATTTGCTGTTTAAAAATTTCTCCAAGGTAAACCAAACAACAAAAGTAAATATTTTAAAATTGAAGACAATTTGCCCATTACTTATCATATAAAGTGAAGCGATTATTTACACTGAATTTTTGAATTAATTTTCAGTACCATCAAAGCATACTTTGAAATGTGATCTCACTTCTTTCTTATCACATTCTTACCCCACTTTCTCTTTTGGACTTACGCCAAACAGAGTAGTTTCATACTATGTATTTGGGCATATGCAAAAAAAGTTGCTTTCACAATAGTCAGGTGCCAATTATGTAGATTGTGTGGTTGTATTTTTTTCCCCCGCCTTGTACCTTACTCCTCCCTCCCCTATGAGTGAGAGGATAAAGAATAAATTCTATCCTTAATGCATTTGTTCAATACCTCAGGCAAACAGATTAAACATAACCTTATCAGACGGAACACATTAATGGGCTTCTCCAAATCCTCCTGCTGTCACAGATTAAACTGCAGCTCTAGAAGTATTAGCACTTTCCAGCTTCCCCCCTCCATTGGATTTCTTGGCTGATCTATTATGGCAAGTCCTGTTAGATATGAGGAGGGGGTAAAATGAGGAACAGTCAGTTGTAATCTGATAGGCAATTGGTTTCTAGAGGTGATCTCTGGTCCTATTATTGATTCATGGCCCCAGTCTTTGTCACCTTGTCTGAAGAGCACTGTCCAACCTTGGAGTTACTTTAAACTTGATACATAAGATTGATCTCCTGGTGTAAACAGACAGTAATGAACATTACAGATAAAGGCATGGGATGGGGTCATCAAAGACTGATTCTCTGTTCACTAACATAAAGAACTCAAATATTTAATTTGTTATAGTTTCCTTTTATGCATCTGATGATCTGTATGTTAAAGTCTTTCCAATTAAAAATGATTTAAGGGAAGGAAGGCCATGTATTAAGGGTAAGATGCTAATCTCTGACTTTTGCACAATGTCATTTAAAAATGTGCTCCAAATTAATGGATATAAAGAGGTGAATATTGGAAGCTAAGAAGGAAACTATTTAGCTGGTGAATGTAGCACTTTATTATAACTATAGCTGCAGTGAATTGCTTTCCCAAAATGTCTATATTATTCATACTATCCTTCCCTCTATCTTTTTGTAACATTCATGCAAATAATTGCAAAATGCCATGTATTTTGTAGCTATACATGAGGAATTATTCAACTCAGTATAGAAAGCTCAAACTGATATTTGTAATGAGAATAATTTTTTGTTCCCTTTTAATGAATACCATTTTGTTGGAACTGCACACATCCGAGAAACACAAGTTTGTGGGAAATACATGATTTGTAGTGAAAGAAACAAGGTTTGCATTCATAAATGATTTAATTTGAAGGAACTGTCCAACATATGTTAATTTATTATTGAAATATTTCCAGCTACATCAGCAACAATCTGTGAAAATTAATTTTCCACAGAATTTTTTTTTTGGAGAAGTAATAAGTATGGAATACTCGATATGTAAATTTCAGTGTTTTTTTTTCAATAACATAAGTTGCATATCACTTCTTCCCTAGCAACAGTGCGAGTGTAATAATGCGCCTTTTTGTTATTTGACACTCTAATACGATGAGTTCAGAAAATGCATTGTAGTAAGGATGTCATAAGGTAGAATTTTTGACAACACAGTAATTGGTAAGCCCACTATACTCTGTTTAATGCCACTTACAGATTTTGAAACATATACTTTGTATTGTCTAACATTTATGCATAGTTTTTTAAAAGTTTTTTTTAAATACGCAATATAAATTGGAAATGGACAGGGTTCCAAAGATACTAGTTCATTTGTAGTGTTTTGAGGATGAATATAAATGTTTTGATTTTATATTTAATATGCCACTGCGGATGCCAGTATTTTAATTGATTTTAATAATCACAATTTCAAAACTCATGAACACAAAAACAAAATACTGCAGATATTGGCAATTTGAAATAAAAAGAGAAAATAATGAAAAATTCAGAACAGTAACCTAAAACATGAGACAGAATTTTGAGAAAGGTTGAGCAATGTGGGCTATGATGAAATGTGTGGCAGAATCCGACAAGAAGTCCAGCAAAGCCCACTTTGATGTCGATAGCATCCTGCAAGATCCTTTATGTTTTTTCGAAGCAATATGACAAGTTTCTCGCGAGGCAACAGCAGGTTGCCAATGAGGGGCATTATTACAACCCTGGGCCCAATGCATAGCGCAAGCTGCATGCACCATTTGCTCCACAGATTTTGGAATGCAGCATTTGCCAACCCCTCATGACCATTGGGTAGGGTGCTCTGGAAGCACAAACTTGCATTACAGGGTACACTGTCAACTAGTATTGGAAGTCTGTAGAAGGGGCAGTGTGATGCAAGGCAAGGGACACAGCTCACAGGTTGGACCAGATTGCATATCAGGGCTGCCTAGTTAGGTTGTTCAAGAAGTGGGCCATGGTTAAGCTAATACACAGCAAGTTATGCTGCAGGCTAGGGAGAAGGGTGGATGATTGGGAAGGGGGTCAGCAATATCTGCAAGTGAGGGGTAAAGCATGGCTGCGAAGAGGTCATGCTCAAAGTTGGGGGGGAGATTCATCCATGGTCTGGTCTGGAACACCTCAACTTTAAGGAGTAGCTCTGAATGACCACACTGGGCATGGTTACCTCATATATGCCATAATCTGCGAGGGAAAGGTGAATAGGTGCAGATAAAAGCTTAGTTGGGACTCTGGGGTTTATAGGAACGGCTGTCAAGAACAGGATTTGGGTGTTCGGGGGTTCACAGACATATTCAGATGGAGGCTGAACACCATTGGCAGCAGTGTACTTTCCATCATGCTGGAAATTGGAAACATCCAGCGGGGAGAAGAATGGCTATGACTCACAGTCATAGTGGGCAGGGTATGTTACTCAACCTGTGAAAGAAGTGGCAGCAGCACCTGCCAATGAGGGAAAAGCTATAGCACACAGACCCATGTACTGTACAGGACACAGGCCTGTGGTTCTCTACTCCCTGCCCACCCGCCCCCACCCCCCCCCCCCCCCCCCCCCCCAACTTTACTTACATCTCTTCTACAGACATTGCTGAATAACTCATTGACAGCTACATTGTTTGTCACGGAAGCCAAGAAAAAAATGGTTGTATGAGGAGGGTCAGCATCACTCAGACCTCCACCCATCGAACTTCATCTGCTGCCATCAAATGATGCCTATTGCTGTCACCAAGCCCTTCAGACCTACATCAAGAGACTAACAAGCAGATGTAAATTAAGGCAGTGAAATTTATGCAGAAGGGTCAAATCAATTACAGTCATTTTCACTCATGCCACCAAAGTAATTAGTCGCCTTTCTCCTCTCATTGCTACTGTCTCTTTACAGCTGGTGAAAAAGAGGGCTGCCTCTTCCAAGAGGACAGTTTTACAGCTGGACCAGTCAGGCATGTCAAGGGTCTTCTTGCCAAAGGTACTCTTACCCTCAGAGATTGAGGAGGGAGTTTCTGAGGAACATAGAACATAGAACATAGAAAAGTACAGCGCAGTACAGGCCTATTGGCCCTCGATGTTGCGCCGATACAAGCCCACCTAACCTACACTAGCCCAATATCCTCCATATGCCTATCCAATGCCCGTTTAAATGCCCATAAAGAGGGAGAGTCCACCACTGCTACTGACAGGGTATTCCATGAACTCCCGACTCGCTGAGTAAAGAATCTACCCCTAACATCTGTCCTATACCTACCACCCCTTAATTTAAAGCTATGCCCCCTCGTAATAGCTGACTCCATACATGGAAAAAGGTTCTCATGGTCAACCCTATCTAAACCCCTAATCATCTTGTACACCTCTATCAAGTCACCCCTAAACCTTCTTTTCTCCAATGAAAACAGCCCCAAGTGCCTCAGCCTTTCCTCATACGATCTTCCTACCATACCAGGCAACATCCTGGTAAACCTCTTCTGCACCTGTTCCAGTGCCTCCACATCCTTCCTATAGTATGCCGACCAAAACTGCACACAATACTCCAGATGCGGCTACACCAGAAGCCTGGCATTTCTGTGCAGATATGTTGGAGCCACTGGTGGGCACAAGATGGAGAAGGCATCGCAGCCTGTGGCTAGAATAAATGAGACTGACAGTGGGCTCAGTGTGATACGCAGTGGAATGAAGTGTGGAGGTATAATGGACAACGAATAAGGTTACCTCAGATTACAACAGGATCTTGATCAGTTGGGCCAATGGGCTTAGCAGTGGCAGATAGACTTTAATTTAGATAAATGTGAGGTGTAGCATTTTGGGAAAGCAAATCTCAGCAAGACTTATACACTTAGTGGTAAGGTCTTGGGCGTGTTGCTGAATGAAGAGACCTTAGAATGCAGGTTCATAACTCCTTGAAAGTGGAGTCGCAGGTAGATAGGATAGTGAAGAAGGCGTTTGGTATGCTTTCCTTTATTGGTCAGAGTATTGAGTACAGGAGTTGGGAGGTCATGTTGCAGCTGTACAGGACATTGGTTAGGCAACTGTTGGAATATTGCTTGCAATTCTGGTCTCCTTCCTAATGGAAAGCTGTTGTGAAATTTGAAAGTATTCAAAAAAGATTAACAAGAATGTTGCCAGGGTTGGTGGATTTTAGCTATAGGGAGAGGTTGAATAGGTTAGGGCTGTTTTTCCTGGAGCATCGGAGGCTGAGGAGTGACCTTATAGAGGTTTATAAAATCATGAGGGGCATGGATAGGATAAATAGACAAAGTCTTTTCCCTGGGGTGGGGGAGTCCAGAACTAGAGGGCATAGGTTTAGGGTGAGAGGGGAAAGATATAAAAGAGACCTAAGGGGCAACGCTATCACTCAGAGGGTGGTACGTGTATGGAATCAGCTGCCAGAAGAAGTGATGGAGGCTAGTACAATTGCAAGATTTAAAAGGCATCTGGATGGATGTATGAATAGGAAGGGTTTGGAGGGATATGGGCCAGGTGTTGGCAGGTGGGACTAGATTGGGTTGGGATATCTGGTCAGCATGGACGAGTTGGACCAAAGGGTCTGTTTCTGTGCTGTATATCTCTATCACTCTATGGTACTTATTCAGATGATGAGACATGTATCTGTATCCCTGGAGGAGTGACCCTACTCTTCGCCTCCAAAGGCAAGGATTCTCTCCTCCTAGATGGTGAGGGGCCAAATGTTGAATATCCCCCTTTCATTCCTGCAAGTCTGTGTCTCTCCTGTAATGAGAGAAAAGGAAGAACTAAGTGAAATGAAAAAAGATATCAAAACTGTTAGTCCTAGTGCAGATTGTTGAATGTGGTAAGTGTTCTAAGGAAGTGAGGTGGCAGTGGTACTAATCTGGTTTAATGATTTGGGAGGCTGAAGTGGAAGAGAGTGTGTGAGGGAAGATGTTGCAGGCAATACTGAGAGTGGTGGAGCAAGGTTCTTGGTAGGAGGTGTTTGTCATAGCAGAGATAGGATGAATATGAGGTGGCAGAGAACAGCAAGATTCTTATCCTGCCACAACAGAAGAGGTCATTGACCTTCATATTCCACTGCTGCTATTCCTCCAGACTTTGGATATGGCACTTACCTGAGTGGTGACCTTGGGCTAGGCTGCCAGAGTCTGCTGGTGTAACCCACTCTGCCTGTCATCCAGGAAAAGTCACTTTGCATCACCTCCTTGACCAAGACCTCCAATTCCCTGTCAGAGAATCGCTTGCCCCTTGTTTAACATCTTCCAGAAACATCCTTGAGCAAGCAGAATAGCTTTGGAATGCCAGTGCCTGTTCAGATGCAGAGCAGCCTTTCAAAGATGGCACATGCACAAGCGGTGTCAGTCTTTCAGTGGATAGTCAGGTAATGGTGAGTTGTTCTGGGAATGGGTGCATCATCAGATAGGGCTGGAATTGACACCACAGGTGAGAATTAATGGTTAATGCAACACAGTTGGTAAGATACAGCACAAAAACCCGTGAAGCCTCGCCATGCAAAACCTTCCAAAAAAATGCAACACAGATTTAGCCAAATAAATGTACACAATTCAGCTCATGAATTCTTTTTTTCTTTTCACTGATGCTTCCTGACCCACTGAGTGTTTCCAGAATTTTATGGAAACTTCAGCTTTTTTTTGCATGAATAATTTGAAAACTAAAGACTATTATTCCTACACAAGTAATGTACTTATGCAAAAATAGCATAATTAATCCTTGCTCTTAAATCTTTTCCTTTTGCCCCTGTGCCCGCTCCAATTCTAACCTCCTGACCATTTACTTACTGGGCACATTGACAATGCCATCAACTACCAAGGCCACAACTTTCAGAACTCCCTCCATAAACCTTTCCGTGTGTCTATTTTTTATTATTTAAGACACCTTTCAAAGTCTATCTCTGGCCAAACTGTCAATTGCCAATTGTCCTTAAGTGGATTGATGTCAAGGTTTGTTGATAGCATTGATATGAAGTGGCTTGAAACATTTTACTGTGTTACGGATGTTTTATAAACTCAGGTTCTTTCAAACCTGCAATAAAATTATGTAGTTTACATCAAAATGTAACATTTATCCAATTGTTTAAATATTATCATAATTCAAATAATATCTAGCTGCTTGAACATTTTCCCCTTTGCAAAAAAGCACTGGCTTGCCAAGCATTTTTGTTCATACAAACGATCCTTTAAAGTAACGTGAGCATAGAAATCACTGCTGGGGATGCTTTATATAAATACTGAATGAACTCATGTCAAATTGCTGGTTTAATGGAGACATTAACCTCGAAATGTTTTAATGCCTCAAATAAAATAACAGAAAGTTTGGTACATGTGCATTCAGTCTCTGCACAACACTTACAGTAATGTCTATCCTTTGATGTTTTTTTTCTGATCTTTGTATGCCCTTTTTTTTATCATTGGCAATCAATGTTTTTATCTGTTTTGTTAATGAGAAAAATCCTCTGCTGTTTTGCTAGTTAGAGAGCAGAGGCCAGGTGTTTCCCCACAAGGGCAAATGGAAAATTGAAAGACAAATGTTCTCAAACTGTTGATTGTTTTGCAACAGATCAGCTTGAGTTATATGGATAGAGGTCTTGAAAAAAAAGTCATCTGCCTCTGCTCTTAGTCAGGAAACTGTTTGTGATGTGAACATATAAATTGAAAGACCAGGGAAAATGAAAATTTGAGTCAAAATTAGAATAAGTTGAACAATTTAAATGATTCTGAAGTAATAATGTATTCTAATCAGGTCAAGTGTGGGGATATTGTGACTGTTGAAGTCAGTCATCTTGGATCCAGGACATCACTGCAGGATTCCTCAGGATATTTTCCTATGCGCAACCAATCAATGACCTTCCCTCTATCATCAAAAGTGGGGATGTTTGCTGATGACTGCACAATTTTCAGTACCACTCATGATTCCTCAGATACTGAAGCAGTCCATCGTCAACTGCAGAAGGCCTCGGTCAAGCTTCAAATAACATTTGCCAGACAATGACCATCTCCAACAGGAGAGAATTGAAATATTACAACTTGATATTCAATTACATCAATATCCTATGGGATCTCATTGAACAGAAACTGAACTGCTTACGCCATATAAATACAGTGGCTACAAGAACAAGCCTGGGAATCTTGCAGAAAATAATACACATCCTTATTCCCAAAGGCCTGTCCACCATCTACAAGGCACACATCTGGGGTATGATTGAATACCTGACTAGATTAATGCAATTCCAACAACACTGAAGAAATTTGACACCATTCAGGTCATAGCAGCCCATGTAATTGGCACCACGTCCACAAACATTCACTTGCTCCATCATCAATGTTCAGTAGCAGCAGTGCGTACCATCTACAAGATGCAGTGCAGAAATTCAACAAGGCTCCTTAGATAGCACCTTGCAAATCCGTGATCATCTAGGGGGATAAAGGGAGTAGACGCATGGAACATCATTACCTGCAAGTTGCCCTCCAAGACATTCACCATCCTGACTTGGAAATATATCACCATCAAGAATCTATCTATCTCAGCCTTAAATATACACAAAGACTCTGCCCCCACAGCTCTCTGTAGCAGAGAACCATCTGCAGAAATTCAACAAGGCTCACAACCCTCTAAAGAGAATAAATTCCTCCTTGTCTCAGTCTTAAATTGGGGTCCCTTAATTGTGAAATTATGTCCTTGATTCTTTAATGAGGAGAAACATCCTGTCAGCATTTACTTTGTTAAGCCCCTGAAGAATCCTATATGTCTCAATGTGCCACTTGCCAGATTCTTTCTGCCCCGTTTAACATCCAAAGCCAGTTCTTCAACATTTGATGGTGCAAGAAATTATTCTCCAAGATCATCTTCATTGACCCCCACGAAAAGTCAGCAGGTTTTCACCAGCCATACTGGAGCATTGCTACAGCGACATTGAATAGCCAAGTGCACATAGAAGACAGACACTAAGAAATGGACAATGTTGGCTAATTGACTGTTGGATGTCTTGATTGATAAAGTTGGATTGCAACATTTGTTTTATAATAGTTTTTACTTCATGATAATGGCGATGGTCAACAACAGAGGGAAGGTCAAGGTGGAACTGTTTTTGAATGGGACATTAATGTTGGGTTCACTGGTACCACAGTGCAGCTGGCAACAGATGTGCTGATTTCCTCCTCTCCCTCACTAACCCCCACCACTGCCTTGTCTTCAGCTATTTGCCATATACCTAGTACCAAAAGCTGTGTTTTCTGGAGAATAACAAGGGACTAGCCAGAGGGGCGATGACAGTAAAAGCATTGCTTATGCATTGCAATAGTCTTGATAATATTTTTCTATGACAGCAGGACTCTTGCTATATGCATGGTGCCTCATGTGTATATAGGTTATTTATTGGAAACATGAACCAAATGGTTAAAACATAACCTTTGTTGGATGGTGGAGACCCTTTGGTTCCTTGTGATGACTCAAATGCTGAAAATACAGTGGACTGACACAGAATGAATGGATCATAATTGCTATCTGAATACTAAGTGTTGACCTGCATGATCTGCTCTGTACGGTTGTAAAGTTTCTGGACTCAGAAAAATTGGAACAGTTTTCCGTTGAGGTATATGGTGGAATTCACAAAATGAAGAGTGTGCAATTGATGGCTTCCTGCAACATGAAAAAGCCTACAATCCTGGTCAGAACACCTTCTTCTCTTTTGATAAAATGGAAAAAAATTACCCTTGCTTTGTTTACAGAGTGTTAGTAAATGTCATTTACTCAAAGTCGAAAAACACACAACACCAGATTATTGTGACAACCACCTGATGAAGGAGCAGCGCTCTGAAAGCTAGTGCTTCCAATTAAACCTGTTGGACTATAACCTGGTGTTGTGTGATTTTTAACTTTGTACACCCCAGTCCAACACTGGCATCTCCAAATCATGACAATCATCGATACAATACTAGTATGTGAATTGTGAGAGGTTGAAGATATCGCTTGTTGTGGTATGGAAGGAGCCTGATACAGTAAACGTTGTGGCTGCAATCACCTTAATAGCTCCTGACAACACTGTTCTCACCGTGCTGTTTAGTAAAATAGAGATGTTACACACATGGCTCCTAAAGTTGAGATCAGAGATTTGATCCTTGAAGACCTTGAGTGGGCAAGGTCTCTAGTAAGAGCCCTTCTTTCCACCATCTTGTTCTCTTCATGAAGTTTTAGTCTGTCTGTGTGACAATAGGTATACATTCATTTCTAAATTCTTCAAACAGCTTATTTTGGTCTCCCATTTAATCATTGAACATCACAGCCTGGCTAACTCCAGAGGTCTGCTACATGCAATTTTTTGTATAAATTTAAAACTGTACGTAACTCAATTCTTAAGATCTTAATATTATTTTATCTGATTTCACTTGAACTGATAAATAGGAAACTGCATGATTGGGTGTGTTTGTACGTGAAGATATATGTATTTAACAGCTTTGTTTTCTGGTTTATAATCAGCTACCTTGAGTCAAGGTTTTGGCTTATAATGGGAAGATAATCATCTATGCTTGTGGCTTAAAGCTAATGATTTGTAGGTTAAAAGCAAACAGTGAAACATCCAGAAAAACATGCATTGTACACTTTACTAATAATAAATCTTTAAAGCAAAAGTTTGCTATACATTCAGTATTCAAGTTGCTTGAAATTCATTTGATTTGAAGCACCTATGGTATTTGTGTAATTCTTGTTATAACCTTGGAGAACAATCCAGTGGCTTCAATTGATCATTATTGTTTCTTTGTTGAGATACGTGAAGAACGACAATGAGTGCACAGACTGTGAAATAATCAAAACTTGTGTCAATGAGAGAGATTCCAACATTTATAACAGCGACAATTGAACATAAGTTGTTTTGTTTTGTAAGCTATTTATTTTCCTTGTCTTATTTTGCAAGGTATTTATTTCCTTTCTGTGGTTTTCCAGCACCACAAAATTGCAATTCCCTCTTTGAAGAAAGAATTTGTTCTCCGGATGTTCCAAAATACCTCACTATAAAAGAATTATTTCTGAAGCGCAGTCAATATTCTGAAATAAACAGAGGTATCCAGTTTGCCCACAGCGAAGTCCCATAAAAAATGTATTGAGAAACAACTAGTGTCATAGAATCATAGAGATGTACAGAACAGAAACAGACCCTTCAGTGGAACCTGTCCATGCCGACCAGATATCCCAACCCAATCTAGTCCCACCTGTCACCACCTGGCCCATATCCTTCCAAACTCTTCCTAATCATATACCCATCCAAATGCCTTTTAAAAGGTGCAATTATACTAGCTTCCACCACTTCCTCTGGCAGCTCATTCCATACATGTACCACCCTCTGCATGAAGAAGTTGCCCCTTACGTCTCTTTTGTATCTTTCCCCTCTCACCCTAAACCTACGTCCTCTAGTTCTGGACTCCCCCATCCCACGGAAAAGACTTTGTCTATTTATCCTATTCATGCCCCTCATGATTTTGTAAACCCCCTCAGCCTCCGATGTTCCAGGGAAAATAGCCCCAGCCTGTTTAGCCTCTCCCTATAGCACAAATCCTCCAACCCTGGCAACATCATTGTAAATCTTTTCTGAACCATTTCAAGTCTCACATCTTTCCGATAGGAAAGAGACCAGAATTGCATGCAATATTCCAACAGTGGCCTAACCAATGTCCTATACAGCCACAACATGATCTCCCAAGTCTTGTACTCAATACTCTGACCAAAAAAGGAAAGCATACCAAACACCTTCTTCACTATCCTATCTACCTGTGATTCCACTTTCAAGGAGCTCTGAACCTGCACGCCAAGGTCTCTTTGTTCAGCAACACTCCCTAGGACCTTACCATTAAGTGTATAAGTCCTGCTAAGATTTGCTTTCCCAAAATACAGTACCTCGCATTTATCTGAATTAAATTCCATCTGCCACTTCTCAGCCCATTGGCCCATCTGATCAAGATCCCGTTGTAATCTGAGGTAACCTTCTTCACTGTCCACTACGCCTTCAATTTTGGTGTCATCTGCAAACTTACTAACTGCACCTCTGATGCCCACATCCAAATCATTTATATAAATGACCAAAAGTAGTGGACCCAGCACCGATCCTTGTGGCACTCCACTGGTCACAGGCCTCCAGTCTGAAAAACAACCCTCCACCACCACCCTCTGTCTTCTACCTTTGAGCCAGTTCTGTATCCAAATGGCTAGTTCTCCATGTATTCAGTGAGATCTAACCTTGCTCACCAGTCTCCCATGGGAAACCTCATTGAACGCCTTACTGAAGTCCATACAGATCACATCTACTGCTCTGACCTCATCAATTCTCTTTGTTACTTCTTCAAAAAACTCAATCAAGTTTATGAGACATGATTTCCCACACACAAACTTGATAATCAATTTTAGTTATGTTGGCTAAGGGATAAATCTTGAAAGAAAATACCAACACAATTCTTTTGGACAGCTCTTTGAAATCCTTCTCTTAACATGTGGGCAGTGGCGCCTTGGTTTAATATCTAATCTGAAAGGTGCCTCCTTAACAGTCCTGATTACTGCATTGTCATTCTAGATGATTTCATTAAAGACTGCCATGAAATTGAAAACCTATGTCCATTTGGCCCAGAGGCAAACTGAGCCAATAGCCCATTCCTTGGTCACTCCTATCCAATGGCAATAGATCTGATTAAAGCAAAACACTGAATGCTGGAAGTCAAAAATAAGAGTGAAAGGTGCTGAAGAAACTCAGTAGGTCTGGCAGAATCTGTGAAGAGAGAAACAGAGTTAACATTTTAATGATTCTTCCTTGGAACTGGTACATCTATACTCCATCTGAGATTGGTACTTGGTGCAAGGTATCATAAGCAGATCTATTGTACCATAAAGCAATTTATGTCATCTGCGATGCCTTGTTTTGTTCCCAGTCAGTGTGGTTATTCCTGTTTGTAACAAAAACAGAAATTGCAGGAAAGGCCCAGCAGGTCTGGCAGCATCTGTGGAGAGAATTCAGAGTTAACATTTCAGGTCCAGTGACCCTTCTTCAGACCTGCTGAGCTTTTCTGGCACTTTCTGTTTTTGTTTCTGATTTCCAGTACCTGCAATTTTTTTTTCATTCCTTTTTTGTAATTTTAACATTATGTTATGCAATTAATTTTTTTGTTGTTCTGATTAAGAAATGGGTACCCTGTGATTTCTATTATTTATTAAGGATGTGTTTTTGATCAGTGAGTATAAAATCATCATTGTATAATCTCAGCAAATCAAGGTCATGTTGTGCCATGAGATAAAGTGTAAGGTATTTGTTTTACTTATAGGAGTACAAACTAGAACATCTATTTCAAATTGGTTCAGGTGGGAAACTGTCCCAGTTTTGACCATGTGAGACCCGACAGGGTTTAATTCTAGGAACTGAGTGGGAAATGTTAAAATTTCTCATTATGTTTGGATGCATGTAACTATGGCATGGAATGGAATGTTGTGGTCATTTTAGTTTTGCAAAAGTGGCAGATAAAGATATGCCAATGTTTTAAAATTCATTTGTGGGATGTGAGCATTGCTGGCTGACCAGCATTTATTGCCCCTCCCTAGTTGCCCTTGAGAAGGTGGTGGTGAGGTGCCTTCTTGAACTGGTACAGCCCACCTGGTGTGGGTTGACCCACATTACCATTAGGTCAGGAAATCCAGGTTTTTGACTCGGCAACAATGAAGGACTGCGATATATTTCCAAGTCAGAACGGTAAGTGGCTTGGACGGGACTTGAAAATGGTGGTGTTCCCATATATCTGCTACCCTATCCTTCTGGATGGAGGTGGTTGTGGGTTTGGAAGGTGCTATCTGAGGATCTTTAGTGAATTTCTGCAGTGCATCTTGGGTATAGTGCACACTGCTGCTACTGAGCATCTGTGATGGAGGGAGTGGATGCTTGTGCATGCAGTGCTAGTCAAGTATCCTGCTTTGTCCTGGATGGTGTCAAACTTCTGTTGTTGGGGCTGTGAGTGTTCCATCACACTCCTGACTTGTGCCTTGTAGTTGGTGGACAGACTTTGAGGAGTCAGGACATGCATTACTTGCCGCAGTATTCCTAGCCTCTGACCTGCTCTTGTGGCCACTGTGTTTATGTGGTGAGTCCAGTTGAGTTTCTCGTCAATGATAGCCCCCAGAATGTTGATGATGGGAGATTCAATGATGGTAACACTGTTGAATGCCAAGGGACGGTCTCTTATTGGTGATGAACATAGCCTGGCATTTGTGTGGCGTGCATGTTAATTGCCACTTGTAAGCCCAAGCCTGGATATTGTCCAGATCTTTTTGCGTCTGAACATTGACTGCTTCACTATCTGAGGAGTTGCGAATGGTGCTGAACATTGTGCACTCATCGGCAAATATTCCAACTTCTGACCTTATGATGGAGAGAAGGTTATTGATGAAGCAGCTGAAGATAGTTGGGCAAAGGACACTATCCTGAGGTAGTGTTTGCAGAGATGTCCTGGAGCTGAGATGACTGATCTCCAACTACATGACCACCTTCCTTTGTGTCAGATATGACACCATCCACTGGAGAGTTTGCCCCCTGATACGCACTGATTCCAGTTTTGCTAGGGCTTCTTGATGCCACACGGTCGAATGCAGCCTTGATGTTGAGGCCTGTCACTGTCACCTCATCTTTGGAATTCAGCTCTTTTGTCCATGTTTGAACCAAGACTGTAATGAGGTCAGGAGCTGAGTGGCTCCAACAGAACTCAAACTGGGCATCACTGCGTTATTGCTGAGCAGGTGCTGCTTGATAGCACTGTTGATGGTATCTTCCATCACTTTACTGACGATCGAGAGTAGACTGATGGGGTGGTGATTGAACTTATCCTGCTTTTTATGTCCAGGACATACCTGGGCAATTTTCGACATTGCCATCAATTTTGCAACATTTACTGACAATCTGCTTCTTGATCAAAATGTAGTTTGATATTTGATCTTTGAAAACTTCAAAGATAATCCACTGACAAAGTGTGTAAGATTTCAAGGTACCGTCTCTGAGACAAGACTTTGTTTCACAGCTAGACTTCCCCACAGAGTAAGTTCCCAAACTGCTGAAATTTGAGTTATTTATTTGTTAATGGCACTTGGGCTTTGCTGGCTACACAAGCATTTATTGTCCACCCTGGGAAGTTTGTAGTTAGCATTAACTTGAACTGCTGCAGTCCATGTCATGCAAGTAATCCCACAGGGAAGTCAGGAAGGGAATTCCAAGATTGTGATCGAGCAATAGCAAAGGACTGGTGATCTTATAGCTCCAAGTTGGGAAATTTGTAGCATGGATGGGACTGTGCAGATGGTGGTGTCACAATATATTTGATGCCCTTTTCCTTCAGGTGATGCAGATCATATGTTTGAAAGGTACTGATGAAGAAGCCTTGCTGAGTTGCCTCATTGCATGTTATAGATGGTACACACTGCTGCCACTGGTATCAAAGTTAGAAGGGATGAATGTCTGACGGAGCGGATAAGATGCCTATCAAGCAAGTTGCTTTGACCTGGTTGGAGTCAAGTTTCTTGAATGTTGTTGGAGCTGCACTCATTCAAACAAATGCACAGGAGATTAGTGAGCAGAAATGACACACCTTGCCTCAGAGGGTGGAGATGTGATATGTAAATATCTGCTTTTATCTTTCTCCTGGTACCTAATAACCAGCATAGAGAATGGCCTGAATGTTGCTCATATGCTTAGTTGGCAGATGGATTTCATTGTGATGGAAGCTAAAGAAAGTTAGTGTTAAGAATTTGATTATTTTCAATACTGATAAATGAACTTTTCACAGGCGAGTACAATTTTGGTCTCCAAATTAACAATATAATCCTTTTACAGTTCAAACTTTAATCTCGCTTATATCCCGACGTGGAGCTTGTCAATCTTCACAGGGTTTTCCTTGAAACATCACTTCCTAAGCTGCTCCAACATGCTATTGCCCAGTTCTGTCAAGGAGTAATCTGAAAGTGTCTGCCTACTGAATTGTTCCACTCGCCTGAGTAACCGTGTCGGTTTAATGGCTAACGTAGAGAGCAGATCAGTTAAAAAAAAAAATTGCCACTCAGAACATTTTGAAATATTCCCCTGAATGAAGCTCTCTAATCTGAAGCAGAAAGAGGTTTGGATGCTGACGTTGCTGAAATGTGATTAGGAAACGTTGAAATATCACAGTACTTGAAACTGTATTGAAATCATGTTGTATTGCTTTTCTGACAGAAGATCACTATATCTGGAGCTCATTATAGGATTAATGTTGGATGAAGTGCTAATTCACTCTAATTCATCCAAACAGTTAATTTCTGGAATAATTCTGTCTGTTCGGCATTACTTCTATCATAAATGTTAATATCAGCAATGTTGTAGCCACATTATTGGATCTTGATAATGTTATCACACCTCCAAGAAAGCAGCACCATGTTAAAATATATTTAAAACATCACACTTAATAATACAAACCATGTGAGGTAGTTCATATTTCTCAGTGTTATTCTTTTCTAAATAAAGTACTTTCTTAGAGCTCGTGTAATTTTCAAGTTTTGTAGCTGGATTATTGAATGATAGTTTATATACAACATTGCCATTCATATAAGAAAATTAAAAATAGGAGCAGAAAAATGCTATTTGGCTGTAAGATAATGGCTGACCTTCTTTCCCTCAAGTCTACTCTCCTACACTATTCCCATACCCTTAACTCCCTTAGTACCAAAAATATATTGATCTCTGTCTTTAGTATACACAATCACAGCTGCTTGGGCTTATGAATTCCGTACATTTACAATCCATTCAAAGAGACTTGGCTGTCCTTGTGCACAGATCACTGAAAGTTAACATTCAGGCATAACAATAGGGAAAGCATTGGTCTGTTAGCCTTAATTACAAAGTATTACTTGAGCTTGTAGCGCAGATTAAAGTCAGTGGGTATGATGTTGTGAGTATCACAGAGATGTGGCTGCAAGGCAATCAGAACTGGGAATTAAATATCCAAGGATATACATCCAGTCGAAAGGATAGGCAGATGAACAGGGAGTCGCTGTGATCGTAATAAATGAAATTAAATCGATCACAACAAGCAATATTGAATCAGAAGGTGTAGAATCTCTGTGGGGAAGAAAGACTATGATGGGAGTTGTGTACCTCCTAACAGTTGTCAGGATGTGCGGAAGAAAATAAATTAGGAGATAGAAAAGGCATGTAAGAAAGGCACAACTACAATAATTATGGAAGACTTCAATATGTAGGTGGACTGTGAAAATCAAGTTAATGGTGAATCTCAAGAAAAGGAAGAAAGATTGAGACAGATTAGGAGAATGGGCAAAGAAATGGCAGATGACATAAAACATGAGAAAGTGAGAGGTAGGAAGAATAGAAGCATGGACTATTTTCTAAATGGGGAGAAAATTAAGAAATCTAAATTGCAGAGGAATTTTGGGAGTCCGAGAACAGGCTTCTTATAAGGTAATCTTGCAGGTTGAGTTGGTAGTTTGGCAGGCAAATTTAATGTTGTCAATCATCTCGAGAGGACTAGAATACAAAAACAGGGATGTATTAGCCCAGGAGCAGATGCACAGAAGGTTCACGAGAATGATCCCAGGAATGAAAAGCTTAACACCTGTATATGAGGAACATTTGAAGTCTCTGGGACTATACTCAATGGAATTTGGAAGGATAAGGGGGTATCTGATTGAAACTTACAGAATACTCATTGGCCTGGATAGAGTGTACATTGGGAAGATATTTCCATTGGTAGAAGAGACAAGAACCCAAGGGCACAGCCTTAGAGTAAAGGGAAGATCTTTTAGAACTGGCAGGGAAATTTGCCAGAACTACTTGGGAGGATTTAAACTAATAAGGTGGGGGTGAAGGGTGGGCGGGGGGGGGGGGAGAGGTGGGAGGGACCCAGGGAGATAGTGAGGAAAGAGATCGATCTGAGATGGGTTCAGCTGAGAACAGAAGTGAGTCAAACAGTCAGGGCAGACAGGGACAAGGTAGGACTAATAAATTAAACTGCATTTATTTCAATGCAAGGGGCCTAACGGGGAAGGCAGATGAACTCAGGGCATGGTTAGGAACATGGGACTGGGATATCATAGCAATTACAGAAACATGGCTCAGGGATGGGTAGGTAAAAACAATGACTGCAGATGCTGGAAACCAGATTCTGGATTAGTGGTGCTGGAAGAGCACAGCAGTTCAGGCAGCATCCAAGTAGCTTCAAAATCGACGTTTCGGGCAAAAGCCCTTTATTCCTGATGAAGGGCTTTTGCCCAAAACGTCGATTTTGAAGCGACTTGGATGCTGCCTGAACTGCTGTGCTCTTCCAGCACCACTAATCCAGAATCAGGGATGGGTAGGACTGGCAGCTTAATATTCCAGGATACAAATTCTACAGGAAGGATAGAAAGGGAGGCAAGAGAGGAGGGGGAGTGGCATTTTTGATAAGGGATAGCATTACAGCTGTGCTAAGGGAGGATATTCCTGGAAATACATCCAGGGAAGTTATTTAGGTGGAACTGAGAAATACAAAAGGGATGATCACATTATTGGGATTGTATTATAGACCCCCCCCCCACCCCCAATAGTCAAAGGGAAATTGAGAAACAAACGTGTAAGGAGATGTCAGCTATCTGTAAGAATAATAGGGTAGATATGGTAGGGGATTTTAACTTTCCAAACATCAACTGGGACTGTCATAGTGTTAAAGATTTAGATGGAGAGGAATTTCTTAAGTGTGTACAAGACAATTTTCTGATTCAGTATGTGGATGTACCTACTAGAGAAGGTGCAAAACTTGACCTACTCTTGGGAAATAAGGCAGGGCAGGTGACTGAGCTGTCAGTGGGGGATCACTTTGGGGCCAGCGACCATAATTCTATTAGTTTTAAAATAGTGATGGAAAAGGATAGACCAGATCTAAAAGTTGAAGTTCTAAATTGGATGTTCAAAGTTTGGGAGAAGATTTGTAGCTCAGGTGCTCGTTGTTCTGAAGGCTTCCCATTTTCCAGCCATCCCTTTACCTGCAAACATCTGCCTCCAATCAGCTTTAGAAAGCTCTTGCCTAATACTGTCAAAATTGGCCTTTCTCCAATTTAGAACTGTTGTTGTGGGTTCTGTTTGCCGAGCTGGGAATTTGTGTTGCAAACGTTTCGTCCCCTGTCTAGGTGACATCCTCAGTGCTTGGGAGCCTCCTGTGAAGCGCTTCTGTGATCTTTCCTCCGGCATTTATAGTGGCTTGTCTCTGCCGCTTCCGGTTGTCAGTTCCAGCTGTCCGCTGCGGTGGTCGGTATATTGGGTCCAGGTCGATGTGTTTGTTGATAGAATCTGTGGATGAGTGCCATGCCTCTAGGAATTCCCTGGCTGTTCTCTGTTTGGCTTGCCCTATAATGGTAGTATTGTCCCAGTCGAATTCATGTTGCTTGTCGTCTGTGTGTGTGGCTACTAAGGATAGCTGGTCATGTTGTTTCGTGGTTAGTTGGTGAACACCAATTAACCACAAAACGACATGACCAGCTATTCTTAGTAGCCGCACACGCAAATGACAAGCAACATGAATTCGACTGGGACAATACTACTATTATAGGGCAAGCCAAACAGAGAACAGCCAGGGAATTCCTAGAGGCATGGCACTCATCCACAGATTCTATCAACAAACACATCGACCTGGACCCAATATACCGACCACCGCAGCGGACAGCTGGAACTGACAACCGGAAGCGGCAGAGACAAGCCACTATAAATGCCGGAGGAAAGATCACAGAAGCGCTTCACAGGAGGCTCCCAAGCACTGAGGATGTCACCTAGACAGGGGACGAAACGTTTGCAACACAAATTCCCAGCTCGGCGAACAGAACCACAACAACAGTTCTAATTTGGAGAAAGGCCAATTTTGACAGTATTAGGCAAGAGCTTTCTAAAGCTGATTGGAGGCAGATGTTTGCAGGTAAAGGAATGGCTGGAAAATGGGAAGCCTTCAGAAATGAGATAACAAGAATCCAGAGAAAGTATATTCCTGTCAGGGTGAAAGGGAAGGCTGGTAGGTATAGGGAATGCTGGATGACTGAAGAAATTGAGGGTTTGGTTAAGAAAAAGAAGGAAGCATTTGTCAGGTATAGACAGGATAGATCGAGTGAATCCTTAGAAGAGAATAAAGAAAGTAGGAGTATGCTTAAGAGGGAAATCGGGAGGGCAAAACGGGGACATGAGATAGCTTTGCCAAATAGAATTAAGGAGAATCCAAAGGGTTTTTACAAATATATTAAGGACAAAAGGGTAACTAGGGAGAGAATAGGGCCCCTCAAAAATCAGCAAAGCGGCCTTTGTGTGGAGCCACAGAAAATGGGGGAGATACTAAAATGAATTTTTTGCATCAGTATTTACTGTGGTAAAAGGATATGGAAGATATAGACTGTAGGGAAAAAGATGGTGACATTTTGCAAAATGTCCAGATTAGAGAGGAGGAAGTGCTGGATGCCTTGAAAGGGTTAAAGGTGAATAAATCCCCAGGACCTGATCAGGTGTACCTGAGAACTCTGTCAAAAGCTAGAGAGTAATTGCTGGGCCTCTTGCTGAGATATTTGTATCATTGATAATCACAGGTGAGGTGCCAGAAGACTGGAGGTTGGCAAATGTGGTTCCACTGTTTGAGAAGGGCAGTAAAGACAAGCCAGGGAACTATAGACCAGTGAGCCTGACCTCTGTGGCAGACAAGATGTTGGAGAGAATCCTGAGGGACAGGATGTACATTTATTTGGAAAGCCAAGGACTGATTTGGGATAGTCAACATGGCTTTGTGCATGGGAAATCATGTCTCACAAACTTGATTGAGGTTTTTGACAAAGTAACAAAGAAGATTGATGAGGGTAGAGTAGTAGATGTGACCTATATGGACTTCAGTAAGACGTTTGAAAGGTTCCCCATGGGAGACTGATTAGCAAGGTTAAATCTCATGGAATACAGGGAGAACTAGCCATTTGGATACAGAACTGGCCAAAGGTAGAAGACAGAGGGTGGTGGTGGAGGGTTGTTTTCAGACTGGAGGCCTGTGACTAGTGGAGTGCCACAAGGATCGGTGCTTGGCCCTCTACTTTTTGTCATTTAAATAAATGATTTGGATGCGAGCATAAGAGGTACAGTTAGTTAAGTTTGCAGATGACACCAAAATTGGAGGTGTAGTGGACAGCGAAGAGGGCTACCTCAGATTACAACAGGATCTGGACCAGATGGGCCAATGGGCTGAGAAGTGGCAGATGGAGTTTAATTCAGATAAATGCGAGGTGCTGCATTTTGGGAAAGCAAATCTTAGCAGGACTTGTACACTTAATGGTAAGGTCCTAGGGAGTGATGCTGTACAAGAGACCTTGAAGTGCAGGTTCATATCTCCTTGAAAGTGGAGTCGCAGGTAGATAGGATAGTGAAGAAGGCATTTGGCATGTTTTCCTTTATTAGTCAGAGTATTGAGTACAGGAGTTGGGAGGTCATGTTGCAGCTGTACAGGACATTGGTTAGGCCACTGTTGGAATATTGCGTGCAATTCTGGTCTCCTTCCTATTGGAAACATGTTGTGAAACTTGAAAGATTTCAGAAAAGATTTGCAAGGATGTTGCCAGGGTTGGAGGATCTGAGCTACAGGGAGAGGCTGAACAGGCTGGGGCTGTTTTCCCTGGAGCGTCGGAGGCTGAGCGGTGACCTTATAGAGGGTTTACAATATTATGAGGGGCATGGATAGGATAAATAGACAAAGACTTTTCCCTGGGGTCGGGGAGTCCAGAACTAGAGGGCATTGGTTTAGGGTGAGAGGGGAAAGATATAAAAGAGACCTAAGGGGCAACGTTTTCAAGCAGAGGGTGGTATGTGTATGGAACGAGTTGTCAGAGGATGTGGTGGAGGCTGGTACAATTGCAACATTTAGGAGGCATTTGGATGGGTATTTGAATAGGAAGGGTTTGGAGGGATATGTGCCGGGTGCTGGCAGGTGGGACTAGATTGTGTTGGGATATCTGGTTGGCATAGACAGGTTGGACCGAAGGGTCTATTTCCATGCTGTACATCTCTATGACTCTATCACTCTAACAGAGATAAGGAGAAAGCTCTTTAACCAGAGAGTGATGAATCTATGGAATTCATTGCCATAGAAGGCTGAGGAGGCCAGGTCACTGAATATATTTAAAGAAAAGATAGATAAGTTCTTGATTGCTAAGGGGGTCAAAGGTTACAGGGAGAAAGCAGGAAAATTGGGTTGAAAAATCTATCAACCATGATTCGAACGGCAGAGCGGACCTGATGGGCTGAACGGCCTAATTTCTGCTCCTATGTCTTATCATTTTATGGAGTTTGTGAAATGTCTACAAGATAGTTTTTTTTTGGAACAGTTTGTGGTCGAGCCCAGTAAGGAATGGGCAATTCTGGATTTAGTGATGTGTAATAAAGCAGACTTGATTGGGAAGCTGAATGTGAAGGAACCCTTAGTGGCAGTGACTATAATATGATAGAATGCACCCTGCAGTTTGAGAAAAGATTGTGTCAGACATAATGTTATTACAACTGATTAAAGGTAACAACAAAGACGTGATGAGGGCTGGCCAGAGTAGCTTGAAGGAGAGCCTAGCAGAGAAGTCGGTGGAGCAACCATGGCAGGAATTTCTGGGGGTAATTCAGGAGATATACCAGAGTTGCATCCCAAGCAAGAAGAAAATGAGGCAAACATCGCAGACAAGTAGAGTCAGGACAGCATAAAACTAAAAGAAAAGGTGAAGATTAGTGGGAAGCCAGAGGATTGGGAAGCTTTTAAAAACCAACATAGGATAACTTAAAGAGCAATGAGGGGGGAGAAGATGAAATATGAGAATAAGCTAGCTAGTAATATAAAAGAAGATTATAAGAGTTTTTTTAGATATCCAAAAGGTAAGATGTCTTTGGACAACTGGAAGTTTGTTTTCTTTATTTATTCACGGGATGACAACATCCCTGGCTCGGCAGCATTTATTACCCATCCCTAATTTCCCAGAGGCTAGTTAAGAGTCAACCACATTGCTGTGGATCTGGAGTCACATGTAGACCAGACCAGGTAAGGCTTGCAGTTTCCTTCCCTCAAGGACACTAGTTTTTTTAAACAATTCATAATGGATTCATGGTCATCACTAAATTCTTAATTCCAAATATTTATTGAATTGCTGTGGCAGGATTTGCACCCGGGTGCCAAGAATGTTATTTGGATCTCTGGATTAACAATCCAGTGACAATACTACTCGGCCATTGCCATTCCCTGGGCAAGGGTAAATAAGGCAGGAAAAGTAGTAATGGGGAGCAAAGAAATGGCAGAGGAACAGAATAGGTACATTGCATCGGTTTTCACAGTGGAAGACACCAGCAACATACCAAAATTTCAAGAGAGTCAGGGGCAGAGATGACTGTAGTTGCCATCACTAAGGATTAAGTTCTGGAGAAGCTGACAAGTCTGAAGTCAATAAATTACCTGGACCGGATGGACTGCATTCAGAGTTCTTGAGGAGATAGCTGAGGAGATTGTAGAGGTATCAGTGGTAATCTTTGAGGCATCACTGGAGTCAGGGAGCATCCCAAAGGACTGGACAGTGGCGAATATAACATCCCTATTTAAGAAAAGAGATAGGTAGAAGACAGGAAACAATTGGCCAGTTAGCCTCACCATAGATGTTGGTAAGAGTTTAGAGTCCATTATAAAGGATGAGATTGTGGAATACTTGTAAATGCATGGACAAAATAGAACTAAGTCATCGGTGCTTTGTCCAGGAGGGGTCATGCCTGACAAATCTTTTAGAATTCTGTGAAGCGATAATGAGCAAGTTTGACAAAGGAGACCAGTGGACATGATCTGTTTGGGTTTGCAGAAGGCCTTTGCCAAAGTGCCGTACAGGATGCTGCTGAATACGATAACAGCCACAGTGTTAGGGGCAAGAGACTAGCAGACTAAATGGACTAATAGCCTAATTCTGCTCTTATATCTTATGGTCTCATTAATATGAAGATGCTTCATCTTTCATGTTTCTTGAAAGACTAGGTTTGAATCCTGTGGAAAAATGTTTTGATTTCAAATGTTGTGGAAATATCTGGAATGCTTTCTTTAAAAGATTTGAACTGTCCCTATGGACATTGGAAACTCTTTTCAACCAGACTTCCTAGAAATCATGTGACTGGTTGCTTTGCTGTACACCACTTCTGGGTTTACTTGAACAGTGACTGGCTTGGAGAATTTCTTGTTTTATCTGGTCTTCAATTGAGAGACAAAATGCCTGTAGAAGAGCCGCTCAGCAGATCTCTCCCTTTGCTGAACAGAAAACGTTCCTTTTGAGGCCAAATCTATTTGTTGTCCTGAAAAAGCAATGGAACAAACATTTCAAAATTATATTTCCTGAGCAAGATGTGCCTGCAGAAACTTGAGAGTCTGATGTGTAATTTGTAATTTGACCACACATGCTCAGAATGTTAGAGCACAAACTTCAGATCATTCCATGCGTTTTCTTTTGCCTTCAAAAATAATCCATTAACTAAAGTGAGTATTTTTTCCAGAAAACCAATCACTACAGAAGAATCCATTTTTTTTCTCTTTCCCTGAAGAATGTCTGGGTGTTTATTTGTATGTATCAGTGTTTGTGTTTGTGGGGAACTCATATCTCACAGTAACTAGTTGTATAAGACACTTGGTCCTTAAAACAAAGCAGGAACATGACACGTCTTAAAGGATTAGGCATCATAACAGCTTCTAGGGTACCTGGTGCAAAGTTCTAAGGTGAGGTACTAATAAATCACAGAAGACTTGTACATTTATGGAATGGAGCCCTTTACTGTCTATGATTTCTACTGTATTACTATACTGCACTGCCAACACACCTATATCTGTTGGAAGCCAGTTTTATTGCCAAAGGCGATTGCATAGATTGCAGCACTGAAATCATTATGAGAAAATCAGACAAAGCAGTATATTCTGACACAACTGGCACGGTAACAAATTTAATACATTTGTGGGTTGAGAATTGAGAGATCCCACACACTTCTTCAATGGATCCTTGGGAACGGCAAGTTGGAGATAGATTTAGAGTAGTTGTTACCTTGAGTGTCACCAAGATGGAATGGCCACCCATTCCTTCAGCTCACAGCTCCCATTCCAGCAATTGGCAGAATTCTGAGTGCCTAGGTGTCTAAGGATATTCTCAGCAATGTCCCATGTTCATGTAGAGGAATTGACATTGAGAGCAATAGACTTTGGGCCTCGTACCTTCTTCATATCCTGAGGGTCCTTCAGCTGCTATGTTTTCATGTGGAGGCCATTTGGCAGACACTGGAGGTGGTTGTGGGTCATTGGCTTTTTCTGAATTTATCTATCCCTTTGTAGCACCATTGCAATATTAACCCCCACAGTGGCTTTGCGCATGGGTCATGATTGTAACGGACCTATGTGGGGGATTTCAGAAACAGAACAGTTTCTCAGTAATGTGAGCAGTCAGCATTCACATTACATGTATATTATCGCTTAGCACAGTCCTCCATACAGCGTGACATGAAACACTCTGACAAGCAGGATCTTGGAATATTACAATGTGGGCTTTATTACAATGTGTGCAGCACAAGCCATGCTGCGTATGTACAGTAGATGATTGTAACTGCACTTCTCCAACCACTCGTATTCATGACAGCACATAAACCGACAACCACGCTCAGACAACAACTCACCAGAATAAAAGACCCAATAACCATCATGTGCAGGACACACATGTATGTACAAGATTCCATGCAGGGACTGCACGAAATGCTATACAGATGTCCAAAGGACACGGATAGGGAGTATTCCTTTCGGTTAACCAAACTCTGGATAATTGAATGCCAGATAACATTGTTAGCCAAGCATCGGGACTTGCCGGATAATCTGATATTCAGATAATCGAATGTCAGTTAATCGAGGTTGCTCTGTATAGGACAAACAGGCAAATAACCCACCGTACCTCCTGTAAAAATGCCATCCCTTATTCACAATTCCTTGCCTCCACCGTATCTCTTCCCAGGATGACCAATTCCACCATAGAAAATCCCAGATGGCCTCCTTTTTTCAAGATCGAAATTTCCCTTCCCACGTGGTCGACAATTCCAGCGCACCTTGGCACTTTCCCTGCCGCCGCAGGAAGTGCAAAGCCTGTGCCGACACAACCCTGCTCACTTCTGTCCAAGGCTCCCAAAGGATCCTTCCACATCCAACAGAAATTTACCTGTACCTCCACCAATATCATCCACTGTATCCGTTGCATTCGATATGATCTCCTCTACATTGGGGAGACAGGACACCAACTTGCGGAGTGTTTCAGAGAACATCTCAGGGACACCCGCACCAACCAACCCCACCACCCCGTGGCTGAACACTTCAACTCCCCTCCTGCTCTGCCAAGGACATGCAGGTCCTGGGCCGCCTCCATCACCAAACCCTTACCACCTGACGCCTAGAGGAAGAACGCCTCATATTCCGCCTTGGGGCCCTGCAACCACACGGGATCAATGTGGATTTCACCAGTTTCTTCATTTCCCCTCCCCTTTCATTATCCCAGACCCAAGCTTCTAACTCAGCACTGCACTCTTGACCTGTCCATCACCTTTCACACCTATCCACTCCAACCTCCTCTCTGACCTATCACCTTCTCCCCCACCTTCATCTAACTATCGCATTCTCAACTTTTCCCCTTTCACCTTGAACTCATGACCCCTAGTAATTGAGTCCTCCACTCTGGGGAAAAAGCTTCTTGCCATCTATCCTGTTTGTACCTCACATCAGGTCCCCTCTCAACCTCCTTACTATGATCACTTTGTAATGACCAATTACATAATTAAAATTGCTTGTAACAAGGGTTTGATCATCAGTTGGTCACTATATGAATTTCACATGCAAGGTACTATGATCACAGATGTCTTCAATTTGTACAGTGGAACAGTTAAAAAGAACTCTCTACTTGCCTGCATGAACACAGCTCCAACAATATTGAAGAAGCTTGAAACCAGCCAGGTCAAAGTAGCCCATTTGATTGGCATCCCATCAACAGCTTCAACAGTCAATCCCTCCATCACTGATGCACTATGGCAGCAGTGTGTACCATCTGTAGTAACTCACGGCTTTCTCAACAGCATCTTCTAAACCTGTTATCTCTACCAGCTAGAAGGACATGGGCAGCTGGCACATGGAAATCATTTGCCAGTTTCCTCCAAGTCACACACAATTCTGCCTTGGACCTAGAGCTCTGTTGCTTCACTGTGGCAGTCAAAATCCTGAACTCCCTTCCTAACAGCACTGCTGTATCCTAACACCACAAGGACTCCAGCAATTCAAAGTAGAGGCTCGTCACCACCTTCAATTAGGATGCAAATGACTGGTTGTTTCACTTTCAGTAAATCTGTACGTATCTTTTTTTCATTTGGTGAAAGACATATGGTATAATGGTACTGAATTTTCAAACCTATATTGGATTGCACAGTATCTGGACTTTGGCATAATATTTGTAGTGGCTTCACAGTTTTCACCTTTGTTTGGTCTGATGGAATTTGTTAGGAACAACATTACTGACTGTTGGCAATCCAACAATTGTGCAAGCTGGCAATTATGAATTGTAATCCGGTGAGAAATCCCCTATCAAAGCCAATCTTACCTTTTGCAATTCATTTTACACTTCTTTAAATTCTGACACTTAATTGTCACCAAGGTTTTCACTTTTTAAACCAGACTCTAAACTCTGTTCAGTTTTTACCCCTCTATTTCCATCCCTTTCTAGATATTTTCTAACATTAATGTCTTTGAAGAAAATCTCAACTCATCTGCACTATCATGAATGGCATTCAAATTCACTTATTCTGTTTACATTGATCACTTTTTACTTTAAGGTTGTTTGCATGAGTTAATCCTTCAATGATCTTTTCCAGGTCTTTCAAATTTAACAAAGCCTCCTATGAGCTATTTGTTATTTTGTTCACATTATGACCATCCAAAAAATTTTGAAACTTTTTTTTCAGTCAGTTAATACATTTTCTTTTATTTTTCCCCAAATTATTTGGGTTTTGTCTCATTCTTCTCCTGTAAGAGTAATCACTTCTTCATTTTGAAGTATAACTTGATTTGCATATATTCTTTCATGCAGCTGTGGTGTCAGTCTTGGTTTTACATGTTCGACTCTACTTCAAAACATCTCTTTCTTTTGGTTCTTCATTATCTTTGAGTGTTATTGCTGTCTTCTTTCTCATATCTTCAGGTTCTGCTTTCATGTTGCATTCAGCCAACTTTATTCCAATTCAACTGTCATTAACACTTTGTTTCCCACCTTCTCCAATGTTGTTAACTCTAATGTCCTTTGAACATTAGTAAATAAAAAAATCCATATCATTAATGGGCAATAACGAACAGTTATGCACTGGAAAATAAACTGCATTTTAAAGCTACAAAGGAATGAGTGAGCAATTCCCATTAGTAGGCATTGCCAATACATTTTAATTTAGCAAAATGTTTCTTTACTAAGTTCTGTAGACCTATTCTAGCAGTTACGTTCTTTAGAGTTCGTCCAGCTTGATCTAAGGTGGTAATCCAGAACCTCTCTTTGTGATGGACACTGAAGACTCCTTCCCCTCTCCTGCGTAAATTCTATGCCTTTGCCATCTTTAGTGCTTCCTTCAAGTTTGATCAACATGAAATATTATTGATTAATCAGCCAAGGGCATGGTGGAAAGCAGTAATCAGTAGCATGCTCTTTCAGACAGTTGACCTGACGACATTATACTTCATGGGATCCAGAGTCAATGTTGAAGACTTGAAGGGCAAGTCAATCCCAACTATACCATCTCTGATGGTATAATGGTGATGGTATTTTGTTTGGAACATTGTAATTTTCTGTAAAGACATTGCCTGGAAGAATGGTTCCATGAGTATGACTATGTCAGGCTAATGCTTAACTATCCTATGAGACTATCCTATCCTATATCCTATCCAGATTTGGCACAAGCTCCCATTTTTTTAATTAGAAGGACTTTATCGGGGTGACAAGGCTGGATTTCCCATTGTCATTTCTGGTGCCTAGATTGAAGCCAAGTAGACTGTCCAATTGAATTCCTTTCTTTCAACTTTGTAGCAGTTTCAGTAACAACTAAGTAGCTTGCTTGGCCATTTTAATTGGTGGCTAAGAGTTGACCATATTGCTGTTGTCCTGGAGTCACATTGTAGAGCAGACCAGATAAGACCAACAGATCTCCTTTCCAAATGGGCATTGGTAAGATAAGTGGGTTTTTATGACAGTCAACAATGGTAACCTGGTTGCCATTAGATTTGTTTTTAATTCCATATTTAATTGAATTAAAATTTAATTATCTGTCCTAGTAGGGTTGAAACCCATGCCAAGAAATTAGCCTGGGACATTGGATTTTCGACCATTGTATCACCTCCTGTCATGCTTGACTCCCAGAAGGACATGAGAACACTACTTTTAAACAGAAAACCTCTAATTTCCTCCATCTTGTCACCCTCTTGTAGTGAATAGAAATGAACCTACAGGTTTCTAATAATTTTTACTCACTGGGACAGTACTTCTCTGAAGAATGTTATGTACCCTCACTTTTTGGTTTCCAACAGTTAGCACTTGTATATCCTTTCTTATGACAGAGATACTGATTTCTCCCCTGAGCCATTCTCCTCATTCTGACCTCTTATCTCTCCAAAGTCTGTGTGAGTACACAAACAATGGCCTGTAACTAACATATTTGTAAGATAACTCAGTTGTCAGCGATTGCTGTAGCTTCTCTTAGAAATCTTATGTCTTTCCACTTGGGACCTTACTTCCAAAACTAGTAGCAGTGCTTTTAAATTCTTCCTTTAATATTACCATTCTAAGGTTTTAAAAAGTCTTTTCAACCTTAGACCATAAGATACAGGAGCAAAATTGGGCCATTCAGCCTATAGAATCTGCTCTGCTGTTTGATCATGACTAATGTGTCTCTCAACCCCATTCTTCTGCCTTCTCGCCATAACATCTTTTTACCCTTTACCAATTGAGAATCTATCTCTGTCTTAAATACACTCAATGTCTTAGCTTCCACAGCTCTCTGTGGTAGTGGGTTCCACAGATTAACCACTCTCCTCATATCAGTTCAATAAGGTTGTCCCTTCACTCTGAGGCCATGCCCTTGAGTCTTAGTCTCTCCTACTAGTAGAAACATCTTCTCCACATCCACTCTATCCAATGAGCCGCCCCCTTAATTCTTCTAAATTACATCGAGTACAGACCGATAACCCTCAACCACTCCTTATATGACATACTGTTCATCCTCAGCATCATTCTTATGAAATCCTATGGACCCCTGCAGCACCAACACATCCTTCCTTAGATACGGGGCCCAAAACTGCTCTCAGTATTCCAAATGTGGTCTGACCAGAGCCTTATGCAGCCTCAGCAGTACATCACTGCTCTTGTATTCTAGCCCTCTTGAAATGAATACTAATGTTGCATTTGCCATCTCAACTGCCAACTGAATCTGTATGTTAATCTTGAGAGAATCCTGAACTAGGACTCCCAAGTCCCTTTGCATTTCAAATTTCTGAAACCTTTCCCCATTTAGAAAATAGTCTGTGCTTGTATTCTTCATACCAAAGGTGCATAACTTCAGACTTCCCCACATTGTATTCCATCTGTCACTTCTTTTCTCACTCTCCTAGCATGTCCAAGTCCTTCTGCTTCCATGACACTACTCAACTCTCCACTCGTCTTTGACTAAAAAAAACCTAACGAATTATGAGCTTACAAACAGTCAAGAAGCTCGACACCATATCAACATTCTGTCGCTCTTCCACCGATGCTCAGTAGTAGTAGTATGTACCATCTACAAAATGCATTACAGCAATTCATAGAGCCTCCTTAGACAGAACTTTGCACACCCATGATCACTTCCATCTAGCAGGACAAAGGAAGCTAATACATGGGACTGAATTGCCCACTCTTGCTCCTCGTTCTTATGGGAACACCACTTGCAGCTTCACCACAAAGCCACTCAACATCCTGACTTGGGACTATATTGCTGTTCCTTCACTATCGCTGAGTCAAAATCCTGGAATTCCCTCCCTTACGGCATTCTGGGGACTACCTATAGTATACATACTGCAGTGGTACAAGAAAGCAATTCACGATTACCTTCTCAAGGGCAATTGCAGATGGGCAAAAATTGCTACTGTAGCCAGTGACACTGACATTCCATGAATTCTTTAAAAAGTCTGCAACTCGAGACATCATTTCTTTATTCAACTATTGAAGTACCTTTATAGTTCGATTATAACATCCTAGTTTGGTTTCCTAGATATTTTGCTAGGACAACAAAGGCGTGGTAAAGTCCATTTGATATTCACAGCATTTCCTTTGTTTTAATCAAAGGGTGAAGATGTGTTACAAGTTCCTTTGCCTTTCCAACTCCACTTTTTGACATTCTGGTATTACACATTCTGTTATGTCGTGTACCAATCTGTTGAGTAGAATATTTGCTGGAATTGTACCAGCCAACAGATGCAGTGAAATTCTCCTGTGGTTATCAGATAGATTTTTGCCTTTTTCCTTTGTACAAGTGAATAACTGCAACATCCTTGAACTCCTGATCATTTGATCTCACATTCTGTAATGTACTTGTGAAAGTTTGATTGCTAGCTAGAGTCTCTGAGATTTGTATGTTTCTGATTCCAGTGAAATTACCTAGCAGAGGAGCACTTGCTATCAGAACCACAAGTAGGCTACGTGTTCTGCTGGGTAGGCAAACCAAAGAGTGAGAAGCAAATGGTGGGTGTTGGCTTCATTACCAAGTCTGACATTGCAAAAATTCTGGATACCTTCTTAGAAGCAAAAACAATTACCTTCTACACCCCACTCTTGTTAACAGCTCATCTACAATTAGTGACTCACACAGAGAACTATTCCATGAATCTGTACAAACTGTCAAATATCATATACTTTTCTCTCGCAAATTCCATAAAACTCTGACTGATTCTTTCTTAAGTTTGTACTAAGATCTGGCACTACCTTCTAGACATCGAGAACAGCAATTTTCTCTGTAATATGATTGCCTGACCGTTTGTGTAACACAGATGAGTGTACCTTTAAAGCCTTCCCCATGAACACATTCCTCAGTAAGAATGTACAGTTTTCTCTTGGCTATTGCAGTTTCAAAACAATTTTCTCAAATATCACAAAATATCACATAAGAGGTGACCTTATAGAGGTTTATAAAATTATGAGGGGCATGGATAGGATAAATAGACAAAGTCTTTTCCCTGGTTTATAGACGCCAGTATTAGACTGGGGTGTACAAAGTTAAAAATCACACAACACCAGTTTATAGTCCAACAGGTTCATTTGGAGGCTAGTGCTTCCAAATAAACCGGTTGGACTATAACCTGGGTGTTGTGTGATTTTGTTAAACACTTTTTCCTTGGATTGGGGAGTCCAGAACTAGAGGGCATAGGTTTAAGGTAAGATACAAAAGAGGGGAAAGATACAAAAGAGACCTATGGGGCAACATTTTCATGCAGAGTGTGGTACGTGTATGGAATAAGCTGCCAGAGGAAGTAGTGGAGGCTAGTACAATTGCAACACTTAAAAGGCATTTGGATGAGTATATGAATAGGAAGGGTTTGGAAGGATGTGGGCCAGGTGCTGATAGGTGGGACTAGATTAGGTTGGGATATCTGGTCAGCGTGAGCAAGATGGACCGAAGGATCTGTTTCTGTGCTGTACATCTCTATGACTCTATGATTCTAAAATGCCTTTCAAGTCCTTGAAAATTATATTTAAATTTCTCACAGTTTTCTAAAAGCTCCCTTCTCTCTATCATGTTAGAGAGCGTCTTCCACTGTCCTTCTGCAAATTTAGTTCAGTTTGTCTTCCAACAATTTCAGTAGCAAGCTTTCAATTGGTCACTCTTTGACTCCAATATCTCCACATTCCATCTCTTGAACAGAGGACAAATTCCCACCAATATTCTGCTTTGCCTAACATATAACACTCTTTCCCTCTGTCTGGCACTAAAGCTGTAATTTTCAGTCCTCCTCTTCAGATCTCCTTGTCTGATTGAGCGTCAGTGCCCAAGAGGACCAGTTGCCCTTCTTATGTATCAAGGTGTGAAAATAGGCTTATCTCTGGGGATCATTCAGAATGATTGTCCTCTCTCTTTCAGAACACTGTTTTACTTTAAAGGAAACATTATAAGACAGTTTTTGTTTACACAGTCTCACACTTATAACACTATAATTACAACAGTGACTACGCGTACAATTTCTGTCCTCCCAGCAAAGTTTTAGAAACAACAATGTAGAACAGTACAACATGGGAATAGGCCTTTAGGCATCCAGGGTTTCTGAATCTTACTATCCTTATCTTTCATCCTCAAAGGAATATACTGGTCCTGAACTCTGATCAACTGACCCTTAAAAAAGACATGTCAGACCCTCAATCAACTGCTAAATCTAATTTCTTCAGTTCCTGCCTTATACTGTTAGAATTAACCTTGTCCCAATTTAGCACTTTCACCCAAAGATCAGTCTTCTCCTTATACATGAATATTTTAAAGCTTACAGAATTATGATCTCTGTTCCCAAAAATGCTCCCCCACTAAAGCATCAATCGCCTTGCCAGGCTCATTTTCCAATACAAGGTTTAATATGACCCCTTCCCTAGTTAGACCACTACATATTGTTTCATGAAGTCCTCCTGAATGCACCAAACAAATTTCACATCATCACAGGCCCCTGGCACCAAGGGAGTCTCAATCAATATTGGAGAAGTTAAAATCACCCACTCCAGCAACTCTGTTGTTTTTACATCCTTCTATGATCTGTCTCCAAATCTGTTCCTCTGTCTCCCACTGGCTATTGGGACACCTATAGTACAACCACATAATAGTGATTGCATCTTTCGTATTCCTGAGTTATATCCATATTGTGTCGCTGGAAGAACCCTCCAAAATGTTGTCTTTTAGTGCAGCTGTGACATACTCCTTTATCAGCAACTCCCCAGTCTTTTTATATCCCACTTTATAACACCTGAAACATATGCACCTTAAAACGTTGAGCTGCCATTCCTGCCCTTCTCTCAACCAGGTTTCTCTACTGGCTACAACATTGTGCTTCCAGGTATTTATCCAGGCTCTGAGCTCATCTGCCTTATCTGTTATACTCCTTGAACTAAAATAAATTCAGACTGCCAGTCTCACTGTATTCATTAAACTGGCCCTGCCTATTCTTCCTATTAGATTTACTTGACTTAATCTCTACCTTCCCAATCACCTCAAATGCTGACCTACTGCTCTGGATTCCACCCCTCCGCCACACTAGTTCAAATCCTCTCAAGTGTCACAAGCATACCTCCCTCCAAGGATATCGGACCACCACCACCACCACCACCACCACCACCCCCCTGCCCCAGCTTAGGTCCACCCTTCTTGTACAGGTCCTTCGTGCCCTTGACGAGAACTCCATGATCCAAATATCTGAAGTCCTCCCTCCTACACCAACTCTTTAGCAATGCATTTAATCACATTATTTTCTTACTTCTGGTCTCACTAACACATGGCACTGGGAGTAATCCTGAGGTAATGATCCTCGAGGTCCTGCTTTTCAACTTTCTATCTAACTCCCTAAATTCCCTTTGCAGTACCTCATCACTCTTCCTGCCTGTATTGTTAGTATCAGTATAGAAACCATGCCTTCTGGCTCCTCATCCTCCCATTTCACAATATCCTGTGCCCACTCAGATACGTCCTGGCAGTGGACAGGCAATACACTATCCTGGAGTCTCGCTCATGTCAGAGAAACAGCTATCTGTACCCTTGACTATAGAGTCCCCTATCACTACTTCTCGCCTACACTTTGATCTTCCCTGCTGTAAACAGAGCTAAGTGTGGTGCCAGAAATGATCTGGCTATTGCTGCATCCCCCTGGGAAGCCATCCACCCCAAACTGTAATCAAAACACTATACTTGTTTGAGAGGGGATTAGTCACAGGGGACTCCTGCACTGCATACCTGTCTGCCTGTCTTGGTGATCACCCATATCTAGTTGAGCCTTTGGTGTGACCACATCCCTGAATCACTTATCTATAAAACTTTCTGCCTTTTGTATGTTCCTCAGCGAGTCAAACTGCCGCTCCAACCAATCCATGCAGTCTGAGAGAAGCGGCAGGTGGACATACCTCCTGCACACGTAATTGTTAGGGATATTTGACTTCTCCCCGATTTCCTACAACTCACAGGAGAAGCATATAACACTACTAACTGCCACTATTACAACTGTAATAACTACTGGATTAAATAAAGGGAAGACCTTACCTTGCCATACCTTCAAGCTCCTCTCCCTCCTCAGCGAAGCCCGACATTCAGAAAAGTCCACACGTCGACCTGAACAGCAGCATTTCGACCTCACTTAGTGGTCTATTCTGAATATCCAACTGCAACAGTGAGAAAAATGGCATAATTCATAATAGGTACCACCCAAATAACAAGACTACTGCAACCTGGACATGAGAGTGTTGCATCAGTGGCATGAAACCGTATGACTGAACTATCCATCTGTGTGATGTACATGCCAGGCATGGCCTGAATTGGCGTCGTATTAGTAGTGGTCATGAAGGTCACTCACTGCCCTTAATCTTTACCCCAAAAAGTCCTTTCATGAAACACTAGGGGACTCCTGATAATGGGCAGGCATCTTTAACAATTATAAATTTCCTGTTTCTCAACATGCTTCTTATCCTGTAATTTTCAGCAATTTTTTGTATTTTTCTATACCATGTAACTTCTTTTGTACTTCTTATCTGTATATTCTTGCAACTGTATTCAAAAGAAATGACACAACATTCATGAAATATAATTGAGACATGAAACTCGGGTTCTTTGAAGCTAGATTACTGACATTTTACAGTTTTCACCAGCCAAATGATTCAGTCGTATTTTGTGAAATATTACAGCATTATCATTACCGATATGCCAAAGTTGATTGTTTTCATTCATATGTACACAAAATTGCATGTTTCGAAAGATCTTTATAAATAGATTGTAAATGAAACTGAAAAATGGACACTTGAGGTTTTCAACAAAGGACAATATAGCTGCGGCGTTCAAAACTTTCTACTCTGTAACGTCTCCCCTAAATATTTAGAAAAATGGATTGTACAACAGCTTAATAATATAAAATACGACATTTCTAATAATAGTGTTGCATTACATGGTTGGCTTGATTATTGAGTCTTATTATCTTTGAATGAATTTATTGCACACAGCATTGCTGAAAATTTATCCCCAGTCAATAGGGTTCAATAATCTAACAAGCCATGTAATAGGATATACATATTTAATGATCTGAAGTTAAAATCCTACTGTAGTTTTTAAAGCTTAAAGTAATAGTCTTCCTATTATAGAATACACTGTTAATGTTGTATTATGTAGAGATACTATTCCAGTCTTCTGATCTATGAATACCTGTTATCAAAGTCTGTAGTTTTTGATGTTTTAGTAAATATTAGATTTCAACAGTAGATTAAAAATTGTTGAAACCCGTTTTGTCGTCAAAGGTACAGTGCATTAAACATTTTCATGGGGAGTTATTGGTCAGCAAAAACATATCAGGTATCATCACCTGAAAAACAATCAAATGCAAATTGATTAAACAAAAAAACACCTTTTCCTTTCCCCACTGTATTTCTGTAACATTTTACAGTCCAAAATATTTCCGACACACCAAATTCACCAACCTCCAGTGCTAGTATGTTATGTATTGCTGCTCCCTCGGCCCCAACATTTGTAAAGTCTTCAACCATCTGGATTTTACTCCCTGAAATTCTTTACCTAGCACTTCCTTCTTCTGTGAAAATAAAAACCTTCATAAATTCTACCTCTTCAATCAAGCCATCAGTTGCGATTTCTATTTGTCTGGGAATTATTTGTTTTCTTTATGTCTACGTGAGTAAAGCCATAAACTTACTTTGGACATTAGAAGTGCCAAATAAATACTGAATGCACATAGTATTTCAAGCAAAAATAAATGAATAACTGGCACAAGTTGGCTGGAGTGGACTGGGTAAGGAGTTTAGCAGTCAAGACAGTCGATGAACAATGGCAAGTGTTTAAGGAAATAGTTAATGACTCACAATAAATTTATATCCCAGTGAACAAAACGTTTCTAGAAATGATAGCTTGACCATAGTTAACCAAGATGTGGAGGTGCTGGTATTGGACTGGGATGGACAAAGTTAACCAAGAAAGTTAAGAATAATATCAAATTAAAAGAAATAAATATACAACATAGCAAAGTGGTAAACCAGAGATCTGCAAAAATTTCACAAACCAACAAATGATGACTAGTAATATGGGCAAAACAAACTTTGAAGGTAAACTAGGAAATACGATTAAAATAAACAGTAAGAGCTTCTTTAAATGTATAAAAATGAAGAGAAAGGCTAAAGTGAGTACATGACCTTGAGAGAATGAGGCTGAGGAAAATAACAATAGGAACCAGGAAATTGCAGGTGAATTGAAGAAATATTTTGTATCAGTCTCCATGATAGAAGATATTAATAGCATTCCAAATACACTAAATAATCTAGGGAAAATGTGGGAGAAGAAATAAACAGAATAACTATAATTAGAGCAAAAATATTAAGGAAACTAATGGAGCTCAAGGCCAACATACTGCTTGGACCTGATGGGTTTCCTTGTATGATTTTAAAGGAAATAAGTACAGAGATAGTCAATGTGTCAGTAATCTTCCAAAAATCCTGAGGTTCTGTAGAAGTCCCAAAGGATTGAAAAACTGTCAATTCAAAAAGGAAAGAAAGCATAAAAACAGATTAATCAATTAGTTTAACATCCATCATTGGTAAAATGTTATAGTCAATTATAAATGATATAAAAGCAAAACATTTGTACATACATAATACAATGAAGCAGAGTCACTGTAACTTCAGGAAAGGTAAATCATGTCTGGCAAATTTATTAGAATTCTTTGAGGAGGCAACAAGCAGGATACATAAAGGGGTGCCAGGAAATGTAATATATTTGGATTTTCAAAGGCATTGGATTAAGTGCTATGTATAAAGCAACTTAATAGGAAAAGAGTACATGGGCATTGGGCATAATAAATTAGCATGGATAGAGGATTGGATAACTTACAGAAGTTAGGGAATTGAGATGAGTTGGGCATTTTCAGGATGGCAACCTACAACTCATGGAGTGCCATAGGGATCATTGTGAGCACAATTGTTTACAATATATATTAATGATTTAGATGAGGAAAGTGAATGTACTATAGCCAAGATTGCAATGGAAAGCAAGTAGTAAGGATGATACAAAGAGTCTACCAAGGTATATCGACAGATGAAGTGAGTGGGCCAAAATTTAGCAAATGGATATTATGTGGGATTGTGTACTTTGGCAAGAAGAATGGAAGAGTTGAATATTATTTAAATTGATAAAGCTACAAAACAGTTGGATTTGGTAGTCCTCATGCACAAATCACAAAAAGATTATATGCATGTTCAATAGGTAATAGTGAAGACAAATGGAATGTTGGCCTTTATTTCATAGGGAATGGAGCTTAAAGAAAAGGAAGTCTTGCTAAAACTAAACAAGGCACGAGTGAGACCTTTTCTGGAATATGTGAACAATTTAGGGCTCCTTATCCAAGGAAGGTTATGCTAGCATTGGAAGTGGTCCAGAAAATGTTTACCCAGTTCATCCCATGTATGGGAGATTTTTTTTTTAAGAGGAAAGGTTGACTAAGTTAGGCCTATACTTATTGGACTTCAGAAAAATGAGTGGAGATCTTATTGAAATATAAACAATTGCAGAGGGCTTGACAGAGTAGATATGGAAACATTGTTTACCCTAATGGAAAAATCTAGCATAATCTCACAGTAAGTGGTCACCCATTTAAGACAGAGATGAGAAGGAATTTCTTCTCTCAATGAGTAGCGAATATGTGGAATTCTTTACTCCAGTGGACTACAGAGGCTAATATAGACAGTTTTTTAATCGGTTGGGGAATCAGGGTTGTGTGCGAAAGGCAGGAATGTGGAGTTGAGGATTATCAGATCAGCCATGATCTCATTAAGTGGATGAGCAGATTCAAT